>NW_019029013.1:0-461148 GCF_002105155.1 Lobosporangium transversale | reverse complement strand
TCATATTAACCACACACACCTCCATTCAACCTTCTTTATTCACCTTCTCCAGTATGAAGACCACACTCTTTGTCGCTGGACTATTGTCTCTAGCTGTTGTTTCGCAGGCAGAGCTCATGCGGTAAAAAAAACTTTCATTGAGTCAAGAAGCCATCTTTTTTATATTTCTGAGTATTCAATTTGTGCCTCCATCGATTCTTCTGCTTATACGGTCGTCACATATCTGGTTTTGGTATTGGTTTTGATTTAGCATCGATCTCAAGAAAGCCAAGTTGACGCCTGCAGAGCAGATAGGAGCGTATGCAGAAGCAGGGTCGTACATGGCTCAAAAGTACTTTGGATCGTCATCCAGACAACGCAAGATTATGTCAGACAAAGCTGCTCAAATCTTTGGCCTCGATGCTAATGGGAAACCAACCCATGGTGTGCCTCTTTCCAACTATATGAATGCACAGGTATATTTAGAAAGAAAAGAAGGATTTTTTTTTTTTTTTTTTTTTTCCAGTTCAGTTTACTATTTTCTGTGTGTGTGTGTGTATGTGCGCATAATCAATCTCTGCATAAATGTTTGTCTTCCCAAATTGCAGGTATGATCCGTTTACCAGAAATCTAAAACATCTCCTTTCTTTCATCCTCAGTATTATGGTGATGTCACTGTTGGAACGCCTCCTCAGACCTTCTCTGTCGTCTTTGATACGGGTTCGTCCAATTTCTGGGTCCCTTCAACGCATTGCAACTCGATTGCTTGCCTGTTGCACAAACGTTTCAATTCTGAAGAATCCTCGACATTCCGTCCTAACGGCACCCAATTCTCAATCCAGTACGGCTCCGGGTCGTTGGAAGGAATCATCAGTAACGATAATGTCGGGCTTGGGGGCGTCGTCATCAAGGCCCAGGACTTTGGAGAGTCTGTCAAGGAGCCCGGCTTGGCCTTTGTTTTTGGTAAATTTGACGGCATCTTTGGATTGGGTTATAATACAATCTCGGTCTTGGGCGTTGTTCCGCCATTTTATAGTATGGTTAGTCAAAAGTTGGTAAGCGAGCCTGTGTTTGGCTTCTATTTGGGCCAAGCGGATGGTCCCTTGGGCGGACAGATGACATTAGGAGGAGTTGATTCGAATCACTTTACCGGAGAGTTGCAGTGGCATAATGTCCGTCGTAAGGCTTATTGGGAGATTGATCTGGACAAGGTCAAATTGGGTGACGAGGAAGTGGAATTGAAGGCAGGTGCGGTCATTGATACAGGCAGTTCGTTGATTGTGCTACAGACCGCCATGGCTGAGATGATCAACAAGGAGATTGGAGCAAAGAAGAACTTTGCAGGCCAGTATGTGGTCGAATGCTCGACGGTCCCGAACCTTCCAAATTTCTCATTCTTCTTTGGGAAAACGGAGTACACACTCAAAGGAGAAGATTATGTCTTGAACGCAGGAGGCTCTTGCTTGAGCGGATTTATGGGTATGGATTTCCCAGAGCAATTGGGCGATCTATGGATTGTAGGAGATGTCTTCTTACGCAAGTACTATAGCGCATACGATTTGGGCAACAATCGCGTTGGCTTTGCTCCTTCCAAATAGAGGTGCCTTTTTTTCTTCCTCTTCAGTCCCGCTTAAGAAGAAAAGGAAGAGAGATTATCTTCAGGTGAAGGTATCAATAAAAAAATAAATAAATAAATCATAAACATTACTCACCATAACAGAGGGCAGGCAAATACTCTCTCTAGTCAGGGCCCATCAAAAAAAAAAAAAAAAAAAAAAAAAAAAAAAGCGCCGCCGTAGTTTTGTTTTGTTTCTTTTTTATATTTTTTTTTTCTGTCCCACGCCCACGGAACCTATTTCCGAAACTCTGCCACCCTACCATACATGCTTCTATGCCCCTGGGCCTTGACACTCTTTTCCATATATAACACCCGTTTTCACATCGATTCACTTACTCAACCTCTTTCACACTTCATCATGAAAACAAACATCCTGCTCGCTTGTCTTTCTCTTTCGCTCGTTTCAACATCCCAAGCTGAATTGAGGCGGTAATAAGGAGTCTCTTACTCAAGGAATAGAAACAAACAGGTCTTGTTGGAGGCTACTAAAAAAAATATCCTTTCTTTTTATGACCCTTTATCATCAAGGATTCGACTTTCGAGGATCGGTAGTGATTCAATTGACTCCAGTGTCTTTGGACACAACTCTCAAATCCATCTGGGCTCGACAATCTCACAAACAGACGTCTTTAAAATTGCGCATCCAGTGAGTCTTTTTTTTTTTTTTTTTTTTTTTTTTGGCTGTTGTTGTCGCAGTCGACGTTGCTACTATTAAAACTAATTCAAAGATCAACGTTGTTCTACTCTAGTACTCAGCTGAGATCTTTATTGGCACTCCTCCACAGCCATTCAGGGTTCAAATCGCGACAGGCACGTCTAATTTTTGGATCCCTTCAGTTCAATGTTCTACAGAAGCATGTTACTATCGGAATCGATTCAATCCATCCGCATCAACGACCTTTGAGTTCAATAAGGAGCTCTTTTGGCTCCCATCTCGAAAACGCTATTATAATCGAAAAGATTTCAACAGTAACGGCAACAGAGAGGATCAAAAAATAGACAACGATGATGACGCAGATTTGATTGGATTAAGAGGAATAGATCATTTGATTCTGGCTCATTCGTCAGTAGCCCTCAATGTTTCAACAAGACAAGAATTTGGGTATATTATCCAAGAACGAAATGGAGGTTTGGAATCTGCAATCGGAAACCATGGAGGTATTTTTGGTAAAATTACGGAAGCCTTGCCATCATCAACGACGGGGACAATGACGACGGTAGTGGACGGGATCTTGGGTCTTGGATATGATGATCTTGCAATGACAGGACGACCCTTCTTGTTGAACCTTAAGGATAAAGGGATGTTGAAAGAGAATGTCTTTGGGCTGTATTTAGCCAAGATGAAAACCAATGATAACTCAGAGTTAACTTTGGGAGGTTTGGATCCAAAGCATCGTAAGGGGGATATACAATGGCATGAGGTGACTCGAACTCAACAAGGAGAATGGGCTATCGAATTGACTGCGTTTGCATTGAAACGAGAGGCATTCGAGATTGATGGCAATGCAGTGATCGACAATGGATTTCCATTTATTGCATTGACACGATATCAAGCTGAGATGATTAATTTACAGATTGGAGCTACAAAGGAAACAGAGAAAGGAAGTGGGATCTATACGATGCCATGTAAAGATATAGACAATCTATTCGAGTTTATTATCTTGTTTGGACAGGAAGAGTATCAACTGACTGGAAGGGAATATGTTCTTCAATATGATGAAAACGTCTGTTGGAGTGCCATTGTTGGTATGGATTTCTCAAAGGAATCGGGGGTGGTAGCCATCTTTGGAGAGGTCTTCTTACGAAAATACTATAGTGCATATGACCTGGACCATCATCGGTTAGGTTTCGCATTAGCAAATCATCAATAGGTAGAAAAATATTTTAAGCGCTTTTATTATTATGGATAAATGATTACATGGACAGTTGTTATGAAAATGCTTTAAAGTAAGATGGCAGCGTTGATGAAGAGTAGAAGAAGAAGGAAGGAATAAAAAAAAAAAAAAAGATGATGATATGACGAACTACAAGTCATCACGGCGGTCAGATCCTGTGTTGACACGATGATGGCTAGTTCTGCGGGTTTGTGCGTATTCGGCACCCGATGTTGTCGATGGCTGGTTCTCTGATATCTTTTCTTTGTTAATCTCAACATCTCCTGTTGAGCCGATGGCGCCATCACCATTGCTTCTATTAGCACTAGCTCCAGCGCCAGCGCCAGCACCAACACCAGTATCAGCGCCGGCACTGACAGATGCATCCTTGATATGCGATGTTACTTTTGTATCGGGTGTAGGCAAAGTCTCCTGTGAGGCTCCAGCTCCAATGCCATGTTCGACATGCTCTAAGGGATCCTGACCCTTGAATCTCCTGATCAAGCGGACTAACCATGGAGGCAGCACTCCTTCACCCTGTGGGCCCATGCGGAAGGACATGATAGGATCACGCTCATTCTTGTTTGGTGGAACCAATCGTCCTCTCGAGAGCTTTTCAATGATAAAGACTGTGCCGTTGATGACGATTGCAGCCAACAAGCCTGCTAGTAAGCCATAGGCGATATTGTACGTCAATGGCATCATGACCAGGGTCAAGAACGCAGGGATGGAATCACCAACGTAGTTAAAGTTGATATCAGTGACCGACTTTGTCATCAAGGACCCAACAAAGATCAAGGCAGGGCCTGTCGCCCAAGGTGGGATCGCCGAGAAGATGGGCGCAAAGAAGAGGGAGATGAAAAAACAGAATCCTGTCATCACAGCGGTCAAGCCTGTGCGTCCGCCCTCGGTGATACCAGCACCAGACTCAACAAAGGCCGTGACATCCGAGGTACCGAAAACAGCACCCAAGGAAACACAGAGTGCATCTGTGATGAAAGCTGGTGTAGATCCCTCAAAGTCTCCAGTTTTAGGGTCCATGAATCCTGCAAATTGAGCCATCGAGAACATGGTGCCTGTGGTGTCCAGGATATCGACGTAGAGAAATGTGATGAGTGCGAGCCAAAATTCTCCCGAGTTGAGCTCAAACTGCATGACTCCCAATGTCTTTTGGATTGTATGGAAATTAACCACCTGCTTGAAGTAATCAAACCGACTGTTGCCCGCAGCATCATACGGGAAATATGTGACCTCAGTGTTTCTGAACCAAGAGACAATTGCGACAAAGAGGATACCAATCAGGATCGATCCTTTGACTCTGTACATGCCCAGGATAGAGATTAAGAAGAGACCCAAGACACCCATCCATGTCCTGGGGGACTCCATTCGACCAGCGGTACATACGCCCGAAGCATCCAGATATTCTGCATTACAGCCTCCAAGAGTCACCAAGGTCGCAGGATCTGCACGGATGAGACCAATACCGGCAGAAGACTGCATTCCAATGAATGTCAAATAAATACCAATGCCGACTCCTGTGGCGACCTTGATATTACGAGGGATACAGCGAGCGAGCCATTGACGAAGTCCAAGGATTGAGAGGATCAAGAAGATAATACCTTCGATAAAGACAGCCGCCAAAGCAACTCTGTAGCTGATCTTGCCACTTCCAAACTTTCCAACGACTGTGTAGGTGAAATAAGCATTAATTCCCATTCTAAAAAAAAATTTTTTTTAAGAGAAGTGACAAAACCATCGTGTCATTAGCACTAATTGCATCAATATAACAATACGACACCAACTAACATCTTTGTTAGCAATTTTTTTTTTTTTTTTTTTTTTTTTGCCCTTACCCAGGAGCCAAGCCTAAAGGCAAATTTGAAAAGATACCGATAGCAGTTGATGCAATACAAGCCATGGCTGCTGTGGCAACAATCATGTCTTTCCGGATGATGTCCACACAGGCCATGTATTCTGGATTAGAACCACAATATGCAATCCTGTTGGCCGCACTTGCTCCCGGGACTCCCCCTCCGGCTGCAGCAGCACCACCTTTAAGAGGGTCCATTGGATCGAAATCACACTCACAAGTTCCACCAGTGTCGGAGATAATGAGGGCATTAACTGAGATGATATATGCCATGGTGACGAAGGTTGCGAAACCAGCTCGGATCTCTGTGGAGAAACGAGTGTTGGCACGAGCCCGAGGATGAGATGATCCCTCGAGCAAGAACCATCGCCCGATAAATGATTTGGCGATGGCTGTGTTGAGGCGAGCGACAATCCCAGTCATTAGAAAACTGGTCGATCAATTGTTTTTTTTTTATCCTTGTGTATGAGTTTACGAATACGAGTAAAAAAAAAAAGGATGATTGATGGTTATGATCGTGAAAGAATAAAGAAAGACCTTTCTTTCTCCAGAAGTGATGAAGGATAAGTGAGAAGACAGAAGAGAAAGAAAAAAGAAAAAGAGAAAAGAAAAAAGAAAAAGGAAGACGGACAATCTATTTTTTTAGTCTAATGTTGTCAACAATAACAGCAACATGGGATAACGCCATTGAGCGCGGGGAAGCATCTTTTTTTCTTTCCAAGGCTGCATGGCATAACATTCATTTGTTCTTTTAAGTTTTAAGAGTCAGTGATAGGCGGAATAAGTGCTGAGTGGATCGAAAGGAAGGATCGGGCCTACAACTATAAAGCAAACGGTTTCTTGGAACTGGGACGATGTCTGTGTGACATGACCATGCGAGCGAATTAAAAAAAGACAGAAAACAGCCGGCTGCTTCCGAAGAAAGGAATGTTGTATAATTTATTGTTATCCTTTTACGTCTTGGGAGATAAAGATGTAAATGTATACATATTATAAATATATTATAATATATATATATATTTAACATTATTCATTGGGTATGTCTGTAAAGACAGATCCAGAAGGGGGCTTTACTGCTTCACCATCATCAGATACCCGTCTTTTGTAATGAAAGTTATTTTTTGCTAGTTTAGATGCTAGACTAGAGGCATTAGCTTGCACTACTACTTTGACGTGTTGGTGACTAAGTTGGCAATTAGGGTCTGCGCACAGTCATCGCCCGCGCGTCATTTTAATTTTCTGCTGCTTTTTTTTTTTCCCACCAACGTCAAGGACTTGTGCTTTTTTATCCTCCATTCTCTCTTTGTACCATTCAAGTGCAGCAATAACTGAAAGATCATCATTCAACTCTGTGTTCTTCCTTCTCATTCTCATTGTCACTATTCAATCAATTTCTTTTTTTTTTTTTTTTTTTTTTTTTTTTACATCATGCTTGCACTTCCCATCAACTTTGGTAAATGGATCGAAGAACATGCTGACAAGTTGCAGCCACCAGTCAATAACTACCTGGTCCAACGGGGTGATTTTATCATCATGGCTGTAGGCGGACCAAATGCTCGAACTGATTACCATGTCAACGAGACTGAGGTTAGAAAAATAGAAAGAGATGAAAAAAATGTGTTTACATATTTATATGTATACATGTGCATTTATATCTCGACTTCATGCCTGCAAAGCTTTTTTACAAAAAAAAAAAAAAAAAAAGATGTTGACATTATGAGACTGAATCATGTCGATTGTGTGTTTTTTTATAGGAATGGTTCTATCAGTACAAGGGTGACATGTTGCTTAAAGTCGTTGACAATGGTGAATTTAAAGATATTCCAATCAAGGAAGGTGAAATGTTCCTCTTGCCTGGTAAGGAATCAACAGACGATGAGACGAATTGATAAGAAAAAAAAAAAAAAAAAAGAGCTGTTTTACGAGTGAAAGTGGTTAACTTATTTTTTTTCTTTGACGCGCATGTATATGTCTGTGTGAATATCTGTGCCCATCTGTTGAATATTTAGCTAATACACCCCATAACCCAGTCCGCTTTGCAGACACAGTCGGCATCGTTATTGAACGTCAGAGACCTGCTGAAGCCCTTGGTAAGAAGCACGACAATACATGCATGCACTATCTCGAGACTGTTTGGTGAAAAAAGTAAGGCGGACTAAAATAAGGCGGACTATTTTTTATTTAAATATATTTTGAATGCAATAGATCGCCTGAGATGGTATTGTGAACAATGCAAGGAAATTGTATATGAAGACTCATTCCATTGTGTGGACTTGGGCAAGCAACTTGCGCCTGTGATCAAACGCTATGCTGCAGAAATTGAGCTACGAAAGTGCAAGGCTTGTGGACACACAAACAGCGCCAAGTAAAAAAAAAAAAAAAAAAAAAAAAAAAAAAAAAGGGCCCTGACCCTGATTTGATAATCGTGTTAAAGATGGGTACAAGTGGTGGCAAGTTAAATCGGTTTAGAGCAAAAATCAATTAAAGATGATCGTGCGACTTTTTTTTTTTCTATTTTCTTTATTTGCAAACGTGGGAAAAAAGAAAAGGTGTGAGAAAAAATAAAATAAAATACATATATATGTATATATAAATAATATCTATTTACATTTTACTTGTTATTTGTAGGCATAGTCTACAAAACCACCTCTTGGCGCAGTCGTTTTTTTTTGTGGCAAAAAATTGCTTGTATACAAATATCTTTATACAACAGTGCATGTGTATTGTTGCTGCGGTACGGGAGGAGGGAAAGAAGGGGTGAGAAGGGATTATATATACATAACGTGACAAGTCTTGTGTATGCTAAAATCTGCTATTGGGAGTCAATGGTGATAGACTACGCATCATCCAAGAGACGCGTACATGTAGTCTAGGATAGCTAGTTTATATTCCCTTTTTTTTTCTTTTTTATTTTTAATGCCACGCGAGTGGAGAGCTGCATCTTAATATTTCGGATATTCGGAGAAGCCTTTTTTTTAAAGACAGATGAATGTTGGTGCATTTGTATAATGTAAAAAACTCTTCAAGCTGAGAGCTTCTTCGTTCCTTATCCACACGACCATGCGACTCTATACGTAAATAGAGTATATTTATTTATATATATATATATATATATATATATATATACAAAGGGTGGTTTTTTTTTTTTTTTTTTTGGCTCCGTTCATGTTAGCGTTCATTTTGCAGAATGCAAAAAGGGCAAAAGTAAAGGCGAAAACAAAATAAAAATAAACAAACCTTCTTCCATGCCATTAAAGGTTATATGGCCATCAATATCTTTAAAAAAAAAATGCCTCAGGAAGAGAGAAGAAAGAAAAAAAAGATGTAAACTCGCATCATTGTGCATGTGTTCAACAACTCAACAGTATGGCAAGAAGAAGTAGGGGGGGAGAAGAGGGAGAGAGCAATGTCTGAATACAAAAAAAAAAAAAAAAAAGACCTCGGTGTTGAAAAAAAAGAGATGAAAGAAAATAAAAAAAAATTTTCCTCCCACACTTTCTTTCATTCACCGCCTCCTCCATCTGAATAATATCTGGTGTAAAATAAAACCCCTTGCATGAGCATTCATCTTTCACCCTTTCTAACCGCAACACATATTTCTGGACATGCAACACTATGTCAGCCATAAAAAAAACTTTTTCTTGGGGATGAAAAAAAAAAAAAAAAAAAAAAAAAGATTCAGGTCCCGTCCACTGTCAGTTTCAAGCTACATGAACATGTACAACATGGAGAAGAATACGTGTAAGGTAGACAAAAAAAAATTTTTTTTTGATCTGCCCAGCCTCTTTGATTACAGAGAATAAAGAGCAAATCAAACAACACATCGCTTTATTTTCCCGAAGAAGTAGGAATACGATGGTGATGTGTGGGGAAAGGAAAAGAAAAAAAGCCTGTACATGTACATGTACACCGGATACCGATGCATCATGACATGATGACATGTGGACACCACAAAAGATTGGAAAGAGCAATATTGGATGCTGCACCATGACATGTATTTTTTTTTTTTAGTCGATGTCATTACAAGATCGTCAAGTTAGTAAAAAGACGCGTTTCATTGATACCGGCATCCCTTGATTCTTTGTCTAAAAGTTCTTTTTTCGATCACTGCTATTTAAAAAAAAAAAAAAGATTCCGCTAACTAATAGGAGCAAATTCACTGATCCTACAACCGTAACACATGCATCGCTTTACAGTTGTGATTCTACATATGGACGGAAGATCTAAAGGTTCATAGAATATAACGGCTTGTTTGTTCCGAAGAGGCAACTTTTTCCTCATTACTTAGATCCAACAAATGCTATGGTCAGTCAGCTCGAACTTGTTCACTTCAGAATGTGTAAGCTTAAGTAATCTGTCTTTCCAGTAGCATTTGATTTGACTCTCGTAGCCAAACCCATCTATTAAGGGGTCTATAGCAACTGAAAAGAAACATTGGACGATAATAAAAGGGTTTTTGGCGGATCCAATGAAGGGCCCTTTTTTTTTGTTCCTTATCACAGAATTTTCAGGGTCGGCAAGACTAAGCTTGGCTAGGCTAGAATAGACTAGTCTCAAATAAAAAAGAAAAAAGAGGGCCTTTTTTCTATCTTCGATGATATGACAAGACCATGAGGATACAGATTACCCATCTGAGGATAGATCAACCGCAATGTTCTTTAGGTTCATCGTTAAACAATTTCTACAGACGTGATTGGACATGTGCATCAGAGACAAATAGACAGTGATAAATATATATATATATATATATATATATTATGTAGTATTATTTATTCGCGTGATTTATTATTATTATTATTATATATTTTGTTACAAAGACTACAACTACAGAAGAAAGGAAAAAGAAAATAAGCCCTATGTAAATGTACAAAGAAAAGATGACAGAGCGAGGAAACACTTTCAGCTCTGAAAGGTTTAAAAATACATGGAAAGAATAAAAAGAAATAAATATACAAGATCTAAATGTTAAAAGGATGACAAACAGAAAAAGGAGAGAAGGAATGTTTGACATATGGGCTATGCCATGCTGAAAGAGTAGAGCAGGGAGAGCATATTGGATTTTTTGTAATCAATAACTGACTTCCCATCTCATGCCAAAGACCCGAGGGGTGGAAAGAAGGGAAAAAATAAACAATTGTTGTGCATGTGTAAAAAAAAAAAAAAAAAAAAAAAGCCAGGGGTGCACAAAATTTGACAGGCAATCCTGATAAATTCTTTTTTTTTTTTTTTTTTTTTTTTTAGAGACGTCTGGCACGACGACCATCAGTCATCATGCCAAAAGAACGCGTTTCAGCATAATGGCGAGTCCATTGACCGGCCTGGAGAGGACACCAGTTGTCTTGACGAGAACTGCATCGGGCAATACGCATCAATGATTGTTTAGCTGTCGTCGGAGAATCATTTGATGATTCGGACGCACGCGAGGCCGAGCCCGAGGCCGAGCCCGAAGAGCGATTCTCGAGAGCCGAAACAGAGTCAACATCTTCTTCGTCCTGAACAAATGCAGCGACAGTGACTTCGGAGATGCTTGGAAGCATGTTTGCTTTGACAACAGCAGGCGATGCATGTAAGGCGGTTGATGTAACAAGAGATCGAGACGCAGGAGAAGATGTACTTTCATTCTCCGACACGGAGTAGGAAGCAGAGATGTGACTGGCCGTCCGACGATGTCCTTGCAAGCGTTGTTGTTGTTGTTGTTGTTGTTGTTGTTGCTGGCGAGCAAAGGCTGAAGACATGGATGAGGTCGGAGAAGAAGGATATGAGGGTGAGCCATTGGGATGAACGCGAGTCATGGAGGCTGAGGCACCAGACTCATAAAAGATACGCTGGTTATCATAACCGATCACCAAATCATCTTCGAGCGAGGGCGACTCGAAATATGGCTGATTAACGTAACTTCGTTGATGGTTTTGTCGTCTGGCCTGTTGACGATTATAGCTATAGCTGCGAGAATGTTGCTGTTGCTGCTGTCTTTGCTTCTGCTGCTGATGTTGATGTTGTTGCTGAAGGTGTTGATACTGCTGACGCGTGTGTGGAGATGATAATGATCGTCTGGAAGAAGAGTTATAGTGGTAATAAGGTCTTGATGTGGAGGATGCTTGAGATGAGGACGAGGTTGTAGAGGAAGGAGATGAATTTGTGGGTGAAGAAGAAAGTGAAGGAGGAGTGGAGTATATTGGAGAAGTGGAGTGGAGGTTGTGCTGGTAGTGTGGGTTAAAGGAGTGTCGATCTTCGCAAGGAAAGAGTTGTTGGATCGCCTCTTTGTGTAAGATTGCAGAAGAGGTGTCGCTGTAGTGGCGACGATGCTGTTTATGATGATAATTAGGGTAGTCAGAGCAAGTTTCTTGGGAAGTAACAGAAACGGCGCTATCGTCACTGTTAGCTCTAGGGAGGACGCGGTTGCTAATGAAGGAGTAAAGGACTTTGAAGTTCCCCATGTTGGCAGAATGAATCCCGAGGAATGAGTATCGATATGACTAGTAGAGAAAGATAGAGAGAAGACTGAGATGGATGTAGAAGTGAAAGAAAGAGAATGTGTGTGTGATCTACACAAATAATGGGGATATCTTTGTGAGGATGGAGTATTATATAATGTAGC
Organism: Lobosporangium transversale; assembly: GCF_002105155.1. Taxonomy (NCBI): domain Eukaryota; kingdom Fungi; phylum Mortierellomycota; class Mortierellomycetes; order Mortierellales; family Mortierellaceae; genus Lobosporangium; species Lobosporangium transversale. The sequence goes on along the minus strand of NW_019029013.1, from coordinate 449,209 downwards.
GCTGTTTGAAGTAAAAGACAAGAAAGAGAGAAGAGAAAAGAGGAAAGAAAGGGAGGACAAAGAAAAATGGAAGACAAGGGACAAAGAAGCAAATAAGAGACAAGTATGTGAAAAAAAGAAACCTATTGGGGGGTGAATGGGGAGGAAGGAAAAAAAAAAAAAAAGCAATCTCAACCTTTGAATTGAATTGAAATGTATTTTAAAGGATTGGTTCCTTATTCTTTTACTTTATTTTATCTTTTATGCAATCTCGTTTATAGTTCTATTTTATTTTATTTTATTTCCACAATATATACTTTATTTTACTCTGATATATCGATGTTCATATGACATATGCAATACAATCCTCTTTATTCAATTGCTTATTATTATCATCATATGGTTCTATTTATTTAACATATCCCGCACATATCCTGCATCAAGGCAAGCTTCTCTCCATGTCTCTGACCCGAGCTAATGAACGAACGAAACGGCTTTCGCTCTCCTCTACAATGACTGGTCATTCACTATTTTATTAAAGCACTCTCATTCTCTAGCCTGGCCTAGTCTGGTCTCTGCTCTCCGGTCTGATCTGGCGATCCCCACTTGTTGTCTAGATTAGGGCAAAAAGCAACAGCATGAAGGATTTTATTCATTGTCCGAACACTGTCCTTGTTGTCTGTAATATACACACCTACATGCATAGAAGTAAAAAGAAAAAAGTCTTTTGATGATCTATGTAAAATATGCGTAAGCTCAAACGAGCGTAATGTCTCGTAGTTCTGCTTGTAATGAGAATAGAAATTGATAGACAGATTGTACTCCAGTTTCCATTACCCATTGAAGACAAGGTATCAGGGGGAGGAGTTTATATGACACCAAATCAGAATCAAGGTCAAAAATGCCAACGTATCGCGTCCTTAACCTATAAAAAAAAAACCATAATCAACAACAACAATATCAACAATGTTATCAGCAGAAAAAAAAAAGATAACGAAACGCTGTCATCATTTCATTTATCAAGTCATCAGGCCTGATAGCAATGCAATGATGGGAATCGAACTGTCTTTTATACTCCTTGTTTTAACCATTGTTATTCTTAGCATCATCTTGTTCAGGTGTCTTGCTTAATTCCTAGTTTTTCTTATTACCAAGCTCATCATGTAGAGGGTTAAACAGGGTACTTCATGTTTCTCAATTGATCCCTGGCATAAGAAACAAAAAAACAAAAAAAATGAGGCAATGGGTCTCGGATTAGCATCGCCCTCGGTGCGGAAATAATGCCAATGCACTTGAAGGGGACCGGATCACGTCTACCCATTGAGAATCGGAGCGCAGACCCGACCCATGAAGTAAGCTTTTAGAAAATAAATGAGGCGCAGAGTAAGGTGACAAAAGATTCATGCGTATTTAGGAAAGAAATTTAGGTGTATCTCTTTCTCCACCGCCACTTCTACTCCACTAGCAACGCTTTGATCTTCGCCATCACTCGCCGAACATAGGAAAAGGGATGAACAAACAAAGAGACTTTTTAAGGAAGATGAAGGATGAGACTTTCAATGCCAATGTTAATACATGGGAATATAGATTTATTGCAGAAAAGATGGGATTCTCCTTACGAATGTGATGAATATGGATCCTCCCTAGAGCCCCCATGTTATTTTCCGAAAAAGACCGGTTAAGTAGATATTCATTAATGGATAACTTGCATTCATTTAACATCGCTCACAACATTTCGAGCCACGAGACAAATAGAAAGAAAAGAATATCCGTAAAAAGTCATGGATTTTCCTAGTTATTGATGTCGTTTCGAGGGTGACGATGTAATGTGAAGAGCATTCTCGTCACTTATTAAAAAGAAGTGGGGGCATCCGAAAGCCATTAAACAAGCACATGCTTCCGAGCTATGGTCAGTATGTCATGGTTGTTTGTCCCTTGGTCGTCATCATCCACATCATGAGCATCCGGTTTGTGGTCGGTTGAGACAAAAATGAAAGCTTGTTGCTCCTCATTTTCTTTTGTGTCTCTTTATTATCATTCTAGAAGTTGTTTTATTTCTTTTATTTATTCCACATGTCTTTGTTAAAAACTATAGCCGTCAACAATAATCAAGGGTTAAAATAAAACATAGGCATTTAAGCATTTATTACATTTATTAATATCTTTACAAGGTGACAACGCTTCAAGATATGAACTTGTAAAAAAGTGTAGCCATGAGAGCATGATGCTTGCAGACATGCATGTATGCATACGCACATGGCCTCCATGCTTTGATTGCCAAGAATAATATTTTCTTTTTTTTATTTAAATGAAATTACCAGAATCGAAATGGATGGAAACAGGTAGCATCGTGCTTGTAACATCACCTTGGAGGGAAAACTCCAGATGTAGAATATCAGACATATACAAATAGTCATATCATTATTATCCATACTCGCATCTTTGTTGATTTTGTAGTTAATATTTCGTAACGCAAATTGCTCCAAAAAAAAAAAAAAAAAAAAAAAAAAGAGGCTCCATTGAGACCAATTATGTCCTTATTTCCGCATCAATCGCCTCCAAATCCATTATGATGTCCCATGTAAGTAGCAATGGTGTCTGAATGATCTTTCTGAGATGGATGTTCGTTCTCTATCCTCTATGGTTCCAGTAATGGTCGATGTCGATGTCTGACCCTCATACATAAAACACAGAAAGGAGGCATGACCATGGTCGACATTATGATCGCCGATAAAAAAAAGAAAGATTTCTCAGGACCAATCATTTATACGAGACTTATTTTTATCAATCCAGGTACCACCAATCAGTATTAAATAGGTGCTCCCATCTTCCACATGATGTCCTTGTCGTCTGGATTTTGAACACAAAGAAAATAAAATAGACTTGACAGACTACGGACTATTTCAACATTGAACAGACTAGCCCCGATCATACATTTCATCCATCCATAGGACCATGTACATGTAAGACATTAGAAAATCCTGTCCCAACCCAAAGAGGAAAACAAATGGTCTAGGGACTTGGTTGATTTGATCAATAGGAGGAAACTCCCACGACAGAGTTCTATTAGACAAGCCCTTATAAAGAAGAGAGCTGAGCTCCAGTCACCATTGGAGTGTTTTCGATAATGCAATATCAATATCAATGCAAAAAGGGTTTCAGCCATCGCCAATGGGTCCGCGGGAATATTAGAATTAAAAGGAAAATGGGGGATATACTCTACTGTGCAGCCACAGTGCCTCCAGTCCAGTTCCCCTGACCTTAGAAAGATGTCTCCAATCAACATTTCCCCTTGTCACTCAGCCTCAGCCTCTCTTGCTTTTTTTTTTTTTTTTTTTTTTTCGCTCTACGGATATTATAATATACTTTCCTTGATGCAGGAAGGGACCTCGTTTGTCAGAAAACCATAGTATATATATATACATACATTAAATGGCTAAGAAATGTCCCAGACCTCTTTCTCCTTCCTTGTCTTGTACCAATGGATGCGTGAGCGCGAAAGCAAGGGTCATCTGGTCTTTTTTTCTTTCCCTTTTTTTTTTTTTTTTTTTTTTTTTTTTCTTTCTCGTGCTCTGTAATGATGCTTCGATTAGAGAACCAGGCAAGTAACCCTATTCGCCAATGATGCCTTATTTGATTTTCTCTTGTGTAAAACTTATTGCTCTGATTAAGGGCGGAACCATAAGTCATTGCTCAATACTCAAGCCTTCAGCCTTCAGAGCTGCAACGCTCAAGAACGATGGTAAGAGGGTCTTTATAATTTAACTGATGCGTGATGACAGCCCCACTTACACTTGATCTCAGATAGAATGCTTACAAATTTACCTTCCTAAGGGATTCCGCACTAATCACTCGGATCTGGAGTTGGGGGCATCAAACATTTTGTTTCTTGATCATAAAGTTGCTATCAGAGAGATCCCCTGTTTCCTGAATTGAGGGAAGAACCTTCATCTTGTAGATGTCTGTACTACCTCAAAAATAAAAATGTATTGAATACATGTACATAGTAGCAAGGGTCATATGTCATCTGATCCCTTATGCTGGTATGGGGCTCAACTACTCGTTGTATGCACTGGCAGGTAACAGGAGTTGTGGTTACTTTAAGAAATCAGTAGCTGTCGCTTCCTATTATGGGTTGTCTAAGCATTTTCACATGGTAGGCCCATGCGCCGAGGAAAAACACTGCCTTAATGTTCTGTACTAAAACAAAAGGATTTTCTAACAGGATATGTCTCCAAAGTCATAATCTCTTTTTGCATGAGATCCTGCCATTGTAAGTGAGGGCAATAGCCTATCTATTGAATAGAATCCGGTTGGTAGATTGTCAAGCATCCAATACAGGCAACACAGATAATATGAGGCCAGCAATGCAGGTCAAGTATACATGTTGATGGTGGACGAATAGATGAAGTAGAAAGCAAAAGGTAGAAAAGATCAAGTTTTCAGGGAGATAATCCTACCTCCTGCCTTTACTCTTCTAGAAGAAGTGGTTGAAAGGACATGATCAAGTTCACGTTCACAGATGCATATGTCTCCCTTTATCTTTTCACATCAGATGGGTTCATCTCCCTTGTGACACAACAAAACATTGTCGTTTTCTATCTCGGGCGATGTTTACACCAAAACTAGGCTAGTTGCCTCACATCAAGTTAAGAGCATAAGCAATTTTGCTCCGATTTATGAGATGGACAAGGATATTCCCTTCTACGAGACACACGACCATCCGCATTCATGTGTTTGAATCCTCCCATTGCCATAGTTGTCCATGCCAAAACCCTCCCTTGAGCATGCCTCGTCTCGGCGAAGACACACGTTATTTATCAGCCTGTTTCCTTATCTCCCTCCTTTTTCACTCTTTTTACTTTTTTTTTTTTTTTTTTTTCTCCATATCCTACTAGCCCTCTTCCTCCCTTCCCCGTTTGTGTTTAGTCGTTCGAAGCTGTTCTGCCGGCAACTTATTATTATCGAGTCGAACCCATTCCGTCATCTTCATCATTGGTAGCTGTTAGTCCCGTTATCTTGCCGCACAAGCAGTCTTCGGAAATCTTTTTCCTCTTTTTGATACATCAGCGTCCATCCAAATAGCGCATATCAATCACGCGTAAAAAAAAAGTCCAGTCAATCATGTCGTCCATCCTTAACGCCCTCCGCTCAGCACCTTCTCCTACCCGTTACTTCACGTCCCTGCAAGTCGGCACAGTCACCCGGACACAATCTGCATCTGCAGGCTTTAATCCTGAGCATCATCCGATTGTACTCCAACAACTGGTCGAGTCTCTTTCACCAAGCGAATTTGTGGCTCCCTTGAGTGCTTCTTCTAATGCGAAAGAGGCTATGGCCAAGGGCTCTCTTTCGGACAAGCCTCCGGTGGCTACTCAAGGATCACATCAGGGCCCAGTTACGGATGGCCATGCTTAAGAAAAAAACGCGCACTTGAAATCAAATTTCTTTAAACACGAGAGTAGACACAGCTCGTTGCAAACAATTTTTTTTGAATCTCAGCTTTGCCATGGCTGTCGCTTCTACCTTCTCTCTGTCGTTCTGTTCGACCTTTTTATAGTTTAAAAAGTTATCCTCCTTTCCTTTATTCTTTCTTTCATTCCTTCCTCTCTCCAACTTTACTTATACTTATAACAACCTTGCTTATAAGCTTATCAATATATCCTCTCCTCTTTGGGGATCATCGATACTCCAATAAAAAAAAAGTATCGTCGCTCTTCAATTGTATGGTTCAAATGGTCCTTTGTAAATATTTTCATGTCTATATCCGATCCTGATTGACAACATGGCATGTGAAGTACATGTACATGAACTATACATGCCATAAATATAGTGGTATGGAGTAATATATATATATACGTGTATATATAAAGACGTATTCGAGGAGGTTTCAACAATGCAGCAAATACTTGGCGAGGCATTTTTCAGCGGAGACACAAAGTAAAAACAGACATGATGATGAGCAAGCTTTTTTTATCAACGTCAAGAGCATTTTTTGTTCTCCTTAAGACCAAACAGTGTGCACTTACGAATCAGATTGCTGACATGCAATTAGAGAATGAAGCCCTGAAATTACAGGACGTTTCAAATTAAATTTTTTTGAACTGAGACATTTTTAGCCAATGAGCATCCAGAGAAATGTAAAAACTACAGTTTTTCTGCCATGATATGAATATATCCAAGGTCCAAAACAAAAAAAAAAAACATGGCATGGCAGGAGAGCAATTATTGGAAGAAAATAGCAAAAGAACCATTGCAGCAAAGAACCATGTCTATATATGCCAAATGTGCATGCCACTTGGGAAATGAGCAGACGGCCAATTGGATACCCGACATTGATCCTGTTGAAAAAGTTTAATCCAAGGCCTTTTCTTTCCTTCTTAACTCTCTTTGCACAGCTACAACAACAGCAACGACGGTTGAACAAGTACGTTTTTTTATCCTTCTCTCCCCTATTGTTGCCTTCTTTTTTTTTTTCCCTTTTTCAATTTTTTTTTTTTTACAATGGACTATGGCAACCTGTTTTCATTCCTCATTCATCAGAGTCGCATACGAATCTAGCAGGAGACGTTCACACATTTTCTCTTTCTCGCACTCTTCCCTCTCTTTCTTTAATCTCTTTTACTCGCATCTCACTTGACTTGTATTTTTATACACTTATACATACCATTCATACATACAGACATAATACAGAATCACCGCCAGCATTCCTTTCTGACTGAGCAAGAGCTTGCAATAGATCATACAAAAGCGACTTTTCCTTTCCAGCTTCACCTTCCATCCCTTTTTCTTTCTCCTCTGTCTCTTCCTCCCTTTGTTCCACCATATCATGAGCCACAAATGGCAAGACCCCACAATGGCTGCACAGCCTCCTCAATGGCCTATGGCACAGTCACAAACAACATCCATTTTTTCACTTCCCTTGGACAAACAAAAGTCTTTTAAAAGGACATTCAGCCAACCATCACCCACTCCTAGTCACAAAAAAGACCGTAGTAGCCTCTGTCGCCGTTTATCGAATGGTTATCTTCGGGTGTTTGACACTAATACTGTGCACTCCACAGCACAGGATGCTCTTGCCCATCGTGGGAGCTCAGCAGGATCAACTGCTCGCAAGGATTCAATCAAGAATATCTTAAACAGCGCCAGGTAATATAAATAGGAACACAGTATAATGGTCTCCTTTGCTCTTACCAACTCGTTTCCTTTCCTTCTATGGAGATGTTGTGGATGTTATGCGCTGAGAAATGGCATACTCGTTTGTCCAATACCCTTTTTTTTTTTCCTCTTTTTTCTTTTTTTGTCATGCGGCTCCATTGCTCTTCTCGTCACTCCCTTTGTCACCCCTTTTACCGCTCCTGCTGATCGGTATTGTTATCCTTATCCAGCTATTACTTATGTTCTGACACGACTTGCATCTTTCTTGCTATGTTGATATCCCTTTTTGGTTGCTTTGCTTTGTTCTCTTTGCTTCAACAAATAGCCCCTTTTCCAACAAGGCAAACGTACCGGAGTTCATTGAACTTCACACAACGCAGCAGGAGAGCAAGGAGGAGGATTCTTCTCAAAAACACCAACAACATCATGATCCTACATCTCAAGGTCCCTTACACATACCAAATCCTGAGAGGATCATAGAGGGTCTTCATATTGCTTCGACCTCCAACTCAGATGCTTCAGTTGTCCGAAGTGAGAAACAGTCATTTTCACTCATTGCTCCAGAGCATTCAAGAAGAATAGAGCGGATACGAACGTCAGTCCAGGCTTTTTTAAATAATCGATTTTCAGTGCACGAGTACACAGTTCCTCGGTTGTTTATTGTTCTACCTGATGGAGCTACTTGGACGAATTCAAGTGACAGCGGGTATGGGGCAGCATCGGGCGAAAATACCGGAGCGAGCAACATCGCAGCTGGACAATCAACGTCTCCTATGAGATATCGACTCTACTTCTTATGTGAATGCAGTTCTAGTTTCACATTACCTCTTGGAAGCGGACTGAATCATTTACATATCGCCAAACATCCCGGATACGAAATTGATCCTGACCGACAGGATGAATTTTTCAAAAGATATGGGTCCATGATCCTGATTCTTCTCTATTTTCTAAAGTATGGGCATAGTCCAGTTGAAGACTCCACCGCAGTATTGCAACAGGTCTCCACACGGATGCCACAGCAGCGATCCACACAGAGACAAGGACAAAGACAAGGACAAAGACAAGGACAGGGACTAAAGCAAATACAGCCACAGCAACCTCAACTGCAACGAAGTTCTGTTCATGAATCGAATCTAAAGAAAGTAATAAGGATCTCGAACTTACGACGGTCAGATATGCCCGACTCAGTTGCTCAGGATGTAGAGCTCAAGTTTGATACGATGATCGAGTTCCTTGAGAGTCTCCGACCGCGAAATGATTCACAATCGAGGGGTAATGGGAGATCAGAGCCTCTGGGGGATCAACACGATGATGAACAAGCTTCGGAGGATGAGGGTGATACCTTACGTGGACTCTATGGCTTATCGGACCTGCATCAACTATATTCATATCTAGGAATCTCAAACCCCATCAAAAGAAATCAGTCTGGACAGTTGGGGAACTTGTACCGTGTCAGTAATGTAAGAGGTCAAAGCAGCTGGATATGTGTTTACCACTATCGGTGGACATTTCTTGAGAAGAACATTGATGAATTCGAGCGTTGGGTCGTTTCCCGGCGTGGTCTTTTTGACAAGCAATCTGGATCTGTCTCCATTATGCTCTTTTCTAGGGCTCAGACTCGTACGTTTTGTTCATGGATCTCCAACAAAGTGGCACCATCGCTTGTAGAAGTTCACATCAAACTAGGCTGGAGTTTTGGAAAGAAGGATCTTTGGAGACTTGCCAAGGCCCTTGCTAGCTCAACAGTAACAGTCTTGTCTCTCGATGGGTGCTCCTTTGCTGAGGATTCAACCTATAAGATCTTGCACAAGAAATATGATCCATTGCTGTACTTACTGACACAGGGGCAGTTACATTCTCTGGAGCTGCTGCGATTTCCTTCGCTCTTTGCAAGACTTTCCTCCAAGGCTGTCAAAGCAACCTCATTGCTAAGACTTGAATTTGGTCGTGGTATGGAGATAGGCTCGAAAGATCGTAGCGCATTTAGTCAACTTATTGCTTCCTGCACGTCCTTGCAAGAGCTTATATTGCCAGGATTTCGTATCTCAGACCTGCAGATACAGGCGATCATCACAGGCATTCGGGCAAAAACCTCACTAGTCACTCTTGATCTATCGAACAGTCAGTTAAATGATGGCAACGCCATCATTTTAGCTCAAGGGCTATATAGTACTAACATCTGTCATTTGGACCTCTCTAAGAATGAATCCTTGAGCGATACAGGAGCTGCACGTGTTATTCGTGCTATTGGGCCAAGGCTCACAAGTTTGAAGATGGCGCAGACAGGGTTTGGTGATCAGGCTGCAGCAGCTCTTGCCAAAAGTATGGATGGAATCTCTTTCTCTAATACTTTGCAAAACCAGCTCCACCTTCAAAACCGCCTGGATATTGTCGCAATTGCAGCAGGTCATCGGCCAGGAATGCGTCTCCTTTCCCATAATCCTCAGTTCATCACAGAGGAGGCGATGCAGCGCAAGCAGGTTCGAGAGAAGACACATGAACGAGGGCACCTTGTGTACCTAGATATCGAAGATAACCAATGCACTGTACAAGGTTTCAAGTCATTGGCAAAAATCAAATCACGGCTTCACCTCGTATATTTGAACATGTCTGGGAGCAAGGAATTGATGGATAGCGAGTGCGCTGGGATTTTGGAAAAAGTAGCTGGTTCAGCTATGGTCACTTTGCGTCTTGCATGTACAGGTTTTGGGGACCAGTCCGCTAAATCACTCGCCAAAGTATTATTGGAAGATCTCTCAAGAGATGATGATAAGGAAACCAAGAGATTAGCAGGGCTGTGTCGACTTGAAGAATTGGATCTTCAGGCCTGTCCGATTAGCTCTGAAGGCCTACTAGCATTATGTGACGCACTTGACCAAGTGCATGCGTCTTCAAGTCTAAAGATTATGGATTTGGGACACTGTGGACATTTGAAAGATCAAGCGCTGCAGCGGCTCTTACGAACTCTTGTTGTCCAAAATGGAGTGGCCATGGATTCTAGTAATGTTAACACATCAGCTGGATGTGCAATAGTAAGATCGGATTCTGATCCAATTCCTCAACCAGAAGGTTCGATGGGTGAGCATGATGTGATAGCGAACGAACTTTTGGAGCCGACAAACATTTTCCCACCCAAGATGCCTTTGGTTCCAACAAAAGGGTTCTTTACAAACTTGCGGCAGCTGGATCTTAAGAGTACACGAGTTGGCGATGGTACTGCATGGCTCCTTGCGCAAGCGCTTGTACAGCCCTGGATTATGATAAACTCGATCACGATCCTAAGTCCCCTCTCAATGTCTACACAGGGTATGTGCTGGATTATTGAAGCCCTATGTGAAAACACATCTGTACAGGACTTTGGGATCGGGAAAGTTGATATTATGGTGCAATCAGAGCTGGAGCTTTTCGGGCTAGGCCTTTTAAGACTGATGGAGGCGAACAAGCGCATTCGATCCTTAACTACCCTGGGCGCACCATTAGTTGCTATTGCCAAGGGCTTAATGCTAAACCAAACACTGCACTCTGTGTACCTGATCCGATCAAGAGGTCAATTCGAAGACTTGCAACTTATGGGACAGGCTTTAGGCTTTACTCGGTCCTTACTTGTGTTTTGGATGGGTGGTTCCGAGGATTCCTTGATCGCTCCTCTACAGTTCCATCATCAACACCAATCAGGGCGTGAGACACAACAAGCTCTATCTGATTCGACATTCTCATCCTTACAGCACCAGCCAGAGCAAGAGCCGAAACAGCATGAGCCGCACCAACAGGCCGCCTACCGTCCGAAGCAGACCCATGTTCGCAACCTCTCTTTACCCAAAAATATTGGCGCCGCTCTGAAGACAGCCTTAGCCTTTTCATCAAGACTATCATTGGAATCCTCCAAACAACGGACGCAGCCTAGCAGTCATGATGCAACGACAATAAGCGCTCCTATAGATACCTTTCGAACAGTCCCCAGCACCATGCATCCGAACGCGCTTAAGACTGACCCTAAAAGCTCGAACAACCGAACAGCCGCGTCTACGATAGATGCTGGAGCAGCATCAAATGTTGAGGAAGGATCCGGAGGAACGTGGACTCGCAACCCCATCATTGAAGGAGTTCGACGGAACCACAGCCTGATCAAGGTAACCCTTGATAGCAGCTTATCCTTGTCAACACCATCGGTCTTAGCTTCGTCAACAACCAACATGGATTCTGCTGCTGGAACAACCCCTGCGACAACATCGGCTGGAGTTAATTTATCGCGCGCCAGCTCTTGGAATGGTGGCAATCGTGCCGCACAGGAGCATTATACCCGTCAAGAGCTTGAGCAATTACAAATGCAGCAACAGCACATTTTGCAAAAGAAAATGATAGCTAACCGGAAGATGTTGCGAGAGAGGGCCCGGGTCGGTTGGGAAGAGCTCAAGTTACTAGGCATTGATGACGATGTGATTGCTGAGGTGTGTCAGGACTAGATGATTTTTTTTTCCAAAAAATGCACGTGCACATTTTAGTGGCGCTCGCGGACCGCAGTTGTGACTACCTTTCTCAAGTAAACAAAGCACAAGACCTTTTTTTTTTTTTATTGTTGTTGTACTCATTCTACCTTGGCCGTTATACCATTCTATTTTTCTGCTCTCTTTCCTTCACCACCGTTTCCATTCTTCCTCCTTACCTCATTTATACGGCAACGGCTAACGATGGAGGAGCACTTTGCCAAGATTAGGCATGTCAAACTATATTTATCTCTATACCCAAATTTTCGCTTTTTTTAAAAAAAAATAAAGTGAAATAAAAAAGGACTACGCCCAACTAACTTGTAAACTTGTATACTTCCCAAATTCTTTTATTTATGAATATTAATGCACATTATCGGGGGATTTCCTGGGAACATATATTGATAGGACGCAGCTGTCGTCCAAGCTTCCGAATCAGCAGATGCATGCAACCACGCTGCTCGCTGTGGAAGAGGTACTAGAAAATTTATCGTCGAGTATTCAGGGGTCAGGCTTTTGTTGGAAGCATGTAGTATACTGATTTACTAATTATGTAAGATCTCCTTTTTTTGTGATAGACTCTACGAGAGCAGGGTGCAGAGATCACACCAACAGCATACTTTGCCACACTGGTAAAGGACGTATTTCTTTTTTTTTTTTTTTTTTTTTTTTTTTTTTAAAGTAAAAAGGTTTATAGGTTTTTTCTTTCAATTGACTAAACATACTTATTCATGTACTTATGCTAGATGTCACTTTTGGATCAACAAAAAGACGACCCTGAGGTCGAAGAAATGCGATCCGCTATTCTTAATCTTCTTGCTATTGTTTTTCCCAAGTAAAGTGGCGTGTTTTGTTTTGTTTGCAGCGTTTATGATCAGAGGAAAATCCAGGTCATTGACTATATTACTAATTCATTTTCTTTCATCTTACTCTTCACCTTTTAGTGTCCCTGTTAGCGTCCTCCGATCTCAATATAATCCTACGCTGAGCGTTATCACAACAATTTTAGCACTTCAGCCACCGCCATCTGCACCTTCATTGCGATCACTGACTACCTGCCTGGAGCACCTCTTGATTGCTCAGGACTCTGGTGCATGGAGCCATAACACCACATTAAAGGCACTTCAGACATTACTCATTCTCTCATTAGACTCAAGACCCAAGCCCAGGAAGCGTGCTCAGGAGGCTGTTCGAAACATTGTCACACATCCACCTCTGATGATGCTTGTTCATCCAGGAATGAAGATTGTTGCTCAGACCACCCTCCAGGTCTTGAAGGAGTCTGGCAATGGTGTTGTTGGCGCAGCTGGATCCAAGGACAAGGACAGTGCTACACAAATGATCTTACATACCCTGCAGCTCGTTCGCATGGTCGGAAAGGCCTGGCCAGTCGAGGTAGGAATGTTTTTTTTATTTTTTTTTATTTTTTTTTTATACTGATGACAAAGCTTTTATAGTCAGTTTTCAAATACTAATGTTTATTTGTGGTTTTCTTTTGATTTTGTAGCAATTCCTCCCATTATGCGATGTTCTCCTTCATCTTCCTAAACTCAACAACCCATATCTCACATCATCTGCTTTCCAAGTCTTTGAATCATTGCTTTCAACAAAAGAATCACCCGATGCCCCTGTAGTAGTTCATCAGGAGAATGCCACCATCGCCAACCAAACTCCCGCAGAAACTATGGACCAGATTGTCTCCAGACTTGAAAAGATTACCCATGTGATGAGTGCAGTGCTGGAGCTTAAACCTAATGCTAACGACGCTACACTGATGCCTCTATGGCTGGATGTTGTTCGTGCAGGATTTGTCGAGTCGGCGAGATTACAAGATTCTATGAGGGCGGCAGGCCATGGAGCACAGGTGCCTCAGGAAGCTGCAGTCCCTCTTGTCCAGCTCTTTAAAACCATCTTTCCCAATCTGGATTCGTCTAATCCCGTCTCTGTTCATAATTCAACTGTTGACTGTCTAAAGCAGCTCATCACCCATTGTATCACGGATAGGATGATCGATATTGCAGTACAAGAGATGAAGAAGAACCGTGGATTGCAATCTGACAAGAAAAAAAGGAGCATTATTGAAACTATTTCAACCACTATTAAGGGCGGATTCGATATTCGTTTTCAGAGCGCTTGGTTGGGCATTTTGGATATCCTCAAGACTCTATTCGAGCGGCTCAACCACGCCGCTAACCCCTTGCTTGTTTCATTCCTTCCCATCATTGACGAGCTTCGCTTCACTCCTGCATTCACCCAAAAGGCCCATTTGGATGTTGTCTTGTCAACTGCAATCAGCACTGTTGGCCCCCGTATCTTCCTCGACACTCTTCCTCTCAACATTGAAAATCCTGGGGAGGGTAAGCGTGGTCGCGCATGGCTGTTGCCCCTTCTCAAAAACTCGATCACCAACACAGAGTTAGAGTACTTTTCCAGTACACTGATTCCTCTGGCTGATCGTCTTAATCTCAAGGCTCAGGAATGTACTGAGAATGGTATGATGAAAAAGGTTTACGAGACTTTGATTGGTCAGATCTGGAGTCTTGTAAGCGGATTCTGCGACCTGCCCGTGGATATGGAGATGGCTTTCACGAAGGAGCTTGCGGAGCGCTTCAGCAACGTTCTCTACTCTGTCCCAGATCTTCGAGCAGTCCTCTGTCAAGCCTTGACGAGCTTGGTTGTACGCAACCAGGCTATTATCGACAGCTCAGAAAGTGATGCAGTCTTGGAACGCAAGTATTTGATGAGCAAGGACGAGGCCAGGAACAATATTACATTATTGCAGCAGTATGCTCGTCCTTACCTCATGGTTTTCTTCAACATCTTCCAGGCTACTCTGCCGCAGTTCCGTGGATACCTGTTAGAAGTCATGAGAATGTATTTAAGCATTTCAACCCCTAAGGATTTGCAAGAGACTTTCTTGGCTGTCTTGGCTCAACTTAATACGGCTTTAACGACTGTCCAGAGTCCTGCTCAACAAGGAGATGCACCTCCTGCATCACACAACTTGATGGACCTTGCTGATATCATGGTTGCATATGTCGATGGACCCAGCTTGATCAGCCTGTACGAGGCAGTTGTCAACTTGTTTGCCAACGATGCCGATCCTGCTCTCCAGAAGAAGGCTTACAAGATTGTCAACTCAATGACAGAGACCGAAACTGGCCGCACTGTGTTGAAATCAAACCTTGAGGAGCTGATACGCACGATTCTCGAGACCACTGCTGCTGCTACAGCTACAGCTAAACGTGCTCGTCTGTCATTGATTGGGCAGGTAGTTTCTCTATTGGATCCTACCGACTTGTATTTCGTTCCTTCAATTCTGTCTGAGGTTGTTGTGGCTACTAAGGAAGTGAATGAGAAGACTCGAGATATTGCGTATGCGCTCTTGGTAGCTATGGGAAACAAAATGAAGGCTGGCGGAATCATCTCGACAGAGCGTGTCGGCGATATGGAGGGTGCACCTAGTGAGACTCAAGCCAGCATCAGTGAGTATTTCACCATGGTGACCGCTGGTTTGGCTGGTACAACCCCTCACATGGTTTCTGCTGCAATCACATCACTGTCACGCCTACTATTTGAGTTCCATAAGGATTTAGAGCCTGCTATGGTTTCAGAGATGATTGGAACCATGCACCTATTCGTGAACTCATCCAATCGTGAGATTGTGAAGTCTGCTCTGGGCTTTATCAAAGTGACGACCGTCAGCTTGGATGCCGCGGTTGTCCGTCAGCACTTGCAGGAGATTGTCAGTGGTATGATCCGTTGGTCTCATGAACACAAGGGACATTTTAAGGTCAAAGTGCGTCACATTTTGGAACGTCTAGTCCGTCGTTTCGGATATGATGAAGTAGTCGCGTACGTACCAGAGGCTGACAAGAAATTGTTGATCAACATCAAGAAGCGTCGTGAGCGTGCTAAGCGTAATAAGAAGAACAATAGCGCCTCAGGCATGGATATGGATGGTGAAGAGAATGAAGCAGAGGATGATACCAAGAAGACAGCCAAGCAACAAGCGAAGTTTGGAAATGCATACGAAGATGCTTTATATGGTAGTGAGAGTGACCTCAGTGATGACGAGGATGAGGATGAGGATGATGATCAGGAAGGTGGCAATAAGGGTAACAAGGCTACTGCAAAGAAGTCCAATAAGAAGAAGCAGGGAGCTGATGCCTGGATCAAGGAGGAAGGCGATACTCCGTTGGATTTCTTGGACCGCACTGTGGTCTCGCGTGTCACGGCATCCCACCCAAGCTCACAGACGACACGCAAGGTTAAGGACCTTGCATCGTCCTTTAAGACATCGTCGGATGGCAGGCTTGTCATTGATGATAGTGACTCTGATAACGAGAATAATGTGGATGAGGAAGAAGAGATGGATCAAGAGACGATGGAGTTGGATCAAGCAGAGAACAATTACCTGGAGTCATTAAAATCTGTAGATGGTTTCACACGTGGTCAAGGTGGAAAGATTAGGTTCAACAAGACTAATAAGCGTGGAGCATTGGGTAATAATGAAAATGAGGATATGGACATGGACATTCAAGGGGGTGTTGGACCTATTCGTCGAAAGGGTGCAAAGGATCCAAAGCAAGTCAAGAAGATTGGACAAGAGTTCAAGGCCAAGAAGGCAGGAGGAGATGTGAAGAAGAAGGGACGTGTAGATCCTTATGCATACGTACCACTGACCTCGTTGCGTAAAGGAACCAAAGAAGGACTGAGTCTGACTAATAAGAGCAAGTCCGATAAGCGCAAACTAGGCAAGCCTAGCAGACGTTAAAGGATCAGGAATTCTTTATCATAGTAGCATCTCTTTTGCATATTTTTATTATTTTTTAGTATATTGATTGTAAGCAAGTGAAGATTTGTTTTCACTTTGCCTTTTTGATCTCTTTTTTTATCATTATTCCCTACATACAACCTTCATGACATGTCGTTTGCATTGATATATTTGTTTGTAACTGCGAACAAATTAAAATATTACTTTAAACATCAAACTATGGTGTAGCTTGATAACAGATATTAACAGATGTTTCTAAAAAAAAATAATCTTGGTCTTGGATTCAAAAGCTTGATGGAGAACATGCTCAAATATCCCAAGCTTTTCCCTAGTTGAATACGTCGCACAAGTGAAAAGAAAGATAAACACACACAAGTCTTTGTTGCTCTCTTCTCAAGGGCAGGCGTGACTGTACTGCCGCACTGGTGACACCATCCAACTTTAAAAATGACTGGGAAAAGAAGAATCTCAGTCATCTTCATCAACAAATCTCGTCTCATTCTCGCCCCACCTCCCGAATCATATTTCATCTGTGCTTTGATTCCCCCTACGTCTGATTACAGAGCAATTTCCATTCTTGTTTACTTTATCTAGCCATTTGGTAGGTAAACTGTAGCTTGTTAGCAATAGCCCTATTCTTTCTTTTTTTGTATGTCAGATTCCCATAAGTAGGAAAAACTGTCAATTCTTTTAAATATTATAACAAGTGGTATTCATCTTGAAATGCGTCATATTTTTCTTTCTTATCTTTGACTTTGAATGGTCTTTTATGACATGTCAATAGCATAACTGTGTATATGTTTCTTCATGTGTGCTTCTGTCTAAATCTCGAACAAGTTACAACGCAAAGATACAGCAAACCGTTCAAGTCAATTGCGCCTTTTTGATATTGCAAAAAAAAAAAAAAAGAAATCTATCGTAAAATGGCAAATAATAATCAAAGCCTCTCTGCCGCCCTGAATGGCTCATTGGAACTGACTCTCACTAACGCTGCTGCTGCTTTCAAGGATGCGGATTTCTTCGACTCCTCTATTCTCTTCTGGTCCGCAGTATTGGAAACAACCTCATTTCTACTTTCACCTTCTTCTTCTTCAATTTCCCCAGATGTGGAGCTCCGAGCTTCATTGGACGTTTTGGCAAATGGTCTCGACCTGGAACAGGAATTGGATCTTGATGTTCAGGCAGACGAGCCTATTATCGATCTGGTCTTTCCCCCAGATCACTTGGGTTCAAACATCATTAATGCAGAGACAATCCTTCCGATCCAAACATACATCATTACAGCACTCTGCTACCTCAGTCGACAGATCAATATCCGGATTGACATCCTTCCATCCGGTCAGGATACACTCACCTCTTTAGGACCTCCACAGCGTTACTATCTCTCACTCAATTCACCTCAAAAACACCTCTATCATAACATATTAGCCATTATTTTTGCGACAAATGCCTCAATTGCTATCAATACACGCCGTTCGCTTGTTGTACAAAGGTCTCACAAAAACGAGACTCTACTTGCGTGGGAGCGTCAGGTTCAGATTCAGCAGACTACGCTTCTAGGCAATTCAAGCATATCATCCTCTTGGCAGGCAACTCTGTGGCCACAAAAGAAAACACCTCATAACATGCCTCGGTTTTTTTCGTATCTGAACGTGACGCACTCATGTTCAGTCGCAGGTTGTTCAATCCCGAGGAATGAGCAGGATATAGATGCATTGGAACAGGCAGGGTTCCGATTGGTGATCACCCTTATCCGAGAATCACCCTTATCGCCAACATGGTTCCACCATCAGTCTTCTCATGGACAACAACAACAGAAACGAGATGAACAAATTTCTCCAACATCAGTCCCGAAACTGATCAGGAATGCATTTGTACCAGTCGAGAATCGAAAAGCGCCTGGATTCCCAGAGGTTTTTGAGGTGTTAATGGGATGGTGCATACGCACTGGATGTGCAACAACAACAACAACAACGGCAGATATGGCAGACGGTGTTGAGATACCCAACCCAGAACTATTGACACCGCCAGAATACCCTCATCAGAGAGCGACATTAATTCATTGTGGAGGAGGAAAAGGCAGGGCGGGTATTGTTCTAGCGGCTTACCTGATCCGATTTGGAGCGTTGGGTCATGAGGCCCATGGATACTGTACAGAATGCATCAAGCACAATAATGTGCATCCATA
Organism: Lobosporangium transversale; assembly: GCF_002105155.1. NCBI lineage: Eukaryota > Fungi > Mortierellomycota > Mortierellomycetes > Mortierellales > Mortierellaceae > Lobosporangium > Lobosporangium transversale. The sequence goes on along the minus strand of NW_019029013.1, from coordinate 430,623 downwards.
TGATTTGGATTATTTCCGCAAGGGGCTTGGAAATCAGGAAACAGTTGCTGCAACGCTTCCAGGGAAATGCTGTTCTTTTTTGCTTGAGGAAGATGAAAATGATGATGAATTGGAGTCACTAAAGGAGTGGACTTTTGTAGGATACTCCGTTCAGAGGAGTGAATGTCTGAACCGATTTCAACCTATGATGACGGCTAAAGATGCGATAGCGTATTTGAGAGAGTTGCGACCGGGAAGTATCGAGAGCGTTGAACAAGAGAAAGCAGTCAAAGCTTATGGTGATTGGCTTTGGAGGCAGTCCTCCTCCAGATCTGCGCGATCGAGCTCATCGAGAGGTACTAACATTAGCTCTTCTTCAGATATAACCGTATCTGACCATGACCATGTCCCTGGAGTAGGGCAGGGAGATGGAGGAGGACTCGATTCTAAATCTGAATCAAACACTACTACTTCCGTCACTACCAAGGCTAAGAAAGAAGCAAAGAGAGATCACCCACCTAAACCAAAACCCTCTTCGTCATCGACTCCACCTGTAAACGCCGCTGCTGGCGCAGAAGATGAAGGAGATGAATTATCAGACGATGACTATGCCAGGGGAGGTAGAAAGCCTGGAAAGAAGGGCAAGAAGGGCCCTCGCAAAATATCTCTGGAACCTGCACACACATTTGTGCCACCCCCGCCAGAGAAGATCATAAAGATCCCTGGTTCACAACACCATCAGCATCATTTGATTGTCCAACATAATATGCGTGCTCGACAGCTTCAGCGGGGTCAAAAGTCTAAAAAGAATGGCGGTGGCAGCGGTGGCCATGGAAAAAACTCGAAGGAACGCCCTTCATTCCATATTTCCGGAGCACCCTTGGTATCCGCACCGAAATTGGTTATCCTTGTAGGATTACCTGGAAGTGGTAAGAGTCATCTAGTCACAACTTTGATGCAAGGGTTTCCAGAGCATTTTGAGCGTATTTCACAGGATGAGTTAGGGTCACGCGCAGTCTGTGAGAGGCTACTGGCGCAGAATATGAGACGTCAGCAGCAATCGCTTGCGGTCCGTGGGCCTGGCAAGGCTTTACCGATGACCGTCTTTATCGATCGATGCAACCCAACCATGGCAGAACGGAAGGAATGGTATGAGCTCGCGTTCCAGCCCGATGAGACGGCCATGGTCTGGTTCTCGAGGAATATTGAGCAGTGTATTAAACGTGTGGACTCGAGAGAAAACCATCCAACCGTGGAAGCTGGAAAAGGGGACAAGGTCGTTCGTAGTTTTGCAAAAGGATTTGAGTTTCCGAATTTGAATAAGGAAGGGAACTGGTGTAAGACTCTAGTAGAAGTTGGGGACGATGAAGGGATTGATCAATTGTTGCAAATTATGAAAAAGTTTGCAGCGGATGCCCCAGCTAAACTTAGGACGTCAACGAATGGAGTGGAAACGAAACTCGCCATCAAGACTAGGCCAGCTTTTATTCCTACCAAGGCGCTGCAGCGAAAGTCTAATGGCACTGCCGCTACTGTTGTGAGCATGGCGACAACTTTTTCTACTATATCATCTTTAACATCACCAGAAAGTGGCGATGCAAAAGTATTATCACCTGTAAGCATGGAGAGTGTGGAAGAGGAGGATGAAGACGTTGAAGAGGACGATAATCACGGTAACGGTGGTTACGATGGTTTTACTCATGAGAGTAAAAGCCATAACTTAAGAGAGGCCGGTAAAGCCGGTGGCGATGCTAATGATCAAAAGGAAGACAGCAATCCACAGTTTTCATCTCAAATTTTACTTCCAGATGTATCTTTTTTGGATTTATCATCTTCCAAAGCATTGCGATTTGCATCTTTAACCGGGCACCGACCAGCGGTCAAGAAACCTATTAAGGGTAACTGGAAGAGCCCTTCTGTTGATACCACAATATTGTCCACAAATCAGATCCAAAGCCAAGGACAGGAATCTGCCTCTCCCAGGGGCGTCTCGTTTGCGACGCCACTAATCAATTATGACCGACCCATGCAGAAATATCCGAGAACGCCTCATCTATTCGATCCGCTAACGATACGACAGAGTCTGGCGCAAAAAACTGATCATATCGCGGATCTGTTTTTATCACCATCCGTTGTTGCATCTGAAGAAAAGAATTCAGCCATTAGTCGATCAGATTTACTTCTACCGCCCTCAGCCTTATACCAATACTTTGTGCCTAAACCGCACCAGGTCCTAACGGTAGAAGAAAAGATGGATGGTGCTAACATTGGGTTCAGTGTAGTGCATTTCAAAACCATGAACGGATTTGCAGGCATTACAGCCCCTGGGCCACCACCCAAGATCCGAGTCCAAAACAGGAACCACTTTGTACATCCAGATGATCATTGGCAGTTTAAGAAACTGAACAGTTGGTTAGACAAACATAGGGAGGACATCCTGTATCTCTGTGAAGGCCGTTGGCGATTTGATGATAACGACCCAAGGGGAAACAAAGAACAGGGAGTAGAAGCAGAGGAGGAGAGAGAGGACTCAGAGAGCGAAGATGAAGCATCAGAGCATAGTAATGTTTACGACAGGACCAGTTCTGCTTCGGCTGGGGACGTTACGAATGGCGATGATGATGGATCCTGGGAAGATGAAGAAGATGAGGATGAGAATGAATATGTGGATGAGGACAGAGTTCTTCAAGACGGTCTGGCGCCCTATGTCCTTTATGGTGAATGGCTCTATGCAAAACATTCAGTCGAGTACACAGGTCTTAAGTCGTGGTTTGTACCTTTTGATCTATACGATGTTAAAACAGGGACATTCGTATCTCGAAAGCTCTTCCGATCTGCAGTAGCCAAGACACAGTTGACACTCAACCCGATCATTCAGATCCCAGAGGATGTATATGGAGATGTAAAAAAAACGCTACAATGGACTATTGAAATGCTTCAATCCCGATCAGCATTGATGCGCCGTAGTGAACAAGAGAAAGAGGAAGAAGAGAAAAAAGTAGATCAAACTTCGGTGTGTACACAAGCAAAAAGGCAACAGGAACGTGTTGAGGGGTTGTACTTTCGGGTCGATCAGAATGATCGGCTACTGATGCGATCCAAGGTAGTCCGTCCAGATTTCATTGCAGGAGAAGAGCGGTGGGGCACTAAAGAACAGGTTGCGAATCTGTTACTATGGCATGAAGAAACTTTACCACGTTATGATGAAGAAAGCTAAAAAAAAAAAAAAAAAAAAAAAAAAAAATCCTGATAACATCATGATAGAGTATGTAGACTATAGAGATCATGAATTAAACTAAACATTTATAATACAACCCCGCACAAGACCCAATCATTTGTTGTCACTGGATTATGGCTAAGTGGAAGTAGCACTTCCCAGTTTTGTTGGGCACCACCATCACTCATATCTAGCTCAGTAACAGATCATCACAAGAAAATCAGGTTCCTTAGTCATTCAAGGGCTCCTTGCAAGGGGAGGTAGTTAAAGTAAAATTTTTTCCAAAGGCTGATCTACTGTCTCAAATAAATCAACGCGTGTCAACTGCGAAATGAAGCTGCTAATGTTATCATCGATATCTTAATCTCCTCCCACTCTTCTAAAGGTTGTTTTACCACCCTGCCTCTAAACATTGACAAAAAGGACCGCAAAGATTCATTCCAAGGTAAAGCTGAAGGCCAAGCAATACATTTCATGTCTTCATAATTGTTGGCATTGTAAAAGAAAGTAAAAAAAAAAAAAAAAAAAAAAAAGGCCGCTATCATGTATCTAACAAACTCAATAGGACTTGTGTAAACAAAAAAAAAAAAGTGTCCATACAAGCTTGGAGCCTATTGTGCCGACCTTGCTGTGTCTCTTCTGGGAGCATAAGGAAAAGTGTTTATTTCTGTAGTGAACACTTGGCTGTATCACTCAAAAAGAAACAAAATCCACCTCAACGGTAATGTCGTTTTTTTCTCAAAAAAAATGTCATGTATTGAAATAAAACAAGTAAAAAAATCTGTCTTTTTTTTTTTTTTTACTTGAGAGGGATGAAGCGAGATGAGTGAGTAGCACCAATACCGGGACGACCGTGCTTGACGGGCTTGTAGGTGATGGAGAACTCTCCCAAGTAGTGACCGATCATCTCAGGCTTGATTTCAATCTGGTTGAAAGTCTTTCCGTTGTAGACACCCACAATGGAGCCAATCATCTCAGGGACAACAATCATGTTACGAAGATGAGTCTTGACCACAGCGGGCTTCTCCAAGGCTGGAGCATCCTTCTTGGCCTGACGGAGCTTCTTGATCAAACCCATGGGCTTGCGCTTAAGACCGCGTTGGAAACGTCTGCGAGGGCGGGCGTTCACCAAATCCATCAACTGCTCAGAGGACAGGTCCAAGAGCTTATCGAGGTCAATACCGCGGTAAGAGAACTTGCGGAACGTTCTCTTCTTCTTCACATCGACGGCAGCGTCATCGTGGTGTTCGTCAGCCTAATCAGGTCCCATTTAAACAAAAGTAAAGAAAATTAAAAAAAAAAAAAAAAAAAAAAAACTTCGATAAGTTACTGTTTTTATGGACATAAAAATGTACAGTTGTGAGTGTTTGAGCGTATTTTTTTAGCCAGTGCCGAAAAAAAGGTTGTCTGTAGCCGATGTAAAAAAAGCTCTCCAAGTTAATGAAAGCTTTCATCGAATTGACTATTTCGAGCTCCATTCATCGATTCTTTCCTTATGATTGGATTATTGGTCCTCAGCTCCAGAGCTGTCTCCCAAAAGAATTTTGTATTTTTTTTTTTTTTTTTTTTTTTTTTTTTCCTCATCGAAATCCTATTGCAAACTCGAGAGCACTGGTCTCTGTTGAAAGAGAGAATAAAAAAACTCCCCTCCCGACTTGTAATAGACAAAGTTGTGATTCGAGGGTGGGTCTTCGTGAAACGAATTTGCGCTGGAAAGACCGAATCCAACAGATTTAACAAAACAATGTCGAGGTTGTGAACTCCACTTCTGATGATATGAAAGGAAATGAATCGTTCTAGATTCCTGTTTCATTAACTCTTTTCATTTCCTCCATGATTGTTGGTTGGCCGTTATAAAGACATGCTCCATCATCGGGCTTTTTTTTTTTTTTTTCTTCTACTGCTCCTTGTTCGCTTTCTTTCCCTTTTCCTTTTCCAATATATCAATGTAACATAGCTATGTTGATTGATAATTTTGCTATACATTTGATCGATGGATGCGCTGCTTTTCTTCTTGCTCTCCTTTGTGGATATTTTCCCCATCCTGAATTACTTCCTCTTTCTCTCTCCGCCTCCACACGCTGTGAATGCGTTATTCAATAATCCAGACAGTCACGAACCATTTTGTTAAGTTTTGAAAGGAGTTTTCAAAGTAGCCGCAGTTGAGTGCTCAATTTAATCTCTCTCCTAGTCTAATTAAGGGGTTAACTCTATAAATCACAGGCACACTCTTGGATTCCCATGTATCTAAGCTTTCAAAAACGCGTTTTTTTTTTTTTTTTTTTTTTTTTTTTCCTTCATCTTTTACCTTCCATTGAGTGGTGGATTTCTTCTATGGTGCAGCCCTTGTGGCGCTAGGAGCCTAGGGGTGTAAAATAATGTAAAACCATAGAACAAATAATAAAAACATCCGACATGATTGGCAAACATCTTGCCCATACGTTTTTTTTTTTTTTTTTTTTTTTCCCTGAGTAAAAAAAAAAAAAAAGTTACTGCAAATAAATCTTATGAGTAAATAAAGCAAGGAAGCTTTTCAGATGACCTTTAAAAAGTAATCCTGTTGCACACACAATCACGACCATAAACACATGTCATCTTCATACTTCCATAACATGAATAAACCAATCAACAGACAAATGAACAACTTTTTTTTTTTTTTATATATTTTTTTATTATTATTTGGAAGTACTATTAGTTATTAGTAGAGTTGTATGGAGAAACTAAAAAGACAGTATGTTGTTGCATCCTCTCATGAGAGGTAAGGGAAGGGAAGGCTATTAGTGAAGAAATGGCTTTTAAGATACAACAGATTTTTTTTTTTTGTTTTTTGTTCTTTTGTAATTTTTTTTTTTTAGCAAAAAAAAGAGAATTAATGATATTATAAGGAGAAGATTATGCTTGCAAAGAAAAGAAAACAGAAACGTAAAGAAACTAAAAAGAAACAAAAAGAAAAAAAAAAATAAAAAATTGGGAAAGTAGAGGAAATCCCGCGGAGGGATGATGATAGTGCAATGGTCATTATGATCGATTCTCGACACTAAAGGAGATGAATAAAAATAAAAAAAAGTTGATGTTAGTAAAAAGTATATATGGGTTGATGATACATGGTAGGTGCGGGAGGAACAGTGGATGATAGGGGATGGGGAGGACGATGAAAAGGTACACCGCACACATGATTGCTGCATGCATATGCTTCACAAACGATGTGGATGATATAATGATGGACCTTGGCCATTTGGCATGCATTATGTGTTTGTGTTAAAATATGTATGTCTGTTGCATGATGGATGTTGTTGGGTTTGAATTGTTTGTTCATTAGTCTCAACCATTCTCCCAGAGCAATGTGTGGTGCGGTGTCTTGTTGTTTGTTATTTGGTTGCACAGAGTCGTTTACTTTTTAAAATCCAGTTGTGCAACAACAGTCCCGTTACCCCGAGCCCAAATCCAAGAAAAAAAAGGAAAAAAAGAATAAAAATGCACGATCCATGTCACGCCAACAGTAAGGTTCCCGTGTAATGTGTTATTGTCCGATATCATATGCTTGATGATCTGTTCTTCGTGTGACAATGAGCTTGCCATGAGGAAATCAAGGGAAATGTTGATGGACTGACATTGCTTCCTTTGCTTTTTGCTTTCCCAGCTTTGTGGAAAAGAGATTGACAAAGAGGAAAAGGGAGTAGGTATCAATGGCGTAGTCGTTAAAATATGCTTCGGACTTACCAAAAAGGTTCTGAAACGATCAACCTTGAAGTAAAACCACCATCAGTCCCTTGGGGATATGTCAAGCTTTTCTTTTTCTTTTTTTTTTTTTTTTTTTTTTTGTTCTTTCTGCTATGTCTTCACTTAGTGGGCAGCAATGGCAGGGAGCTGCTCAGCTGGCTTCTCAACTGGCTTCTCAGTAGTGACCTCGGTGGTAGCAGGCTCAACGGCTTCAGCAGCGGGGGCCTCAGCGGTCTCAGTGGTCTCTGCCTTGTCTTCCTTAGCAGCAGGGGCCTCGGCCTCAGCCTCGGCAGTCTCGCTCTCAGCAGCGACCTCCTGGACAGGAGCAACGGTCTTCTCCTCCTCCTTCTTCTCCTTCTTCTCCTTCTTGCTCTTGAAGAATCCGAGAGAGAGGCGCTTGCTCAACTTGGAGCCCAAGGTGGGGGCAGCAAGGTGCTCAACAGCGGGCTTCTCCTCCTGCTTCTCTTCAGCAGCGGGCTTTTCCTCAGGGGCAGCCTCCTGTTGAGGCTCTTCAATAGTAACGGTAACGGGGGTCTCCTCAGTAGCGGGAGCAGGAGTGACCTCCTCGGCGGTTGCAGCGGGCTCTGCAGCAGCATCTGAAGCAGGAGCCTCAGCAGCGGGAGCTTCAGCAGAGGTCTCTGCAGCATCGGCAGCAGCGGCCTCCTCAGAAACGTTGGAGGAAGTAGGGGAGGCAGCCTTGGGCTTCTTCTCAGCCAACTTCTTGAAGTTGTTGGTCAACTTTGCAATCCAAGACTTCTTCTTCTCCTTGGAAGGGCTGGCAGCAGGAGCATCTTCAGTAGCAGGGGTGGCAGCGGTCTCAGCAGCCTCCTCAACAACGACGGCGGGGGTAGTCTCCTCAGCATTCTCGACAGGAGCATCAGAGGACTCGACAGCGGCCTCAACAGTAGGCTCGGTAGCAGCAGCAGTCTCTTCCTGCTTTGCCTCGACAGCGGGAGCGGGGGCCTCAACAGCCTCCTTCTCGTGGGTGGCGACGGGAACGTCAATAACGGGTGCGGTGGTGCTAGACATGGTGAATGTGGATATTTGTGATAAAAAGGGAATTCGTGTAAGGTAGTGGTAGATAGTTGGTAGGTGGTAACGTAAGATGAAGTTGACGTGAAGAGTGAGAGAGAAAAGATATCAAAGCGTGATAGATGGAATGAGAAATGAAAAAGAAAGAAGAAAAAAAAAATGTGAAATGAGGGAAAGGAGGTCCAAGATATATACGCGCGAGGGCTGGTGTGAGAGTTCAAGTGAGAGGAGAAAAATAAAATAAAAAGGATGTTTGGTTTCTATTGAGTGAGCCATGATCAAGTAAGTCAAAGAATGGCCCCAATCCCCATCCCCTAAAATTGGGTCTATGAGTCCTATTGTCAACATAATTAGTTGATGACCATGCTTGACAGCAGCTCAGCTCTTTTTTATTTTTTATTTTCAGTCCGTCCATTCCAAAGTCTTATTGAATAGTATAACTCAAAACTTTTTTTATGGTTAAAGGATATTTATTGTATTCAGAGCATTTAGATGGCCATTCAATTGGTCTATTTAGTACTGCCCATATGATTACTGTTGTCGGTCATTTATTCTTGAATGAATTATATGGATGTGGACATGGACAGAAAAAAAATATTTAAAAAAATAAAAAGGCTACTAAAAAAGTATGTGTGTGAGCGACAGAATTGAATGAATATGCAATGCAATATGTGAGCTGGCTACATTTGTGTTTAAAATACACACACTCAGAAATAAATATTGAGAGCATGTAACCACCCAATGGTGCATGGCGACATTCACAAAATGTCTATAGTCTATAATCAACAACCTGCATGAGACCAAAACTCCCCCCCCCCCGTCTGTCAAGGTTCATAATTATTATTTATTTATTGAATCCCTGACTAAACTGTGAGTAATTCAGCGATCATTTCTTTCCTCTCTTCAGGCAGCGGTCGTATTCATCATGTATAACAGTATCAGAAGCAATGGTAGTTGTGATAGTAGTCGTGGTAACAGAAGTGATTGCAGTAGGCAGAAAAAAGTAACAAGTGGTAGTTGTCGTCGTCGTCGTTGTAAGGGGATAGAATATCACGGCGCCACTTTGGTCAGTTCCCCCAGGTCTTGATGGGTCCTGACGCGGGCCTTGAACTCTGTTACAGTCCACTCGGAGGATCAAATGCGTATCTACATTCGTAGTGACAGATAGGGGAAAACACAAAGTTAGTCAAAAGTTTTTGTAATATGATCCGTTGTCATTGCCGAGGATTCCATTTTGCTTGATTGAACCGTCCGTGCAACCAGCCAACATTTTTTTATTTGGTCGCCGTTACAATAATATTCAAACAAGACACAATTCCAAATGGTGTTTAACCTTGCATACTTTTATTTTTATTTTTTTTTGTATCCATCGTTCCTCGCGAAAAATCAAAGTCTTCAACATTTGCCTTTTTTTTTTTTTTTTTTTTTTTTTTTGGAATACAAAATACAATTTGTAAATGAATGTGAAAGTCGTTTGCTTCAAATGTTCAACTGCTAGTTATTGTTGATATGATGATCTTGTGGAAATGACTCTTATCCCTTGAGTCCATTTGAAAGGGAAAGCATTGGACTACTTTCTGGTTCAAGAACTATCCCGAGATCATCACCCTCGTTACCGCAACGGAAACAAAGATTTAGAAGCAAAAAAAAAAAAAATTATGCGACATTTCACTGTTCAGTACTTTTCTAGAACAAGGAAGAAGAAAAAATAAAATAAAGAATGGCGCAACCGATGACAACCAAAATGGGCGCATTTTTTTTTTTTTTTTTTTTTTCACTCCTGTGATCTCCAAGGCACATGCGTGGTGTCATCGTGTAAACGCAGCCCTTGGTTTCGCTTTTTTTTTTTTTTTTTGTGTATATGTTGGTTGGTCGGATGACCTTTTTATCTCTCCGTCGTCCCTGATCCAACAGAAGATCAAAACACAAGGGAAAAAGAAGGAAAAAAAAAAAAAAAAAGCGCCTAAAAAAGCGTCTTTTGTACACAATCAACACAAGGAAGGGAACGCATCGTCGAAATAGTCGAAACACAAAGGATGACTAATGTCGGCAACCCACTTCCAGACCCCTACATCTTCATATATCAAGGGTGGTTATTGTTATTATACCCTTGGCCTTGCATTATTGTTGATTGTTGATGTCTTTTTTTTTTTTTTTTTCTATTGCAAAGGAAGCTTCTTTCTCTTTCTATTTACTGGATTATCACCACAAGTGTCCACATACCACATCTTCCATTTCTATTCAGTAAGATGGACACACTGCGCAAGTAAAAAAAAACATCGATCCAACCTAAATTGAGATAAGAATATTTTTTTCTGCCATGCCTGCCGCAGACAACCCTTCTTTACACATGAACATCTCTATTTTTCTCCACTCCGTTCGCCCGCTCATGTGCCAACATGGTGGACATGAAGATGTTGATGTTATAAAACATGTTTATCTCTTTATTTGATGTCTTTTTCCCTTCTCATTCTTTGCTACTTTTACATTCTTTAACTATATCCTTCTATTGGAGCCTAGAGTCTTTGAAAGGTTAATGATAACAATAAAGCTAGATTGCTTAGACAGGTTTCCAAAAACAAATTTATATTTCTATTCATGCATTTAAAGCAGGGCACCATCATTTATGGTTATTGTATTATGAACAAATGAACTGCACGCGCAATTTAAGATTCTACCCAGGTGATCCCTCTTATTAAGCTGCAGGACATCATCATCCTCAAAAGCTTTGGGCAGTAACAGAAAGAGAGAGAGGAAAAAAAAAAAAAAAAAAAAAAAGATGGATACCACAGTTGGCTGGTTTTTTTTTTTTTTTTTTTTTTTTTTTGTTTTATGCAAAAGAGTCTTTAAGTCTAGTCCGTGTTTTTTTTTTTATTGTCCTGATCCAACCCTTTTCAAGTTCCGAAGAAATAAACTTTTTTTCTTGAGCCCCTGGATTCTTTTTCTCCTTTGTTATTAAATGGAAGTATTGTGTTATTAAATGGAAGTATTGTATATATATATTTATATAGTATGTAAGAATATATAAATACTTATATATATATATATATCTGTAGCGAGTGGTCCCATGGAGATATTGCTGGTTTTCCTTTATCCGAAGGATGCTTTTGAAACAAAAGGAGGGGAACTATAATGGGTGTTAGAAACCTATATCGTGTACTTTTGAGATTGTATCCGTATTTGTATTAACCCTGATCATCTTCACAATAGCACACAGACATGCCACGATCAGAACTTTATTATTGTAAGCTTAGTCGTCCATTCGCTTGAATGGTCGCACATGAACTCAAAAAGAGTTGATCTCCCGTAGTCTGTCCACTCCGTTCTTTTTTATCTCTTATTCTTTTTGTCTGAGTATTGCTCCGTCCCCGTTCTCTCTTTTATACATTCTCGCTCTCTCTTTGTCTTCTTTCTCTCTTTTTTACTTCATCCAGGCTTGAGCCTTCCTTATCTTCTGAAAAGAATAAATTATCAGGATGCTTTATTATTCGCGGTTATTGTTGTTATTATTATCGTGTTTCGTTTCTTTATCTTGCATGAAATAATTCATGTATGCAACAGAGCAAAAAAAAAAAAAAAAAAAAAATTGATTAACGGCGGCTACAGTTAAAATCCAAAACAGCCAACCAGCCAAGTTGATGTCGTCAACTGTCCCATTGGTTTTTTCAGTACATGTCATATTTTTGGCGCGTAGAAAAAAAAAAAAAAAAAAAAAAAAAGGAGCATTTTGCGAGCAAGCGTAAAGAACAAAGGAATTTCTCTCTCTCTCTCTGCAAGGTTGCTCATCAAGACCTTGGTAGCTTTAATTCAAGACAAAAGATAAATATATTTATATGCAGGCCCTTATTTATGTGTGGCTCTATCAGTAACAGTAAAGAAAGAAAGTGCTCAACGACAAACCTGGCATTGACTATACACCAACTTGTTTCTTCTGCACAGACATAGAGTCTATAAAGTCCAACTAATCATTGAGCAATGGAATGAAAGAAAGAAAGAAAGAGGAAAAAAAGGAGAGAGCATTCATTTGAAACCGATGAAGATTCAACATTCCCAAGGTTTTTTTTGGCTTTGACTCGTCTCTATTCCCTAGATTATCCTTGATTGAAAGTACTGTTAGCTCAAATCTCTTTGAAAAGCCTAAAGCTTGTGATTACGTTTATTTACAAAAATGAACATCATGTGTATGTATGTATAGAGTATATCTACAGAGAACAATGAAAGATGGTGCCTTAAAGGTTACTAGCAAGTCAGTAAGAAACCAATCGTGCGTCTTTTTTTGCTCGTGTATTGCATGAAAGAGCGAACAAAGCGAGAGATCGAGAGAGATAGAGAAGCCGATATGGCTCTGTTTCTCTGAGCAGACCTCTGTTCGAGCTATTTCGCTGCATCAACCTGGCTGGTGATCTAAAAAAAATTCTATCTTTACTTTATAGACTTTATTTCGGCTCCATTCAGCATATTCTATTTTCAGGAGAAAGTAAAAAATAAAAAAATAAAATAAAATAAAAAAAAAAAGGCGAACGGACTATTTGGCGCCAGCTCTCTCTTTTCTTTACTTTTTATGCTCGGCTCCTTCTAAGCTCTTAACTCTCTTGACACTCTTACTTTCTTGGTTCCTTGGATAGGATCCTGTTGATAAATCGTCCTTCCATCTCCCTTTCTCTTTACCCTAATATAGATGCTTACCCTAGTTTTTTTTTTTTTTTTTTTTTTTTTTTTAAAAAAAAAAAAACAATCTCTCATCTAGGATATTATAGTCATTTCAAGGGGACAAGCTTGAAGGACAAAGCGGGGGTTGGACCTAAAAGATGAACTTCTAGTATTTTCCAAACACTTCTTTTTTTTTTGTGAAGGGTCTTTTTTTCATGTCACACAAAGACTCTATTCTAAATGTTTTCGGCATGTTCATGTACCTCTGCCAACCATGCCATGCTCCTTATGAATGTTTTTGTTTGTGCAACTCTAACCTTTCCATTGTTTTCATTATGGACTGCTATGTCTATGAGATGCAGACATTAATTAAAGTGTGTATATACAAATAATAGCCCGGCACATCTCAGTTAGCCAAGCTTGACGGACATGCCTCTGCTAACCTAGCTGGACATTAGTGTGTAACAAGGGAAAAAAAAAAAAAAAAAAAAAAAAAAAGCTTAAGTAGAGTACGTAGGAGTATGTATGCGGAGGCCCCATTGTGCTCATATTTTTTATTTTTTTTTTTTTAAATAAGCAAGAGGCGCCAGGAAAGTAACAAATGTTTCAAGCGATTTGTAAACACAAAAAACATCTCTCACGTAAAAAAAGAAAACCCACAGACAAAGATCCGAGTGCAGTGGTTTAAAGAGAAGAGTTAAGCGCAGGAAAAAAAAAAGGCTCGTTCGTGATAATATATACATGTATATATATATAAATTGTCTGGTAGAAGGTTATTTCCCCTCTTGCAATATGTATATTATAAACATTATCAATAATAGAAGGCCCCTATTTAAGGAGGCGGAACAAAATAAAAAAAGATAAAAAAGTCAAAATCCACGAAAAAGAGCTCTTTCTTTTTTACGTTTATCCTTTTTATTATGCAAATGTATATATATATATATATACATGTATGTAAGCAAGGCTCTTTTTCCTACACTGTAAAGTTTTTTTTTTGTTTCTTGCAATATGGTTTATAACAGGACTTCACTATAAACATTTAGACATCTAGATCCTTTATAAAGGACAACTCATTATCATTAGCTTAGTCTAGAAACAGTACAGACCAGAGAGCCTCTTTAGTATTGTTAGAACAACTCAACCTCCGCAGACTTTTAAGAGAAGGAGAGTTTTTGTGGCCCAAAACTACAAAAGCGCATCGAAAAAACGAGATTTGTGGCAAAGAACAAGGGCAAAAATATTCGCAATTATATAATATCCTTTCTCACCTTTCCTCTTGTTCTCGTTTCTGCTTCTGTTTTCGCTCATTGTGATATGCAGTTAGTTATTCTGTTTCTGCTTCTGTTTCCGCTCAGGATGATGTGCAGTTAGTTTAGATAAACAGAGAGAGCAAACAAACGCTCAACAGGACTAAATATCAACAACAGCCAAAACAACAATATCAGCAACATCAGCAACATCAGCAACATTAGCAACATTAGCAACACTAGCAACAACAAATGTATATATATAGTGCTATGACACGTGATTCTTCATGCTTTTCACTAACTTTTTGCCCACATTATCTTCTTTTTATATCTCCTTCTCCCCTTCCTTACATGAAGGATTAAGATCGTCAATCTTACTCTCTTTAATTTTTTTTTTTTTTTCTTTTTTCTTTTTTTTAAAAAAAAAAATAATAAAATAAAAAAAATTTGATCCGCATCTGGCCAAAATTTAAAAAGTAAAAGCTTCTTTTACTCTAGTCATCAGAGCTGTATGCATTTATTTGTTTTCCTCTACTTCCAAGTACAAAAAAAAAATAAAATAAAATAAAATAAAATAAAAAAAAGAAAGGAATGAATAAAGTAATAAAGAAAGAAAGAAAAAGAATAAATATATATTTCAAAAGAAGTCAACAGCGCGTTTGCGTGGTGGATATCCATTGAGAGGTTTGCTATTGGTATTATTGACTCCGGTCTTCGTCATAGTAGCAGTAGTAGTGGCAAACATGGTTGGTGTCGTTGTAGTCGTAACTGGATCCTTGACAGCAGTTGTTGAAGGTAAAGTAGTGGTTGCTACTGTGGTTGTGGCTGTAGTAGTAGTAGTGGTTGTGGTGGTAGTGATAGTGGCATCAGCAGAAGTAGTAGCGGCAGTACTAGTATTGGTAGATTGTGAGACTGTAATGCCCTTTGCGTTCTTTGTATCCTTTGTACCCTTTGTATCCTTTGCCTTGGATGGTTGATAGGTTATCGTTGTCTTTTGGATAGTATGTTCTGTCCTGACTTTAAGTGCGCTCTTGACGGGACGTTTATCTAGTGCAGGGATCGCTACCAATGTGATCGGTCTGGTTTTGTCAAATTCTATTCATTATAAATAAAACAAAAAGAATCAGTATTCAGAACCATAGCGACTTTTTTTTTTTTTTTTTTTCTCCATAAACCTTAGACAAAGCAATAATGTGCAAACATCATCTTTGACTTTACTCTTAATCATGTTATTATGAAGTCCCCATCGAATAGACCGCTTTGGTGACGAATCCGGCGAGCCAGAGCCAGATGTTACAGTCGAAGAAGACGAAGTGGGTGAAAGCAGAGACGGGTCAATCTCCATAGCTGTTATAGATGCTGTGGTCAATGGGTCATTTCTGGGCTGTTTATTCTTCCCTTTCTTTTTCTGTGCTCCCTGTTGTTGTTGCTGTTGCCCTGGTTGTTGTGGCTGTTGTTTTTCTTGAGCCTTCTCCTCTTCCAAGATGCGGTTTTGCTCCGCTACACGATCCTGAACATGTTTCCAGATCTGGTGTCGTTGAAGTTGTTTCTGCTTAAGTATTTCCTCCCGTTGTCCCATAATTTCATCGTAAAATTCTGAATCCAGCCTAGTTTTGATTAGCAATACGTTCAACAAAAGCAGTATAACAAAAAGTCAATTGACACCATAAAAAAATAAAAAAATGAAATAGATTGCAATGGATTTAAATTATCTTATTTTTTTTATTTCTATTTTTTATTTTATTTTTATTTTTATTTTTATTTTTTTCAACTTACTCAAGTATACGAGGTCTAGATCGACGAACGCGGGGTGGGCTAAAGAGGATACTCCAAGAGCTCCATGGTGCTTGCTTATAGTGAGAAAGACGCCATAAGGAGACCAAGGATGCCATCTGACCACTGCTCAGCTGTTTAGGCCGATTCAATTGAATATCTTTGTCCTAACAAAAAAAAAAAAACGATACAGTTTTTTCAATTGAGAATAAAAAGTCAATTAAAATTGTCGCAATATTCACTTTAGTCTTGGTTTGAAAATGATAAATTGCTCCTGAATAAAAAATAATAACAATAACAGTATAATTATAATAGTAATAATAATAGTAATAGTAACAAGACAAATTGCGAAAAGTAAAGAGGATAGTAATATGAAGGTATCCGTAACGAGTCAATGGAAGCATTGTTTTTACCTCCATGTCTACTATGCTAAGCAATGTGGTTTTGAACAAGAGATGAGAAAGTTGAAGACAACTTTTTTTTTTTTTTTTTTTTTTTTTGACAAGGAACAACAGTGACTGGTGATTTTTTTTTTTTTTTTTTTATTATTTATTACTTGGAGATCAACTATATATTACATGGAGCTAGAATGCCTTCCTTTTTTATCTTCTCATGGTTAGACATTGATGGTCTTGTTCACTTGTGGCTCTTCCTGTGCAGCGTCCTTTGCTTTTCCACTCACAGAAGCCTTACTAGTCGAGGGATCCTCGCCTTGCTGTTGCTGCTGCTGCAGTTGTCCCCCAATTGGGTGCTGTTCCTGACCTTGTTCCTGACCTTGTCCCTGACCCTGCGCTTCTGTTAAGGTCTGGATATCCTCATCATCCATACGACCCATGTACTTTGAACCAATGTAAAAGCAAACTGCTGCGACCAAACCTCCCAAGAAACCAATACCATCATTCTTAAAGCCTACCAACATGCTTGCAGTCGTAATCATAACAATAAAGTTGGCATGGCGCTTCCGGTCATCGTAGATACCATCGTTGACCGTTCGAGCGACAGCACCCAATTCGATACCGCTGACAAACAACATCACTCCCAAGATGGCACTAGGATAACTCGCAATCAATCCCGAGAGCGACGAGCCAAAAAACAATCCAAAGAAGATTTTGAGTAGTCCAAGGATGATGATCGAAACCTCCGTGCGGGCTCCAAATCGATATTGCGCAGCAAGGCCACCTGATCCATGACAAAAAGGAATTGATCCAAAGAAGCATCCAACCAAGTTCATCATCCCTACAGAAACTGCAATCGTAGGTGTGCCCGTAGGGCGTTCAGGGAACAGATCCTTAGCTAAGGCTGCTAATGCAATCACGGAGTTTAAAGAGGTCAATGGAATCTGACCAAGAGATGCAGAGACAAAACCATGTTTGAATTCCTCCCAAGTTGGGACTGTTACACGAACAGTGTAAACGCCAATCTTGGGGTAAACAGCTTCGGGAGGAGGGTTGGTGTATAATTTAATGAATGCGATGATCAGCCCAATAGTGAAGAGGATCATTGCAGTCGGGATACGTTTGGATCGGTAATAAAAGATGAAAACAATAATAAAGGCAAAGACAGCCCATTCATAGTTATTATCCCAGGTCCAACTCTCCCCTCCAAAGCTCTTGGCCTGCTTGACTAGATCTGCAGCCTTGGTTCCAAATGAGATGGCAGTACCGAGCTGAATACCGCGGATGACCGACATTGGGGTATACTTTTGAACATAGTGGATGGTACGGGTCAAACCAAGGACCATGACCACTGCTGACACTCCCATACCGGCACTCATCACCGATCCAATCGACATGTGGTTCGTAAGAGCAATTGCAGCAATCGCTAAAATAAAAAAATAAAATTAAAAAAAGAATATTAAAAAGGACACCATGTAATTCAATTTCATCTGATAACAGGAAAGTGTCATGTTTACATTTCATAGGCTGGACACACATGGGCATCCTGAAAGTCAGGCCAGTGAGAATGTTCCAGAGACCGCCAAAAATCAAACTAGCAGTGAGGTCAACCTGACCCGTGAGTGAAAGCGACAGCATGATAGGCAAGAGCGTCCCCAGATCACCAAGGGATCCACTAAACTCTCCCAATCGCAAATTAGATTTGAAGGAACGCATTCTGTCCTTGAGATCAGTTTTGATGGAACCCATGAGGCCTGAGCCCTGTTGCTGTTGCCCCTGGTGTTGATCCTGTGAAGTAGGGAGAACTTGAGACATGACGCGCAAGGGAGGAAGAGGAGAAGAAAAAAAAAAGGATCTTGATCTTGCAAAAAGGAAAAGATGGGCGCAGAGACAAGACAAAGGAAAAAAAAAATTGTTTTTGAACATCTGGCGGCTTTTAAATAAAATTCAGGTGACAGTCGTTGTTAGGTTGTCAGACTAATGGCGTTCATAATTTCTTACACATCGAGTACCTCAGAGTAGTACTTGCCATCAAGGACGCATTTAGTGTATATTCCTCATCACTTAACGGAAAATTAAAAAAAATAGATGTATACTGGCGCTAGTAGTTAAAAGGCAATAGAATTACTTCGTTCTCCAAAGCATATTAACAGGCCCACAATTCCGTTTAGAAAAATAGCCAACTCCTTCCCCACAAGTAGTTGAAAAGAAAGTGGATCATATGAAGTCAAACATTTTTGTAGACTAATGAATAGTGTGAGAATTTTTTTTAATAAGCGCCCAAGTGATATTCATGTACAACATGTACGCTTTTTTTTTTTTTTTTTTTTTTTTTTTTTTCCTAATAACAAAAATGACAAAGATGGACACTCAAAGACTCAATAAAACAACCTTCCAAGCGCCAGATTTGGCCAGATTTGGTAATGATCCTCGCAGTAAAAAGATAACGCGAGTTGACGACATCTATCCATGTGTCTCAGTCTTTTTTGCCATGCGACATTAGTACCATCAAGGTCCATATCCTTTTTTTTTTTTTTTTTTTTTTTTTTTTTTTTACCTGAGTTGCACTATGTGGCCTTCAGGTCATTTACTTCGCTTAGGCTCGAGTATATCCAGCCAACACTCGAAATATTCATCAAAACAGTTGCTTCCGATTGGTGAACTTAATTGCGTAATCCATGGAGCACGGGAGGCCTTGTGCTCAACTCCTTCCATAAAAAAAAAAAAAAGGAAATGGCGCTAAAAGACTGAATGCAGTTCTGCGGGGACAAAAAAACGCGGGGTAAGTGGGTAAATGGGTGAGTGAGTAAATGGAGTGGGTAGCCGAGTCCTCAAGGCTGCATTTTTTTTTTTTTTTTCCCTTTCGGTTGTAAAGCTCTTGGGACCTCGTTCTTCGGAAGTGGGTGAATAGTTTAAGATTCTTCAAGATACAGTGCATAGGGCACTTTGGTCGCTCATTGCAAACATGTCCAGCCGTATTCCTATCGACATTTTGATCTGTATCTTGATAGTGTGATTCCACCTTCCCTTGTTGTACCTATATCTTCATATATAAATGTATCATACTAGTCACAGCAGTCAGGAGCTAATGCACAGGGCTTTGTTTCTACAAAAACTGAGAGTGGGGTATAGATTCCATTTGAGCCATGTAATTAATGAGAACTGGAGTCGACGGAGCTCCTTTGTTCAATGTATATGATGACGGATGATTTCTTACGTGTCAATCCGTGCTCGTGAGTGCTGCAGGAAACAGGCTGTAATACTTTGGCTTGACATAGACCTGCGATGCACCTCTTATATCTTATGTTTAGTAGTGGACCCTTGACCTTTCTCTACGCCATTCATGACGGGTTTTACACGATATGTGAATAGACTCTGCGCCTAGGCATATGGAGCAGTTCTGAGACCATGACACAAGACCTCGACTACTACTCGGTGTTTATCAGGGGGTAAATCTAAGGAAGCGCCAGCTCTGAGTTTGGAAGCAGCATGTAAAGAAGTATATATAATAAATCAACCAGAGCCTTGTGTCTCTCAACCAGTACGAGACAGTTTGGCATCTTTTTTTTTATCACCAAAACATACAATACCTCTGATTTATTCATCTAAGGATCGCTCTCATCACTAGCGTTATTATTGCTATTATATCTTTGTTTTATTTCTTTGGCCATTTCTATTCAGGTCTAAGACCACTAGATGGAGGTGTCATATAGCGAGATTAGACGTTATCTTGTGGTGTGACCTTGTCTTCAATACATACGACAGTCTACGATGGATTATGAGGCTCAATATGAAAAGAAAAAACATTGTATAATCACCTCATTAAAAGGAGATAGGGGATTGCTTAGCGAATCTGCATGTAGACGTTAGAAAATCGTCCCGTTCGGATGCCTTACTGCAGCAAGACATGCTAGGTTTCCTTAGACGAAGATTGTTAAGGTAGCTTTAGGTGGTATCGGCTACTAATGATATGGAGGACAAATAAAATAGGCATAGTGGTGAAGATCGCCGCGAAATAGCAGGATAGTGAAAGATAAAGTCAATATTCATCCTTTTTGAATAACCACGTGGAATTTGGTGGCTGACCAAAAAAAAAAAAAAAAAAAAAAAAAAAGGCCGTGCGTTGGTTTAAAGTTTGGGCGTTGGTGGAGGATGATACATTCCTTCCATGCATGATCCCTTTAATCAATGACTTTGGTAAAAATTACATGTATTCTTATGATGATATTGAACAATGGTATTTATTTATTACAAACCGAGAGAAACTTATTTTTCTTTTCTTTCTTTTTTTTCTTAATGGTATTACAATCCTAAACAGTCTCTGCTACAGTCCCTTCGGCAACAGTCTTTGGGACCTACTTTTGAACATCTTCGATCGGTTGAGTAGTAATAGATGTTATACTGACATTCCCACCTGGAGCACTTGCTCCAAATAAGCTCATCCGCCTAAAAGCACGAAAAATCCCCCCCTCGGGAACAACAGGGGTTACGGGCGTAGCAACAGCTGTTGAGAGACTACTGATTGAGCTCGTTTCCGAGGTCGAAATCGAGAGCACTGGTGTTTTTATCGTTTCGCGTTCCTTCTCCTTGGAGGCACTTGGGATCGATTCAGGCATGGGCGGTAATGGAGGTACAGCAGGTCGTCCATACTCACTCACATACCGCCCATGGCCGACACCCTTTGAGTTGGATACATTTGGGGCACCAATCGTCTGTCTACGCTGACGATCACGCGAAGTGACATGTAAAGACGACTGACGGCGAAGTTCCTGACGAGTGTATGGATTTTGGAATGTTGTAAGCTGCTCGTATTCGGGTGCTGGTGGAGGTTCAACTGGGTAATCAGCAGAGGACTGGCTAGCCCTAGGTGAATCTTCGATTGCATGGCCTTCTTGAAACGACGCTAGTCTTGCTGATCTCGCGCTTGAGCTATCGTCATCGGAGCTGCTGCGGTCGGAGCCCTTTCCGGAGACAGATCCTGATGCTGCTGCTGGCTTTGATCGGGGAAAAAAAGATTGCAAGATCGAGTGGGATCGTGGGCGATTTGGAATAGTTTGTTTTGTAAGCTTCTCTTGCGATTGAGGACCATCTGCATTGTTGGCTTCATTGCTGGGTCCAGGGCTGAGGTTGCTTCCATCAGAATTCATAGTCTCATCCTTATCCTTAATGGCTGTAGCAGATGGTTCGGCTTGCGTATTTTGACTTGAGCTGTAATCCGCTGCAAGGACCGATGTGAATCCAGGTTTTTCCATGATGCGTGTCAAGATCTTGGCAATGTAACAAACAAGCGCTGTCTTTTCATCCTTTAGAGTTTCGAGTTCTGCGACCAATGATTCGTAAGGGCGTTCTGCTTTAACAAGTTCATTTGCTTTGACAAGTTCATCTGCAAGGTTGAGAGAGCCATTGTTGCTCGTAGATAATGAAGTCCCATGATCATCATCATACCCTGTGCTCTACTCCACATAATAGAAAGGATAGTGGACGAAATTAAAATAAAATACATAATGAGTCGACACGTCCTTTTTTCCTTTCATCTAACTTGAATATTTCATTTTTAACCACATAGCAGGGCAACAATAGGAAAAAAAAAGTTTTCCCGCGCTTTTGTCATTTCACTTTCCGACCCTTTTCTCCATACCTTCATAATACTTGTCTGCATAAACTCGCCATTCATAGACTTTTCATGCAAAAGAAGTTGGAAACTTTCATTCTCCTCCATTAGGCTCTTATTCAATTCATGAGCTTGGCTAATCTGAGCCTGGAGCTCGGATTCTCGAAGGCTAGACGTATGTTGGCGTTCGATTAATTCCTGGTTGAGCACGAAGATTTGCTGTCGAAGGTCTGCTACAATTTTTTCCTGTGCTCTCAAAGCTCTTGCCTGAGCTGCTGTGTTTTCTGTAATCTGTTGTTGAATCTGCGGCGGTAGGAGATCAGATGGCTCTTTTCCGTCTTTACTTTCTTCCTCTATGATATCATTGCGTAAAAAAAAAAAAAAAGGAAAATTATTAATACAGTTCGTTAAAGCATTCCGCCAGCGGTTAAAGCTATTGTGCTTTTTTTAATTAAAAAGTTAAAATATATACCTTTTGCTGGTGCTTGAACTATTAATGGACGTGTTGCGAATTTAAGGCGCCGTGTCAGTTCAGCCTCGCGCTGCGCCCACATGGCGCGCTCCTTCTCAAACGCTGCATTGTTCTGATCCAGTTGACGGTCATTATCCTTCTTGGCTCGTTGCAGTCGTTGTATCTCCTTGCGACTCTCTGCTAATTTTTGGTCAAGTTCATATACCTGGTTCTCGAGCCTGGCTTGATTATTTTGGGCCTGGCTAACTTCTTGCTGTGCTAGTACGTTTTTCTGAGTAAGGGCAAGGTTTTCTCTTAGTAATTCTGCAATAGACGCAGCCTGTTGCTGTTGTTGCTGTTGATGATCATATTCTAGAAGAGACTCCGCAGAGTTGTTGTTGCAAAAAACAGCTTTCTCATATCTGGGCTTGTTGATGATGAGGCTGTTGTTGTTATTACTGCTGTTGCTGTTGTTGCTACTGCTACTGCTACTGCCGTTGTAATAATGATGAGGGGTCATGTTGGCATCCAAGAAAGATAATGAATGACACTTCGAAGACTAATGGTGTCTTTGATTACAAGAGGAGAGTTGGCTATATTTTTTGGGCAGTATTAAGTGGAGGTGGGCTAAATAAGGAGTTGTGCAAGTTGGATTCGTATAATGTTGAAGATGGGCGATCCTTTCACGCTTATTATAGCTTTCGCAATCAAATGATAAACTAGTAAACGATAATGGATGATAGAAAAAGCACCAACGATTCTGCTTATGCTTCGGAATGGCTGTATTGCCGAAATGAAGCAAAGAAAGGGGAAAGGGAAGAAAAAAAAGTACAGGAAGGAGAGGTATGAAGGAAGGAGAGTTGCTTGTCTATGTATGTGTGCATAGTGTGTGCATGCGTGAAGGAATAGAGGGATTCCCTTGTCCCTCTCTGCACCAACACCAGCGCCCGATATGACACCGACATCATTGTCATAATTATCATGACTAAAGTAGAACAACCTTTACACTTCAGTTTGTGCTGTGTCCATGTGTGTTGCCCCTGTGTTGTTGGATGCTGTCATTACCCCTGTCTCCTTTTTTCAGACTGGTGGCCAGGTGGACAGGACAACATAACTCATTCATGTGCGCATGATATCAAAGTTGAAAAATGCCCTGAAAGATTATAATAAAAACATCACACTTACTCTGTTGGCTAAATCAAGCGATCGCATGACTGAGTTCAGGATCTACAATTAAGTCATGGCAAAAACACATGCACATTCGTATGAGCATAATATTCATTGAGTCAGTCAGTCTATCAATTGATCATAGCATGGCCTGTTGAAGGTTCTTAAAGGAATACGAGGTATGGAGTGTTTTTTTTTTTTTTTTTTTTTTTTTTTTTTGAATATGTGGAATGGTTTGTATCAGCTTATTTTGTGCCCAAGGAACAGTCTTCAAAAGCGACCTTTGTACCCTCAATTTTCTTTCCTTGTGTTTCGCTCTTTTTGTCCCCCGCCCATCTACTGTCACTGCATTGACATTCTCGCAAATTAACTGTTGGTTCTTACTTCATCCTGTTCTTCATGGTCATCATGAGTGGAAAAGGTCATGGCAAAAAAAAACAAAAAATAAAAGTCGTTTATAAAATAGCGTTCGAATGGGAATAATGGGACAAGAAAAAGAGAGAGAGCAGACAACTTTTTTTTTTTTCTTGTAAACTTCGTTCTGGTTGACGAGCACGAGAACACGAACAAGAGCAACCTTGTGGTGTGGAGAGCCCTATGTCGACTAGTGGTGGCCGGTCTTTTTTTTTTTTTTTTTTTCCTTTCACTAATTAAAATCCACAACTTCAAATAATGTTGTTGTTGAAGGATTGACGACTCTTAACAGAGAGAGAGAAAAAGAGAGCGCGGATGGGTAAAAAAGAAAGGCCCGAGAGCTGAATTACAAAAGAGAGAGAAAGGAAAAAGAGAGAAGAGCAGTTTTGCTCCTGCTCTCTACTTTCTTTCCTGGATACCTGGCAATTAGGGACCTTTCCTCTCCGAGATATGTCAAGCCTTTTGGTTTAACTGACTAGGTTTGTTGTTGTTGTACATTGCAGAGATATTTTTGGACCATTGCCTACATCAACGACAACATGGAAGTACACAAAGATTGTTCTTATTTGTGTTCACGTCAATGTTTCCGAGGCGGAAAACACGATCTTGTGCTATTTTGACAGAATTTAGTTCATGCAGGCACAGACACGCTGTGCGATCGTAACAGAAAGTGTTGAGCAGCTACATTTTATCTCCATCAAACCACCTTGTATCAGCAACCAAAGGAAGACAGATAGATGTACTTTCTCCGTTCAAAGACATGTTTGCGTAGAAACTGGTATTCATCACTGCAAGACTACGAGAGCAAGGCCAAAAGGAGCATTTGGCAAAGTTCATGCAACGTAGTCGCGCACACCCAGAAAGGAAAGCGTTATTGATTTAACACACAATTGGAAATGAAACCTCTCAATGACAGCATCGCAATGTAATATACTTCACAAAGTGAAATTAGAGGAAAGCACATTCATTCACCTTGACAGTCATGGTCGACTTGGAACAAGCATTACTCACATCAATTACTTTGTGCAAATTACTTACACTATTCAGATTACTTTCATCACTGACATCGCCCCAAAAGCCATACTTTCAACATTACTCACAGAGCCTTCATTGTTTGTTATTTGCTGTCTGTTTGGTAGATCCCGAATTCATCGCCACACTCCTGGTTTTTTTTTTTCTCCCCTCTCTCATGGTACTGGACCGTCCAAGGGTTGAGGCTGTGCAACGTCAGTACACAGCAGCGGGCCAGGGCCACGTTTTCACTTTCTGGGATAACCTCACTGAACAAGAACAAGAGGCTTTTCTTGCCCAGCTTGAATCCTTTGATCCTGCAGCACTCAACGTCATTTTTTCTCAGGCGACTGCAGCCTCCAATAACACCTCCTCCATCTTTGCAGATCTTACACCTTTGGAACAAAGTGAAGTCAAATCGACCTTATCATGCTCTGCCGAGGAAAAAGAAGAGTGGAGATTGCTGGGCATGGAAGCCATTGCCAATAATCATGTGGCTGTTGTCCTCTTAGCTGGTGGACAAGGAACTCGACTGGGGACTTTACTACCAAAGGGCTGCTACCGCGATATTGGTTTACCATCCCACAAAACACTCTTCCAAATTCAAGCAGAGCGAATTCTGAAACTACAGGAGCTTGCAAGGATAGAGAAAGCCAAAAGGACACATCAGGCTGTCGAATCAATCCCAGAAGTAGTGGTTCCGTGGTGCATCATGACCTCGGGACCCACCCGACACCAAACAGAGGTATTTTTGAAGGAGCATGAGTACTTTGGACTGTCGCCCGAAAATATCATCATCTTTGAACAGGGTGTAATCCCATGCTTTGGCATGGATGGCAAATTTCTGTTGAACCATAAGAACTTGATCGCAACCTCTCCCAATGGTAACGGAGGCCTTTATTGGGCGTTGCACAGTGAAAAAGTCCTAGAAGAGCTACAAGAGCGAGGCATTCGATACATACACTGTTACTCTGTCGACAATATCCTGATCAAAATTGGTGATCCTGTTGGGATTGGACATGCAATAAAAGAAGGTTCAGATGTAACCGCTAAGGCGGCGCCAAAGACCGTGGCTGCAGAACCCTTAGGCGTGATTTGTCGACTTGGGGGCAAGATCAAGGTCGTGGAGTATTCAGAAATGGATCCGGAGCTCGCCGTGTTAGAGGATCGCTCCACGGGTGAATTAGTATACAGAGCAGGCAACATCTGCAACCAGATCTGCTCATTGGATTTTTTGCAGAAGATAGCAAATATTTTAAAGTCAAGGGACCAAAGCGTCCTTATTTATCATCAAGCAACTAAAAAGATCCCATACGTTGATCTTGAATCCGGACACCTCATCAGTCCCAAAAAACCCAATGGCATCAAATTAGAGCTATTTATCTTTGACGTATTTCCAGTAGCAGAGCGATTCGCCTGTCTGGAGGTGGAGCGATCTAGAGAATTCTCGCCCATCAAGAACTCCAGTGGCTTGGATTCACCTAGTACTGCCAGGAGAGATCTAGAGCGTCTACATATCCGATGGATCGAAGAAGCAGGAGGGCATGTACAAGGCGGGGACGTATTTAAATCCGATGGGCCAACAAAGATGAGGATAGGCTTTGAGATTGGACCTCGTCTAAGCTATGCTGGCGAAGGACTTGAGTGGGTCAAGGGCAAGACAATCCTTCCGGGGATATTGGAGAATCAAGAGGATGCAGCTTTTGTAGATTACTAAGGATTAGCATATTCCGCTGCTGTTTAAGACATTTTGTGACCCATAAAAGGGTAGCATATGATTTTAGAAGACAACGGGAACTATTGCGGTCGGCAATGCCTGCACCCATTACATTCATGCCGCGTTATTAAGATATCTGTGTAATATGGACTAGATCTTTTAAACGCCCTAATATTCTCTCTATCGCAGGATCGCCTTTGAGCGTAGGTGTAGCTAGTACCAGCTGTACATTTTGCTGAAGATGGGCCAAGATGTCGGTTACTATAGTCTCGAACCCTCTTGATAAAATCTCTTCTACCTCATCCAGCATAACTATCCGGATCATATCAGACCTGAGTGAATTATGCCCAAGAAGATGAGGATATACACGTCCTGGTGTGCTCACGATCAATTGGGTACCTTGTCTTAACCGAGATATCACCTCATGGACAGGAAGAGCCGATCTGGCGCTCATACATTCAAACGTAATCAGTTGCATCATAAACTGAGTTAGCACCTGTATTTTGTGATGGATCTTTGGCACCATGTCTGGGACTGGTACAAGAATCAACACTTGGCATTCCGGATTGGAAATATCAATAGCTTGAAGTGCAGAAAGAATTAGAGCTATAGTTTTGCCTGCCATGTCAGGGGCATCGATGATGACATCGTGGCCATGGAGTATGGCTGGGATAGCGCGGTGTTGAACGTGCCTGGGGATTATCAGCCTATATTAGGATCAACCAATATATTTTTTGCCACTCAGTCAATCAGCCAGTTTGTCAGTAAGTCAGTGAAACAAAAGGCTGTCAATTGTCTCAATTATAATTTATCATCGACTTTTCTCCAACATGCCCGTAGTTATATATGCCACGTAGTAGATCCAGATCGAGACCCAAGTCTTCCCAGCTAGTCTATCAAGACGTCAGAAAGAGAAGGTAGAGTAAATGAGAATGAGAGACAGGTACAAGGTTGCTCAATACGAAAGAATGATTTTATTTATAAAACTCTGTATTTACCTCTTCCTTGTATTCAAGGACTTCAAGGCTTTTAAGCTGAGTTTCATTGTCGGATGCCATGTGCGAAAAGTTAGACCATAGAGACGTTTCTACTATGGTTTTCTGCCAGAGATCTGTGCTGTTCGCTCTTTTTGCTTAGATCTTTTCAAATATAAATGGTTTGCTTTATAAAATTCTTGTAATTGAAAAAGGAAAAATCAAAAAGAGCAGATTTTCGGTAAGTACAAGTTTCTTGCGTTGCTGGCGTTGAAGAAAGAAGATTCAACATGACAATGATTGAAATAAATGAATGGAGATGGAGGAAGGCTGAAGAACCTTCTTTTGATTCCCTAAGTCAAAATTATGAGACATGTGATTCTCCTACCTTATTTAATTTGTTGTTCATTGACAACAGAACCATCACCAACAATGTAAGAATGATATGATGCACGTGATAACATGATTATCTTCTGTATTAATGGATTGTAATGGCGCTGGGTCCGCAACAGCGTATGAAGTGTATGAATAAAAGACGCGTGATATGGCATAATATGGATTGGTGTTTCGCCATCATTAATGGATATAAACCGTCCACAAAAACCCCTAGCTTTAGAATATTATTGTTTATAATTACTTTGGTAAACCTTTTTTTTTTTATACTAACTCTGTAATGTTCATGGGCATTTCTGTAATCTCAGCTGAATAATACACTTCCAACTCTCTTATGTCTTTCAATTGCGCATGTTCTCCCTCTGTGACCACAAAGTTGAACACAGCGCCTCGACGTCCAAACCGGCTGTCGCTCGATCCAACTCGATGTGCATAGTCTGCTGGAATAACTGGCAGATCATAATTAATATATACTCCGATCTGTGCTACAACCTCCACACTGGATCTGGGCAAGTCTACCACAACCAGGACTCGATGCATCCCATTTCGGAAATCGCTCAAAACATTTTGACGTTCATCTTGATCCATTCCAGCGTACACTATTCCTGTATCGACGTTCATGCCGCCTTGTAATTTTTCCTGAACTTGCTTCGCACTCTCAATTGTGTTACAGTATAGGATTACATAGGTCATCACGACACTTTCAAACAGATCCTGAAGTGTATCCAGTTTCCATTCCTCTTTTTCCAAGGGGATGTAATAGTGTTGCAGACCATCGAGAGACGGCAATGGCTGGGACAAAAGGAGAAAGGAGGAGACATAAAGGGAGAAAGATGAGAGGAAAAAAAAGGTAAAGAATGAGCATTAACAATTAGCAACTGATATATACAGGCTGAACATACTTTTTTTTTTTTTCTTTTTTTCCTACCTTGTCATTGTTGAGCTCAACTGTCATGATGAAGAATAAAGAAAGAAGAAAGGAAGGAAGGAAAGAAGGGAAAGAAAAAGAAAGAAGAGGACTGAAGATGAAGATGATTAAGACAACAACAAAAAGAGATGTAACGGGAATCTCGCCCCTGCATAAATTCTCCCATTGATATCCATCAATTTCATGTCACACAAAAAAGAAAATAAGAATAAAATAAAATAAAAAGCACTATTTCCGGTTCTCCATCGCGTGATGTACAGATGAACAGGAGCATAAATAGCAAGATCTTCTATCTTTTTAAAGTTTTTTGTGCTGAAAAACTGCATGTCATAACCGTTGGAAGAACATCGGCATCAATTATATCAATTAAATTTTAGGGATATTGCCGTTGCTATTTCTGTTTTTTTTTTTTTTTTTTTTTTTTTTTTTTAACGCAGACTTTTCAAGTAATCTCGAATCTCATTCTTGTTAGTCGTGGCCAGATCTGGAAAGTAAAGGCCAAATAATTTTGCACGAGGAAGGGAAATAGAAGGCTCTCTATCATTAGGATGATGGTGTTGCCGATAAGGACGCTGTGCCTTGCTTTTATTGGAAGGCACAGTCTCCGTAAGAACAGCTTTCGAAGTAGAGATCGGGACCGTCGCTGCTGCTTCTGTTGTTACTGCCGTTGTTGCCACTGACTGACTAGTACTAGACCGGATGACATACCCTGCTGTTAATAGACCAGCTACAAGGCCTACCCCCATAGCTACCTCTTGACTTGCCAAAAGCTCAAGAATTCCATCTACGGACTGTGGCGAACCTACTATATCTATTCTGTTTTCAGCTAGTACATCCGATCCTGCGTGATCAACAGTACTGATACCTACACCGGCATTAGTATCCTGAATTAGAGCTCTAGAAGATGGTAGAGCCATAATCCCCAGCATCGTGAACTTCCCAACAGCGGCACCAGCGAGACCTCCAAGGCCTATTTTCATCCAGAATGCCATCCTTGACTGTCGGTATAGCGCCTCGCTAGCTTCATCAATTACGATATTGACTTTAACTTCAATCTCTTTCTCTGCTATCACATTGTTGGCCTTAGAATAGGAACGGCCTGCCGTCGTGGCTGCTTTCAGAACATATCGATAAGTCATGAGATCAGGTTTGATATTCCCTTGTGGACTTTGCATCATCTCCTTGACGACTGCATATGCCTCGTCAAAGTTGCCTGTAACCGCACAGACATCCAAGAAAGCATTAGTGATTTGGTTTGATGGGCTTGGTCGATCCTTACTCTTCAAGGTATCTGATGACGATGACGATGACGATGACGATGGGAACTGTGACCCAGTATTAGAGCCATCACAATTGTCATCGCCATCACCACTAATTTTCCAATTGCTGGCGCCCGCGGCATGATAGAATTTACCCATAGCCAAGCTGTAATAGATTGCGCGTGCGACTCTGAATACATCGTCCGAAGTGAATCTAGAGGAGTCCAGGATTGTCTTCAAAAGAGTTGCCTTTATATCGTGTGTCCTTGGCCCTTGCTGTTTCTGTACTTTCTCTTTTCCCTTGGTTCTTCCTCCTGGGTCTCCATGTCCTTTTAGACCAGTGCACGCCAAATCCTGTTTTGATCTTGTTGCTGGGAATACTGGAACTGCTACCTCAGCTAGATCCCTGCATACAGTCAACATAGTAACTAGGACGCGCTCTGTCGGTTCTGGATGGCTCTTGAGGTAGGACTCAATGCTCTTTTCAAGCTGAGTTGGGTTCTTACATCGTCCAAACCCGAAATCCTCTGTATCTGGATAAGGTGAAAGAGAGTAAAACGAGCCATCTCCTGATTCTGGCCCTGATGTCTTCTGAGCAGCAGATGTTGAATATTGCATAGCCTTTATCCTGCGATTTGTATGTGGGGCATAACTTGTAACAGTCCCAACTAAGGGAGCTTTGATAGCACTCAAACGTCTGGTGCTGTAATTAAAGTACATAGTATCGCTCTGGAGCACTTCGTGTATCCATTTCTCCTTGCTGCTGATGTTGTTTTTATTGTTTGTCAACACGACCAGTTCCAAAATAATATTTCTTTGCTTGTATCTAAAATTCAAGCAACTTCTGAGCCGAATAAGACGATCTTGAGGAATGTAAGCTGAGTGCCATCGTCTTGATTTTAGGCGGTTCATTCTTGTGAAGGATCTCAAGATTAATTCAATGTTACGTGGCACATGCATTTGCTGGTTTGATTTGCAGGGAAAGATTCTGAAAAAGAAATTGGTGGCGTCTCTACAAAAGTTGCGTGCGATTTTTATTTTTATTGTGGTATTTCTATTAGTGCTCTTTCTTTTTAAGACCAACATTCCTGCTGGAAACGACCTTCCTTCTCAACTCGAGCCAAATATGTAGTTGCTTGCTCCACCGACATCTGACCCTGCGCGGCAATCACTTTATGCAATGCTTGTGTAACATCCGTTGGCATTCGGCTAGAGCTACCCGATAACAGGATCATGCCTTGCTTCTCATGTAGATAATCCCACACCAAAGGGGCTTGTTGCTCAATCAGATGCTGCACATATATTTTCTCCTCCTATTTCGAAAGCAACAAAACCAATATACGAGTGAGTAGAGCAATTGGTCCGCAGAAACAAAGCTAAAAAAAGAAAAACTGTTGACTAAACTGACCTGATCTCGTGAACACGCGGTAAAGAGCTTAAGGTACCCCTCCCGTTCCAATTGTTCCCATTCTTCACGGTAATGATAATCCATCTTCCGCTTTCTACATCCAAAGAACAACACGTTCTCAGTGGCCCCTTGAGCATAGATTCTATGGTGCAAAAAACTTCTCATTGGCGCTACTCCCGTCCCTAAGAATCCAAATGTATAATAAAAAAGGAGTTGGTATGACAGGCTATTTTGTTCGTGTTTGCAAGAAAAAAAAGACCTGCCCTTTATAACCTGCTGATTATTACCTGGTCCGATACAAATAACAGGTACAGCCGGGTCTTTTGGCAGCTTCAAAGTCCCACGTTGAATACGGACCCAGAATTGTGCTGGAGGCTCCTTGGATGGTATTGTTGATGTTGCTATTTCCTCCGATGACTCTGCAGAGCTAGCAGTATTTGCAGCTTCTTCATTAACAGGGCCATCTTGCTCATTCACCGCTGCTTGAAGAGCTTTGAGCCATCGTGTACATACACCAGTACGCCACTTGAACAATTTTGTTTTATAATGAACTATTGCTATACATAAATCCACCTTCCATTCCAATTCACCCCTTGTATCTTCATCAGAAGTGATGACATCTCCATTGCTTGTATGGTTTATTTTACTGACACCATTACTCGCAACATTGCTGCGCACTGAATCATGCCGGCGTTGTTGATGCTGTTCCTGGACGGACACAAGAGGAGCTGAAGCGATCGAAAAACTTCGAGGCATGATGATAGGAAATAGATCCAAGATATAGTCTAACGGAACCTTGACGTCTCTAAAGTCCTTAAGGACTTCAAAAATGGTCCTGCGCATGCGATGACAGTATGAATAGAGTTCATCCTGACCTGCTGGAGAAACAAACTCTCGAAGCTTCTCTTTTTCATCTTCATTTGCTGTAAAATATATTAAAAGCTGGAAGAAACTGGTCCTGGGCGTTGAAAATACATTCAAGTGGTTCATTAGCAATGAACGAATTGTCTGCCGATGAGGAATATGCTTCGGCAGAGGGCGATCTAGATTTTTTTTTTTTTTTTTTTTTTTAGAAAAAAAAAGTCAATCGTATGTGTAAATGGCGCACAGACTTCTCGAAATTTGCTTCACGGCTGTAAGAAATTAAATACCTGAAAAATTCTCAACAATTGTAAATGGATCATCCGCAATAGCGGTCCAGCCATTGTACTCTAGAAACTCATCCACGTCCGTCTTTAGGTTACAGGGGCGCATTGTCAACACATCGCCAGGGTGATATCCAGGGAAAACAGGGTCCTTGATCAATAATTCGATGTGTCTCACATCCTGTGTATGGTTAGGGTCTGTAATGCGCTTGTTCTTTATGAGAGTTGCCAAATAGCTACCTGGCTCTTTGTTGAAGCTTTGAATAGATTGCTGACATTGGGGTTGTGGATTAGGGTCTGCAAGGGTAGTCATTGAGGACCCATTTTCCTGTGGATCAAATTTGAGACTGAAGCTATTCTGGAAAATAACGTCCCTTGGAATTATCTCGAGATGCGCAGGGAGGGGGTACTTCTCTAGCGCCACTTTCCAGAGACCTTCCAACCATGGCGTAAGCGTTCCGTCGACACTTGAAGCAATACCCAGACAAATGTATGAGTGTAAAGTAAATATGGATATATTGCGATCATTCTCACTTATAGTAAAAAAAAAAAGAAAGAAAGAAAAGTCGCTAGACTTACCCTAGATAATGCTGATCGTCAGCGTAGGCTGGCTCATAAAAGCAAGTCGCTCCAAGCTGGAG
This sequence comes from Lobosporangium transversale, assembly GCF_002105155.1. NCBI lineage: Eukaryota > Fungi > Mortierellomycota > Mortierellomycetes > Mortierellales > Mortierellaceae > Lobosporangium > Lobosporangium transversale. The sequence continues at coordinate 397,491 of NW_019029013.1, read as the reverse complement.
TAGTCGCTTATATAGCTTCTTAGCAGGCCAATTGAACCTGTTTAGCATAGATAGATAGTATGTCAGCACATGAATCAATAAGTTTTCTGGTAAAAGAGTCAAAAAAAAAAGTGCGCTATATAAACATACTTGATGTACGATGAGTCTCCAAGCCCAAAGACGGTGAACTCCATATGATCTAATGCATCATTCGGATGAGACTTTCTTAACAAGAACTTCCAGAACTTCTTCATGTTATCTGGTTCCTCTCCTTGACCTGTCGTTGACGCAACGAACACAACAAAGTGTTCTCGGATTAAAAGGCTCTAGTTAGAAATAACAATAATAATAATAATATTATACCTTTCTATTGTCAAATTTTCGGAAAAAAAAAAAGAGAGTATAGTAGCACTTGGCGCTTTCCTTTCCATAAAAAGCTTATATTATCTTTACCCGATCATAATCATCCATGGCAGAGACTGTGGCGCTAAAGTGCATCCGCCTGGCTTCTCTTGCCGCATTCTCGGCCACATCCTGAGCGCAGCCTGTCTGCGATCCGTATAGGAAGAGGATTCTACGTGGGTTGTGGATCGCAATATGCTCCAAATGCTTTGCATCTATAGGCTCTTCTAGAGCGAGCTGTTGTTGCTGGTGCTGTCGGGGTGTTGACGATTGCTCAGGTGCTGGCTGCGCATGCAAACCTGCATCTGGTTCCTGGCTCATTGTATATATTTGAATAGTAGAGTGAAGAAGAGGAAGGTCAAATGAGAAAAGAACTAAGGTTGAAGGAAAAGGGAATAAGGATGTGAGGATGTCAGAATGTTAGAGTGCGATTCCAATGACTGAGAGGATGATCTCTTGATCGCCCTTTTTCTTTTTGAGGTAAAAGATAAAATGTATATATTAAGTTATCATTTTATTGCTTATCAGATCGAGCCACTGTACTGCACGTGTGTAAATAATAAAGATCATCTTGTGCAACGGTCAGATCTAACTCATCTCAGCCATTTCGGTGTCTCATCATATGAACTTAATCCGTTCTTCTCTCAGTAGTCTTAAATGGTGACTCAAAGAAACGCAAGTCCATGGCTCCTTAGGGACATCTGGGATGTCTGATATACCTCTTTATCTTCTTTTATACTTTTTTTTATTTCTTTATTTAAGCTTAATGAAGAAAAAACAATAATGCTTGCGAGCGAAATGAGTGGTTGTATCATACTCGAGATCTCACCTCATCCTCTTCCTGTTTCCTCCTATGTTATTCTCCGTCTCATCTCCTGCTGCCTGTCGTTTCAGTTTTGCATTCTCCTCATGTCTACAAAAAAAAGTAAATTTCAAGATGAGGCACCATCTTAATCAATATTTTTTACGAAGTTTTTAAAAAACGACCATTGTTCTGGGTTGACGTGATGTGGCATGATTTCCAAATAAAGTCTTTTTTTTTTTTTTTTTTTTTTACATCTTTAATACATTACCTTGTGCTCAAGAGATTCCTCATTTCTGGATGGGTAGGTAGTAGGGAAGGATGTTTTGCAGGCGGTGATTCGATAAAATATGGATGTGCTAATGCTTGCTTCACAGATAGGCGCTTCTTTGGATCATACGTCAATAATCCACTGAGCAAAGATCGCGCTGCATCCGTAATATTTGGAAATTTGTTTCTGAGATTATTAAATCTATAAAACGTTCGTCAAAGGTGAGTATAGTAAATAGAGAAGTAGTTAGTATTGCAAAGAAGAAAATATACACGAAGTCAGGCTCCTGTGGGGTAGTGACCATTCAGGCGTTCGTACGTAACAGTAGAAGGTGCATCTCAATATCATCATAGCCATTTTTTTTACCTTTGTTCTGGGAGCTTGATACTCGACATGGGTAATTTGTTAAACCCTTGCCAGATCTTCTCGTGTGGCGTGCCTAATAACTCGATAATCAAATCAACCTGCTGTTTTTCGACCTTCCCTGGCAAGAGTGGCGCATGCTTCAAGAGCTCTCCAAAGATACATCCTGCAGACCACATATCCACTGCAGTTGTGTAATTAGAGTCTCCGAATAGTAGTTCTGGTGCACGATACCATAGTGTTACAACCTTGGGTGTCATAGGTCTTGAAGGTAGTCCAAATGAGCGCGCAAGGCCGAAATCGGCTGAAAGAAGAGTAAAAACCAAGATGATGAGTAGCAGAAGCGTCATGTTAAAATATTGCGGACGCCTTTGTCTTCCATCAGAATGAAAGATATCGGAATAAATAGACTTGTAAAAAAGTACATACCGATCTTTAGGATGCCCTGGCTATTGAGAAGCAGATTTGACAGCTTGAGATCTCGATGAACAACAAAATGATCGTGACAATATTCAATACCTTTTAACAGCTGGTACATTAAACATTTAACTGAAGAAAATAAATTGCCGCAAGTATATAGTTAGAGGCCAAGTTTGATGAAGTTGGTAATGGCAACACTCACGTGGTCTCCATGAGATACCTTCTGCTGGCGTATATGGTTTCTTGACATTATCCATAAGTGCTGCCATGTCCTTTTTTTTTTTTTTTTAGAAAAAAAAAAAAAAAAAAGAATTAGATATTTCTTTTCATTCCGCTAACTGTATAGTTTATTCATGTAGGAAATAACAAGATCATTCTTACATGTTCACAATACTCCATCACGAGGAAAATTTGATCGAGGTCTGATCCAACAACAACATCCTTGACTAGTACAATATTATCGTGCCGAAGAGTTTTGAGCAACTTAATTTCTCGAAGTGATGATATTGGGAGCCCATCGTTCTCACGCTCCATTCTAATCCGTTTGAGCGCCACAACCTCGTTCGTCTTTTTGTCTCGTGCACGGCTATAAAAATAAAAAAATAAAAATAAATAAAATAAAAATAAAAATAAATTAGTTTTTTTTTTTTTTTTTTTTAGCTATGCAAGGGCACTGCATGTTTTTGATAACGTCACTTACTATACAACGCCATAAGTTCCTTCGCCCACTTTGTTAAGCTTTTCAAAGTCGTCAACAACACGTGAGTTCCCAAAAAAGGGTTTATGAGGTGTTAATGATCCCAATCGTCCTGTGATCGAGAGTAGACTTAATGGATCAGGCCGGGTATCTTCAATATTGCCACCTCCTGCACCGCTATTACCCTGCTCATGATTGTTACTGTTTTTATTGTTCACACTCCTGCTGTTGTTCTTGCTATTATGATTGTTGCCTTTGTGTTGACTAAAATCTTTGTCTTTGCGGCCACGATCTTTTGCTTGATCTTTGCCTTGTTGATTGTTTTGTCGGAAGGATGTTTGAGATTGGTAGCGATCGTCCCTATTTTTCTGGTCTTGACCATGTGGGTGACTATCCTTATCTCTTGTACTATTCATGTTGTTCTCTTTATTCCGCATATTACCATCCTTCTCTCTATTTCCACTTCCGCCAGCTCCTCCTCCTCGGTCACGATCTCCAGCTGTCATAGTGGGCCGTTCTGAAGTGTTGGACTGATATTTACCGCTGCTATCGTGGGAATTTTCTGATTTATCCCTACTATCACTGTTGCTGGATTTTGACTGCTGAGATCGTTGAAACCGATCTTCCCGATGATCACTACTCTGACTGGAGCGATCTTGATTCCGAGCTAATGTCGTTGCCGCTGTGATTGCTGGTGTTAACGAGGATGGGGGGTGATGATCATTTTTAGGTCGATTAGTTTCACCCACTCCTATTGATACTGTCGATGCGTTAGTGTGATTTTTTGAGGCTCGACTATCAGATCGAGCACCATCAGCTTCCCGCTTTAACAATGATGATGGCGATGATAACGGAAGAGTGGATGTAGCCGCTGTTACCGCCGAAGATTGAGCTTTAGCTTCTAAAACATGGTTATTTCGGGGACCAGATCCTGAATCTATGCTTTTATGACTGGTTTCAGTATCTGAGTTCTGTATGTTTGTCATGATCATGTTAAATAAGCCCCTGTCTGGATCATTATGCGTAAACTGAGTGCCTCCATTCCCTTCTTTGTCAGCTGTACTATCGCTACTACCGCCGTTTACAGTAGAGGACTGTGAACTAATATTAGGTACTACGTCGTCAGGCTTAGTGTATAGTGACGATGGAGCAGCAGCCTCTGATATCATGGCGGGAACACTAGCACCAGTTTCTGTAGTTGTAATGGCGATCGACGAGGATGTCATCCGTTCCTGTAGTTTTAGTTCTCCGTTTTTCGCTCTTCACTTTCCTTTCTTTTTCTTTTTTCTTCCTGCAAGGAAAAGGCACTTTTACGTCACAAACTGGGATTTGTTCCTTCCTATGGTTGGCTCCCTGAATGCCCGCTGATGGTCTACTTTGTTGATGTTCACTGTTGCTGTCGCTATTACTGGTTTTCAAATTCTCAAATGATCTGCGAATGAAGGTTAATTGAATAAAAAAAGCCCCCCAGATGGGAAATGTCAGTTCACACAACTTTGTCCATTGTGAATGTTTTAAAACACTAGACTACCAAACTAGACTATTCAAGACACTTTCTCGGTTCAGTTCATACGTGGGAAAAAGAGCAATTAAACTGTTTCTTTTTCTGACCTTGTAGACGCAAAATTAGGTAAAGCAAATTCGAGAGAATAGGAAAATTAAGAGAATAGGAAAATTAATAGAAAAGAAAAGAAGGGAGAGAAATAACCTTGTGTAAGGATGCTTGAATATCAAATATGCGCTCTATAATTGTATTATTTGGACTGTGATTGGACAAAACGAATATGGCGCTTCTAAGAGGAAGCCAAAGACCAAGATATTCATTTTAATCAGACATGCCATCTTTCTCAACTATGTATTCATGCAGTCATTTAAATCACCTTAATAAATCTTCTCCACATATTCCACAACTAGAAATGCTGGGTGAGGCGGATTCCTCAATGCGATTTTGGTCCAGAAATATTAGTTACTTAGCAGTCATATCATGTGATATTATTTGTTTTTATTTCTTTTTCTTTTTTTTATGTTAATGGTGTGTCTGTGTCCATTGCAGAGGCCAAAAAGTACCTCCTTTCATTCTTACTTCCTGCCAACATTCCTCGCTTTTTATCCTTGTCTCTGGCCCTTCACATTTTCTTATTATTATTCTTTTTTTAAAAAGCGAAGGAATAGAGAAAATAGATAAACGTTAACCTTTACGACATAAAAAAGAAAAATGGCAAAGTCTGCACTGTACCGTCTCAAGTCCTCGCTCAAGGAAGCAGGCGCCATTGGTCCTAACTCGCGTGCTTCTCTCAGCAAGAAAGACCGCAAAAAGGGCCGCCCTACTGCTGGCAGCGTAAAGAATGACCTCAATAAAAAGCTAGCCCACATTAAAGAAGCTATGAACCAGTTTGAGATCAAGACCACTCGTCAAAAATACGATGTTCTGGGTCGCAAGATCAAAGGCGTCCAGGGCAAACCCACACTATCTAAGCAAATCGGCGAGGAGAACGTATGTCATGGAACTTTGTATTCACTATGATTTTATCTTAATACTTCTCATGACCCACTATTCATTTCCATGTAAATTGACTCTGTTACAATTGTCTCTTGACTGCTTGTTCTTAATTAGCGTCGCAAAACTCTGTTGAAAGAAATGCAAAAGAAGAACAAAGCTGGAGGATTGATCGATAAACGTTTCGGAGAAGAGAATCCCAACATGACACCGGAAGAAAAGATGCTTGAACGTTTCACACGCGAAAAACAGAGCCGTGCTAAAGGAGGAGCCATGTTCAATTTAGAAGATGAAGCAGATCTCACACATTACGGTCAATCGCTTGCAGGACTCGATGATTTCGATGAAACAGAACTTGGATTTAATGATGATGATGATGACAACAGAGGCCAAATCGGTAGGGACATTGTATCCCATACTCACTTCGGAGGATTCGATGATGAGACTCTTCCATCTGACACACATGAGGATGGACGACCCAAAACTAAAGCTGAGGTCATGAAGGAAATCATTGCGAAATCCAAATTCCATAAGCATGAACGTCAAAAGGAAAAGGAAGAGATTGATGATATCACCAAGGAACTAGATGATGAACTGGAGGATATTCGTGGATTACTCGGCTTTTCAAACCCAGATGCAGAAGAACGTCGTCCTAAACGTGCACCCTTGCCATCACAAAGTAGCACAGTTGCCCGCGCTTTAGATCGTCTCGCAGATGAGGAAAAAGAAAGGATGAAGGCCGACAGAGAGGGCGGCGCCTTGGATAAGGGCTTCGATGATGACTATGATAAGCATATTCGGGAACTAGCCTTTGACAGACGTGCTAAACCTCAGGATCGTATGAAGAGTGAGGAGGAGATTGCACAGGAGGAGGTCGAAAAGTTAGAGAAGTCAGAGAGAGCTCGCAAGCGTCGTATGGAGGGTCTCCCTTCAGAAGAGATAGAAGATGAACAGGGGGGATACAAAAAGAGGAGAAAAGCTGCGCCAGCTGCTGATGATCTAGATGATGACTTTGCTCCTGATGAAAATGACGAGTTTGGCCTCGGTGCGGGTATGGATGCGGATGAGTCAACATTCAGAGCAACCAAACCCGGTAGAATGCCCAGCAAGAAGCATAGAACTGTCAAGGTCGATGATAGTGACTCTGAGGGTGAAGAAGAAGAAGAAGAAGACATAGAGGAAGAGGAAGAAAGCGAAGCGGAAGATGATGATGAAGAGGATGGCGATGAGGAAGAAGATTCAGAGGATGACTTTTCGGATCTTGATATGGAAATGGAGCGGCCAATGAGCAAAGGCGGTGAAGACGATGACGACGAAGACGACATTAACGACTTGAGCTCAGCAGCCAAGACCAAGAAACCTGTTACTTCCACTAAGTCTACGGCAAAGAAGGCCAAGATCGATGTCAATCCTGATGCTGCTGCTGCCGCTGCTGAATTGCCTTACACTTTCCCTAGTCCGACATCTCTAGAGCATTTCCTGTCAATCATTGAAAACATTGAACTTGAGCATGTACCTACAGTAGTGCATCGCATCCGTGCGCTCCACCATCCCAAGCTCTCACCTCAGAATAAGGCTAAGATGCAGATATTTTACCCTGTCCTACTTGACTATGTTTTCCAGATCTCTGCCTCTGAAGCTAGCTTTCCTATTGCAGTTCTCAACAAACTCACTCGCCATATCTATGCCATGACATCACAGTTGGGCGACCATGCTACAGAATGTATACTCGGTTTCTTAGAATCCTTTGAAGCTGAGCTCATCAAAGATCTTGCTTCGGAGACCAAGTCCGGCTTCCCTACTATCGATAAGCTAACCTTTTTCCGTATCTTGGGCGAAATATACTCTACTTCAGATTTTCAACACCAGGTCATCACACCAGCTCAGCTCTTAATGAGTCAGTATTTAGGTCAATGCCAGATCAAGTCTTTCAAGGACTTAGCATCGGGCTTGATGCTTTGCAACTTGTTTTTGGATTACCAAAAGTTGTCTAAGCGCGTGATCCCTGAGGCTATCAACTTTTTATCCTCAGCATTGGTTTACTTGGCTCCCAAGGGCACGTTTGGTGATGATCTGGACAAACTACCAGGTCTATTTCCGATTCAGGAATTAGACATTGCTTCCTTGCAGATGACCATCTCAGGGCTGGGCTCTATTGAAGTTGAGCGTCTGTCAATTGGCCTGTTCAAGAAGAATGGCAATGTTCTTGAGAACAACAAATACAAGGTATCGGCTATGTCAGCAGCCGCGGACCTATTAATGAAGTATGCGCTTCTTTACGCATCTACCAGTGCCTATAAAGAGATGTTCGAAGGACCCATCGGACTCCTTAAAATACTCTCATCATCTAAAAGCATCGACAACCAGAACCTCAACTTTTCATCTTCTCTCAAAGACCGTCTTTCTGCATCATTGGATCGTATTCAGAAGCTAGAGTCATTCTCAACAGACAGCCGTGCACCATTACAGCTGCAAGCGCACAAACCTGTACCAATTGCATCATATGTGCCCAAATTCGAGGAAGGCTACTCGTTAGATAAGCATTACGATCCAGACGTGGAACGTGCTCAGGCCCACAAGCTGCAAATGCAGGTAAAGAAGGAAAAGAAGGGAGCAATTCGCGAGTTGAGAAAGGATGCACAGTTCGTGGCCAGAGAGAAGCTGAAAGACCAGAGAGAGAAAGATCAGGCATACAATGCAAAGATCAAGGGCATCATGAGTGGACTCGAAGCAGATCAGGGAGAGAAGAACGCGGAGTCCAGGATGAAGAAAGTACAGAAGTTAAAGGGCAAACGCAATTAAAAGCAATTAAGAAAACAAGCATTGCAGCCCCTAGTCGGGTTAGTTTTAGCTTTTTTTTTAATTTTCATTTATTATCACGCATACACTACACATTTTTATATTATAATAAAACCATCTTTGAATAAAACACTTTGGCAATTATATCTGTGAACCAACTGATTGATTTTTTTTTTTTTTTTTTTTTAAAAAAAAATTATTATTATTACTGAAAGCTACAGGTGCTGTAATAACTAACATCACACCAATCTTAGTCTAGTCATCTGAAGGCAGCATGGGATTGGCATCATTCGGTGTCTCGTGATCATGTCGACATTCTTCCCAGGCACTCATCTTGTATAACATTACAACCATTAAGAAGTGGAGTCCCATCGTATAGGCTACCAACATACTCCTCGTCCACTTATTCGTCAACACTAACCGACTCATTGTCAACATCACCTTATCTGTCGGCGTCATACTATTAAACCTCCTGGATTCTTCTTTCTTGTGGAATGCCTCAAACGGGTTCATGCTCTCCTCGTACATGCTCCTGTACCGATCTGTCGGATCCGAAAGCGATTGCATTTGTACAGTCGTCTCAAAGTCCCCATCATGCTTCTTGTATCCACTACTACTACCTCCTGTTGTTGAACGCCCTACTACTCCAGTAGTGCTCCGGAATGGCGAAGTATAGTCAACCATAGCACTGGGTGCTGCAGATTCTGCTGCAGTAAAGCCGACAGAAGAAGACTCGTTCCGATAAGATTGCATGTATTTCACTTTCTCATACAGTTTTAGATTATCTCTTTGAAGCTGACTATTCTCATTTCTGAGATTCGAGATTTGCTCCGACTGCTGACGGAGCTGCTCCTCCAGTTCACCATTCCTCTGACGGAACCGATCGCGCTGGCTGGTGACAATCGATAGGATACTGCTACTTGGCTCAACAGCTGCACTCTGTGGACCACCAGCACTAGGAGCGCCACCCGACGTTAAACTCGTAGCATTATCTGGGTTGAGGGGCCCTGTTGGGGGGAATCCTGGTGTTCGCGGTGCTGTTGGAAGTACTGGTCCTAATGCTACACCTCCAACGACTTCCCCTAGGAAAGAAGCTTTTCCAAATGGTGGTGAAGTTGGTCCCTGATATCCAAGGACTGCATTGGTAACATTGCTACCACTGCCAGGACCAACATAGTATCCATTGACAGCATTTTGACCTGTACTTGATCCTCCACTGGATTGATTTAGCTGAGTAATATCTTCTTCTAGACGATGGATGAGTTGTGTTTGAGAATCCAATCGTTTGGTGGCGACCTCATGACGGCTCTGGAGATCATTGAATTGCGTAGTGACAGATTCATGAGCCACCTTGAGTTCTGTTAGTTCATTCTCCAGTTTCCGGCTCTTCTCCATCAACAGCACCTCAAGCGGCTTCTCTAAATTCTTGCTCGCCAGAGTCAAGATACGTTCGTCCCAATCATCATCGTCCCCACTGCCCCCTCTTGATCCTGAGAACTCGATGTACTAAAACAACAATAATGCGAGATGAGAAAAAACCCGCCCATATCAAAAACCATTTTACAATAAATCAATGTTCTAAAGAAGCATTTATCAAGTTTTTACCTTCAGAATCTCAAGTTCGCTCTTGACAGAATCATAATCACTGTATTGTTCAAGCTTACGCTTGGTTGCCTCTATTTCGCCTGTCTTTTCCTGAACCTCGCGCTGTAGAGTGGATACCTTCCGTTCCAATGTCGTTAATTGTTTCTATCGAAAGGAAAGAGAAATAGGTATAAGTGGCTGCCTCAGTTAACAACGCCGGAAATAAAGACAACAAAAAGAAAAAATGTTGATATCGAGGGTCCCGACATGACTTTTTTTAGCTGTTACCTTGCTTGAAGCCTTCAAATTCTCCAGAGTAGTGGTAAGCGACTGCAATTCAGCATCCTGGTGTTCAATCGTCTGAACCAGTGATGCCGCTCTCTCCTGATCGATCATTCCATTGCCTTGCATGCTATCCATTTGGTTACGGAGTATCTCGTTTTGACCCTCCAATTCTGAGATTCTGCTATTGGCGCGTTCATAATCCATCAAGACGATGTCCAGCTCCGCAAGCTTTGCTACGACCTCCTCTTCGTACTTTTGGGAGTGATCCACCAGCGTTGCCTGTGTCGAGTCATTCGTAAGTTTCAGGGCCCTGAGCTGGTCCTTGGCCTGATTCAGCTGTCTTTGTAAATCGTGTTCACTATCAGTATGATACATAAATATCTCTCAGTCAGTATATAAAGGTCTCAGTAAACCAAATAATGATATAGGCTACATCACGGGACATATATGTATATATATAAAGAATCCCTTATTACGTCTCTTTTGCGGTCCTGATCTTTTCCTCCCATTCTTCTCTAAACGCTTGCTCTTTCTCCCGGACACGTTCCTGGATGGTCTCCTCTTGTTTGGTCTCTAGCCGTACAAGTCGTTGCTGCAACTTGGTCGCGTTGTTGGACATGGATCGTAAATTGGTAACCTGTTTATTCAGACTGGCATTTTCTTCCCGCAACCTTAAATTCTCTGCCTCCAATGTGCTGATTTCGTCCAGTTGTGAAGTTTGATCCTACAGTTATAACAGCATAAAAAAAAAAAGAATGCCGTCCGCTGGCGCCTTAGTTGTATACTGATTTCACTTAATTACTCGAAAGTTTATAAGAGTCCTCAGAAAGAAAGAAATGACAAAAAAACTTACTGCAGCGACTTGTAGTAGTTTTGCCGGATCAGGTGCCTGGCCTAATACATTGTAGACACTCAGAAATGCCTGTGCAGTTGCCTTCTCTCGCTTGGTGATGGCATCAATTTCGGCTTGATATGCTTTAAGAAGCTGTTTGAATTGTTGCATCTTCTCTTGATCAGGAACCTTTTTGAATTCTGATATTGTCGGATTTGAATGAAGATTTCGACAGCTTCTCGATTAGAAAAAAATGGTACCATGCATTGCTCGCTTTATACAGGCCCTATGCAGGCAAGGCATTGGGTAACTGCATATCAAGGGTGAAGAGTGCATGAGAGACAAAAAAAAATGCATTCAATACCTCGAGTCAGTTCGGCAAGTCGTTTACGTCCAGCTGAAGTTTGTTGTTGTTGTTCTAGAAGTTCTATTGACTGTTTATCCATATCGTATTGGATAACAGGAAGCTGGATGCCTGTTCAAAAAACGGAAATGAGGACGATTTAGCAATCGTATAAGATCTAGTATAGATAGATCATTCTTTAGGATGACTTTTTTCCCTTATTGTAAAAGGCCAATACGAACAGATATCAATTGAAGATTACCCCTCCAGACAGAGACAGCAGCTGAAAATGCATCTTCTTCCTTAGGGGCCCCGTTGACAGTATCTATGGCGTTGTTTGTGATATTTGTACTTTGAGCAACAGGTATGCCAGCAACCTCACCCAGGAGGTCAAATGATGCATCAGCCATTTGCTTCGTTTACGCGTCCTGTCCGCTAATACACTTTGTAGTTGTGTTACGGTACTTCCTGTAGGATGAATGGGGATAAAATAAACAACTAGAGTGAATTTGTCTATGCTACTATGCTATGCGTAGGTCATGATGAAAATTGGACCATGTGTTCACTTTCTTTGACATCTAGTCCTGTCTCCTATGCTAATTAACAGTCTATATCACGTGTCCCATCATCTTCTTTACTTCTTATCGTCATATTCACACACTTGTAACATGTGTGCATAAAAGCGTCCCAAGTGAAAAGGAGACAAAACGCGTGTAAAACATGCAGGTTGAGGTATTGTTTTACAAATGCAATGGAAGATAGGCTTGTACCACATCATATCGTATTTTAAACAATGAAAATGTGAATAAAGAATAAAAGTCGAAGGCTAAAGCGAGCAATCCATTCAACACTGCCTCCACTTTATGTTATTTGTAAGGTTAGAGATTAGCGAAGCAGAGATTGGGAAGCATTAACCAATTGCAATAATCAGTTTACTCCGCCTTGCCTCACTCCAAAAAACAAAAAAAACATCTCCGCCACACCACACACCTTGGAGTCCCTGGCCACTGTTGTGTTTTAACATTCTCTTTCCGCATTCATTCTTCTTTCTCTCTTTTTTTTTTCTTCTTTCTTTCTCTTTTGTTCCCTACAGAAGCGTGAGAAGAGTAGACTCATTCCCCCTTCCTCTTCCTTCTATTCCACCCTCTCTTTTTTTTCCTCTCACTCCTCGCGTCCTTTATTAAACCTTTTTTTTAATGCCTCGAGACTCGTCTTCGGGCGAGCCCCTGCTGGGCCAGCATCGCCAAAACAACAGCAACAATACTTCCAGCAAGTTTGGTATCACTGTCGAGCAGTTGGCTCCTTTGACTGATCCCACCAACCCAACGCTCCCTAGTGATCTCGGTGGTATCGACAAGATCTGTAAGGACCTCAAAGTCGACCCCAAGGTCGGACTGAGATCTGATGAGGCTGATGAAAGCTCCCTCGGCCATTCAGACGCCCCCAAGTTCGAAGCTCGTACTCAAGCCTTTGGTCGCAATGTAAGCATTTATAAGAAAAAAAAAAGGAATAACGATTACAAGTGCATGTATCTACCACAGCAATAACTACATCAATACCATCAGATGGTGAGAGAGAGTGAGAGGAATTACATACAAAGAGATTCAAAAGAGAATGAGAATGGCTACTATCATAATCATTATCATCTTTTTTTTCTTTTTTTTTTTGACCGTTGCTCTGCCGTTACTTTGGACCTTTGGGAAATTTTAAGTACCAAAACAAACAAAGGTTTCAGATACTTCCCATTGATTGAATGGCTCATTTTTTAATTTTTTCTAAGCGCGTCTTTTTTTAAAAAGAAAATTACCCGCTGTTAAAATACGAATACATGAGAGGGAAAGATGTTGCATGAATGGACTTTGGGGCTAATGACGTGAACTCAAAAAAAAAAAAAAAAAAAGTAACAAGCAAGCAGTGTGGGAAGGAGCATGTGCTGGATGGGTACGAAACATGGCGTCTCATTCATTAGTCTATCAATCAGACTGAAGTTTTTAAATATCATTGATGGTGAAACTGATAACAATAGTTGTGATGGAGACAACTATGACCATTGTCAGCCAGAAGCATAAAGGGTGTTGAAACAATTGAGCTTCTAGATCATGACTTCACCCTTACCCATGGGCTGAAAAATGTTTATCATTGGAAGAATACCCGCGCTTTTTTTTTTTTTTTTTTTTTTACAAGATTATGCATGCATGGGCTATTTCTCGTCCCCTTTTCTCCTTATTTTTAATACTTATCTCTCTGAAGTGTTTCTTTTCTGAAGAAAGAAAAAAAAAAAAGAAAAGAGTATTAGGTCAGTGGTTTTTTATTGTGTGTGTTGCGTGGGTGGGTGTATTGATGTTCTTTTTTTTTTTGCATACAATGCAAACTGCAATTGGAACTGTATTTTTAATACAATCTAATTTCGGCACTAAAACAACACTGTCACTAATCGAATCTTGGAATCTTCTATCTTTTGTAGATTCTCCCCACAGTCAAGAGTGCGAGCTTCTGGGAGCTGCTCCTGGAGGCCTACAACGACCGCACCCTCAGTAAGTCTCCTTCGTTTTTGTCAATATATACTTGGACTATGTTTAAGGAAAAAAATAGTCTTGCTCTCTCTTGCTCTCTTGCTTTTTTGTTCTCTTTACTTCTTTCAGTTTGTTTGAGTATTTGTTTATATGAATCTAAAACAAGTCAACTCTATTGTTTTATTCCTCAATTAATGACGTTATTTGATACCGTTCACTATCTTTAGTCCTGTTGTCCATTGCTGCCGTGGTTTCGCTCGGTGTGAGCATCTATGAAGACTATGGTCCTCATCACACTCCCGGTGAACCTCGTGTTGGCTGGATTGAGGGTACTGCCATTCTCGCTGCTGTTGCTGCTGTTGTCTTTACAAACGCCATTAATGACTATCAGAAGGAGCGCCAGTTCCAAAAACTAAATGCCAAGAAGGATGATCGCTCTGTTAAAGTCTTGCGCGACGCTCGCGAACAAGAGATCAATATCAAGGAAGTCGTGGTTGGAGACGTCTTACTCATGGAGCCTGGTGATCTCTTGGCTGTTGATGGTATCATCCTAAAGAGTCACAACATCACCTGCGATGAGTCCTCGGCCACGGGTGAATCTGATGCGATGAAGAAGGATACCGAACAAAATTGCTATGTCATCTCGGGATCCAAAGTCCTTGACGGATCTGGTGCTATGCTTGTCACAGCTGTTGGACCTAACTCATTCTATGGAAAGACCATGATGGCCATGCGTGGTACCACTCAAGAGGAGACGCCCTTGCAGGTCAAACTGGACTTCTTGGCAGAATCGATTGCCAAGCTTGGTATGGCTGCTGCTATTGCTATGCTTCTTACCCTTATTGTCAAGTACTTTGTCCAACAAGCATTGTCCGATGACCCAATGCCTTCTGGATCACAGATCTTCTCCGATATGGTCCGCATCGTCATTCAGGCCATCACCATTGTCGTCGTTGCCGTTCCCGAAGGTCTACCCATGGCTGTCACCTTGGCCTTGGCCTATGCCACTACCCAGATGTTGAAAGATAACAACTTGGTCCGTGTTCTCTCTGCTTGTGAGACCATGGGTAACGCCACGACCGTCTGTTCTGACAAGACCGGAACTTTGACTCAAAATAAGATGACAGTTGTAGAGGGTACGCTTTCACTCTACCCATTCACCAACTTGGACGATGCCAAGAATTGGAAGCAAGAAGTCCGTCCTGATATTGCTCAAGCTGTCATTGAAGGTATTGCTCTCAACTCATCTGCCTTCGAGGACAAGGATGAGAGGGGCAACATGGTCTTTGTGGGTTCTAAGACCGAGTCTGCACTTTTGGGTTTCATCAAGTTCTTGGGTGCTTCTTACAGTGACATCCGTGGAGATCGTGAAATTGCGAAGATGTACCCTTTCAGTTCTGCCAAGAAAACTATGTCCTGTGTTGTCCACACCCCCAACGACAATGAAAAGTACCGTCTTTATGTCAAGGGAGCCTCTGAAATCGTTATCAGGGCCTGCACGCACTATGTCGATTCAGATGGCGATATCAAAAAGTTGGATGAAGATTCTCGTGCCAAATTTGACCAGATTATTAGCTCGTATGCAGACAAAGCCCTTCGTACCATTGCTCTCAGCTACCGTGATGTTAGCACGTCCGAGTACAAGAACTTCAATGATGAGGAGGCCCCTAACTCCAAGCTCATTTGTCTCGGTGTTGTCGGTATTCAGGATCCTCTCCGTCCCGGTGTTGTTGAAAGTGTCCGTGATTTCGCTCGTGCTGGTGTGACGGTTCGCATGATTACTGGAGACAACATTCAGACTGCCCGTGCGATTGCTAAGAATGCAGGAATTTTGATTCCAGGAGGATTGGCCTTAACTGGACCCGAGTTCAGAGCTATGTCAAAGGAGGAGCAGACTGAGGCTGTCAAGCGTCTTCAGGTGCTTGCTCGTAGCAGTCCCACGGACAAGACTATTGTTGTGCGCCGTCTTCAGGAGCTTGGAGAAGTCGTTGCTGTGACAGGTGATGGAACAAATGATGGACCAGCACTCAAAATGGCAGATGTTGGATTCTCAATGGGCATTACCGGAACTGAGGTTGCCAAGGAGGCTTCCGCTATTGTACTGATGGATGACAACTTTAGTAGTATTCTTAAGGCATTGATGTGGGGACGTGCAGTTAATGACTCTGTTCGCAAGTTCTTGCAATTCCAGCTCACGGTCAACATCACAGCCGTGATCCTCTCCTTTATCTCCGCCATTACTTCGAGTGACAATCAATCGGTTCTCTCTGCTGTCCAGCTGCTCTGGGTCAACTTGATCATGGATACACTTGCTGCACTTGCCCTTGCAACTGAACCCCCAAGTCAAGAGGTGCTCTCTCGCCAGCCCATTTCCAAGACCGCTTCATTAATCAACTTTACGATGTGGAAGATGATTATCGGTCAGGCTATTTTCCAAATCGCCATTAACTTGGCTCTGCTCGAATTCGGTGCTAAGATTTTCCATCTCCAGTCGCCCGATGGTTCTGTCTCACCCGAAAATTTGGCCATACTCCGAACCATGATCTTTAATACTTTTGTGTTCCTTCAAGTCTTCAACGAACTCAACTGCCGTCGCATTGATGACTCCCTCAACGTCTTCAAGAACCTGCACAACAATAAGCTCTTTATTTTGATCCAGTTGATTGTGATTGGCGGTCAATATGTGATTGTCCAGTTTGGTGGTCGAGCCTTCAAGACCGTACCATTGACGCCTAAACAATGGTTGATCACTCTCGCAATTGGTTCTTTGTCCTTGCCTGTGGGCGTGATCCTTCGTCTTTTGCCTTCGTACATGATTCCAGAGGCTGTGATTTCACACAAGAGTGAGTCCCGTGATCCTCTGGTTGGTCGTGGCAAGCTCCGATGGGAGGGTGCCACCAGCCATATGTCCAGCCAGAGCGCCTTCTTTGACTCTATCCGCAAGAACAAGCACAATCATGTCCATGGTGAAAATAATGGCGAGGAGCGCAAACGAGACCTTTGGAAGAAAGCTTTCAGACCTTTGGGGCAAGGAAGCAACTAAGGAGGAAATTGCAATTTGGAAACAAAAACTGAACTGAACTGCACAAAGCGAAGTAAAAAAAAAAACTCTGAGCATTCCAACGTGTATATATATCATTATGTATATAGAACGAGGGAGATTATTTTTCGATTAAAAGCATTTTTTTTTTTTTATGAATGGAATGACAGAGTCTGCTGCAATTTGATAATATTTGGATACTATTATTTTTTTTATCATTTTTTATTATTTTTCTAGTAACTATCATGACATTTTACTCGCTACCCATGTCATCATCGTCATCGTCGTCTTCCATATTGATTTCTGGAATGGCAAAGTCTTCATCTTCATCCCCATCTACTCCTATTACACTTTCCGGCGCTTGGGATTGCAACATAGAGCTTGCTGTCATAGTCGTAGCCGTAGCGTCAGTGGTAGAAGTAAAAGATGTTTTTGTAACAGAAGCAACATCTTCTAGTGAGGTAGAGGATTGAGATTCGATAACGTTTCTGGTTGCCTTTATACTGGAACCAACAACAGTAGCCTTATCCTGATGATCGCCTTCATTCTTATTGTGTACGGATGCAGATGAGATATTAGTGGTGATGGTGGTAGTGGTGACGGTGGTTGCTGGAGGCTGAGGTTGCTTGAAACCAAGATCACCCGCAGCTTTGAATGCTGCCATGGATGCACTTGAAGAGGCAGCCCTGTCCATATCCTCTTCCTTCATCTCAACATCCTTCCCTTCCTCTTCCTCTTCCTCGTCTTCCTCAACCTCCTCTCCTTCGTCTTCTTCACTACTCTCATTCTTGGGTTTGTTTTGATCATTGAAATTATTCTGTGGAACTTGAAATTCTCCAAATAATGTCTCGGCAGCTTCCTTCACGGGCTTCTCTCCTAGACGCTTTTGAGGTTGAACTGCAGTTGTACGTGCTCGCTGCATTGGTGGCAACCTTGCATGTATTACCAGATCACAAATCGTCAACGCCATGGAGCAGCTATCTCGAACAGACTTTTCTGCATCATTCAATCCAGCCTTAAAGATCCCAACACTCAATGGCACTAGACTCGATTGGGTCTCAGCAGGTGAAGAGATAGAAGCTACAAGGACCTTGTAGAGCTCTGTCCGAATCGCAGCGGTATAAAATAGTGTCTCAGATTGTTCGATCATATTAACATGATGTTGAGAGTTCAACAGATGGGTGACCACCAATGTATCTGCGGCTGCACGTGCATGAGGCGCCAAGTTAGGTCCAGCAGTTGTCAACACCAACGACAAGACACTCAATGCAGCAATAAAAACCTGGGAAGGGACGATCTCCTCCGGCGAGCCTAAGCCGCTGATGCTGCTGTTGTTACCTGCAGCGCCACCACGACGATTCTTTCCAGCACCGCCCTTATGTTTGATTGTATTAGTGGTGTTTGAGCCTCCGGCACCTATTTCGAGCGGATTGATAGTCCTGGCTGACGGCATACGAAGATCCTCCAGAAGTGCTGCCATCAGAGGCACCTGAACCATATTCACGAAAGGAATCCCGAACGCCTGAATGCATGTCTCTATAACCGAATAAGTTGAAATCCGAAAAAGAGTCGAACTATTCGAACTAGAATTTCTTGGACTTGAACTTTGGCGGATAGATTTAATAGCAATTGTGGCGAGATGAGACATATAGCGGACCAAATGATCCTGAAAAGATGCGAGCAAGGTGGTTAGAATTTGATGGGAGACCATATGAAGGGATAAAATCCCTGAGATTAAAAGATAATAATCCTGTGGATCAACTCCTCGTGCTTCCGACATGGGTGTCTTTGTATTGACGTTATAGACACGAGTCAAGAGTGCAACGAGACTGTTGAGAGGTAGATGGACAGCTTCTTTGGTAGGGCAAGTTAAACAGGCCATCAAACCCTTGGAAAGACTAGTAAATCGAGCAATCATCTGAGGATATTTTTGAATAGGATCTCCAGCAGGTCTCGGCATGGCTGTCAAATATTTGTTCTTTCCTGCCACTTCATTTTGGTCAACTTTATCTAAATGTTTAATTAAATAACCGCTGACAAATTCAGTAACCAATATGATACAGCATATATTTATTGCCAGAGTTAATTTCGCAATAAGAATAAACCATTTTACCTTCGTCGATAGTCTCGAAAAGGACGTTCAGACACCTGTGTAAGGCCTTCACCAGTTCTTGGACATTGATACGCCATTGTTCTGAAGGTAAGATTCGCTCAGTTGGATGATTGGGGTTCTTGCCTCCTGCATAATGCAATGCTGCAAAACAGTTCGCTGCCTCTTGAACTAGTATTTGATCTAAATCGAATCGTCCGTCCATATAGGCGACACAAAGAGCCTCAGCTTTGTCCACTACTAAACGGAACGTTGTCGGGAATAATGTCACAGATTGTGCTAATGCTTTATAAATAGTGGGCTAAAATCAACACATACGGAAAGTGTTAATGATGGTACTTTACTAAGAACTACAAAAAGTAAAATGGAATGACATGAATTACTTTTTAAAAAAAAAAAAAAAAAAAAAAAAACTAACCAAGAGCTCCTGTTTATCTTTATGATTCAAGATATTGTTATGAAAATCAGGAAGATATTTTGATGCAACATCGCTCTTCAGATCAGGTCTTTTAGCAGTCTTTGCGAATAACTCTGTCAATGTAGCTATGATCATCTCCAAACTGGCGGTACTTTCGTATTTCTAATGTTAAGTTAATTAATAAATAGAGAGACGCTAAGTTAACAAGACATCGGGAGTCTTTTTCTTTCTCTCCCTCTTTTTTTTTTTTTTGTCTTTGTCAATGAAAATGGATACTCTGAATCCAATCTAAGAGAAAAATTGGCCACACATACATTCAACATGCCAACAAGAAGTGTGGCCCAGGTCTTGACGTGCTCTGTAAACATGAATACGCTTTGTTGAGCTGTGATCCTGACAAAACAAACTCCAGCCCATCGAGCACCCGGTTGCGGTGACTCCAGTAATGCTCTCACGCGTTGTGCCCAAATACGTTGTTGAGTTGCTAATGATGATGAGGAAGAGGAAGATAATGATTGCTGCTGAACCGTTGTTCCTTTGGCTATTGATATTGATTGATCATGGTTAATAAAACGATCGTTTAGAAGGCGATGACAAGTGATAGTGTCGAGCACAAAGGGTACATAGTCCTTGACTGTGACATCATCCTTGAGATACCGCCGGATAATTGTATCGAGAAGATCTCCTGGTGTTGCCTGTACAACGGTCGCCATTTCTTTGTTTTCTTTTCTTTTTCGTCGTGATAATGGCTAAATAATTAGGGATACCCTCACAAAAAAAAAGGGAAAATAAAAATTCCTTCTTTTGAACAATGAGTTGGTAGCAGGATTAGCAATGTCCTGCAATGAAAACGAGCAAGACAAAGAATGAACAATAACAACAACAACAAAAAAAAAAAAAAAAAAAAAAACATTGGACATACGAAAGAGCAGTCCCACACGGAATACTCTCAGACTTTTTAAGATGCTCATTAATCATTAATATTATTAAAATCATTTCACTTTCTAAGTCTATTAAACTGGTCATGCTTTTTAGATAAACGGTGTCTTTTTTTTTTTTACGCAGCAATGGCTTTCCCCAGGGGGTGAGAACGGATAGGCTTGAAATGATCATGTTGTGAAGCCTTCTTCCTTAGTGAAGATGATGCCTCTGGCATCATTATTTCGCTCAATGATTGGCATGGACTAAGCATAGTTGTCGTCCCTGCGGCGCTACTTCCAGCGATGATGTCCTGAGGGTTGGCTGGAAGTGAAAGATTTGAACCTGATCTTTCCTTTTGTTGCTGTTGCTTCTGGCTAGCACTGTATACACCGAAATGCTGAGATGGTTGCTTTTGGATCTCCATCTGATGATACGCATGAGCCATTCTCTTATGGTACTCTTGCTGATCTTCCATAAGACGTTCTTGACTCTTTCGGAACGTAATTCCAGCACCATTGGGGCCATAGACGCCTTCAGCTCCGCTAACAGTCAGGTTTATATTATTCATCAGAGGATTGACTGCATTAGCCCCAGCTGTAAGGTGTAGGAACCGCACTAGGATCACCATAAACAAGTGACTCTCAGCTCTTGCTCCTTCTTCTGAAGAAATAGTTTCTCCATGGATCGAACAGCTCACCGGCCCTCCTGCCATGCTCTCCAAGATCCTTCGATCAAATACGGTTGAGAACAAGGCCGGTGAGATCTGTTGGACCAATCGACTGATCGTCAAATGGTTCCAGAGTTGGTGATCCAGGAGTTCTTGGCAGAGATGCAATACCTCCAATAGAATGACTCGATTCATCTCAGGCAGTACAGCCAAGAACATAGCCAAATCAAAGTGCTCGCGTGCCCATGCAACATTGGTTGCTTGTGGGCTTCCTTTTGGGGGTAGTGCAGGAATGGCAGGTAAAGATAACAGAACGTCAATAGACGCTGGAGATCTTGGTGAGCTCGATGGCACAGGTGCACTTCCCTCACTACTGTCCGGAGTTACTGTGGAAGCTGTGGCTGTGGATGATTCAGCTGTGCGCGTCGATATCATCGCTGGAACAGACAATGACTTTCGATGCCGACTCCGTAAGGTCGTTGATGCTTTTGATACTGGCAAAATTGGCGTCTTAGCATTGCTGATCACGGCTTCCAATGCAGGTGATCGTGTGGTCGAATATCCACCTTGCTTGAAATAATGCTCCATCACTGCATAAGGGATCACGGGGTTCGACATTTGTGAAAGCAAGTTCAACATCAAGCCTGCAACTGTATCGATCCTGAGACATTGGATCGAGTATAAGTCACAACGCTCTTGGTCTGTCATGAGCGCGATCATAGATAAAATGACTTTTTTAGGTGAAGGATTGAGGAGGATATTTTCATGGTCAAGGCCTATTGCAATTAGTCCGGCAGAAAGAATAAAATTAATTGGCTGCGTTTGGATTATTTCGCTCTTTTTGTGTATGCGTGTGCGGCATACCTCGACGACGGATCTCGTCCGCACATTGAATCACTGTCCGATAGACAAATTCTGCGCGAAGACGTTGGCCATTAGAAGGGACTAAGCGTGGGAGATTTATAAAAATACAAAACCCAATGGATCAATCAACAATGCGTTTCGCTAGGAATTTGAGCAATATGCTGTCTGGGATTGGTTGATACATATCTCATTTAAATGACCTTGGCGCGACAACAAATAAGCTTTCTTACCAAAAACACCTGCCGTCTCCAGATCGATCATCATCTCGTTGATCCCAACTCCACTCTTACTTCCCCATCGGCCGATCTTGGGCTGATACGCCAAGCGAGGATTAATCGTGCCACTACCATACAATGACTGCTCATGAACTTCCTCCTGTTGTTCCTGTTCCTGCTGTTGCTCATGCTGAGGTAAAAAGCTCGGCAATGATTTATTTACGATTTTCTTTTTGCTGCTTAGAGTTTGGGACTTTTTCAAAGTGGCCCTAGGAGGAGGATCCAAGTTGAAGTGTTCAGATAATGGACGTGAGCGCTGCTCCACACTGCCACCCCTGATATTACTCAATCTTAGTCCAGAAGTGGGACTTAACGATGACATGGGTGATGAAGCAGTAGTGACATTGGTTACAATAGGGGTAAAAGCCGCTGAATGATAAGGACTCGGTTGGATAGGTTGATGATGTTGATCCCTCAAAGAAGTAGAATGCGAAGTAGAGGAATGTTGAAGTGTGGGCATGGAGCTCGCGCGAGGATCTAAGGTTAATGAAAGGGAACCACTCTTCTGCCTCTGCTCCCCGTCTTCTAGGCTTTCTGATGCTGCTCTGTCATGCCTTGAGCCAGAAGAGGGGATGGGGATATTAGGAGTCTGTTGAAAAGAATGTGAGGACGATAATGTTGTTGATGTTGATGGCAAGGAATGTGAGGGCTCTTGTTGATTATGGTTAGTTGGTGTTTTCTTTTTTGGTGGCTCTACAGCATTTGTGGAAGTGGTACTAATCTGCTGTTGCTGATGATAACAATAGGTATTTTCTTGCGACGAACTATTTTTCAGATCAAAGGGTAATGAAGAATTGGATGTCATTGCAGTGGAGACGTTGGAGGGTGAGGATGTGTAAGATGAAGAGGAAACACTGCTATCGGTGCTCATGGAGCTATTCCTCTTGACCAACTCTTGATCTAACTCATGTGCAGAACTAGTCCCACATGTGCCTGTATGTGTTTGCCTTCGTGGATGATGCCCTAATGCTATTGAAAGCACGTTGCTGCTGCTGGCGTTTTTGTGATTGCTGTTGGCTTTTTTGTTGATCCGGTCTTTTTTAGATTGACCTGAACCATGAGAGATGGTTGCGAACCGTTTAAGAAAGGATGGCATTTCGTTTATAGGTGTCTAGTATGCAGTGTGTTGATGCGGTTATTGCTGCTGTTGCGGTTGCTGCGCTTTTAATGTGTAGTGTAGTTGTAACCAACGGAAAATGGTCGCGTGAGGTAGCTGAAAAAGAAAGGAAAAAAAGGGAGGATCAGGGTATGAACGCGAGAAATAAAGAGAGAGAAGTAAAAAATAAAATAAAAAATAAAAAAAAAAAACATTCAAAAATAGATTAATCAACTGGAAAGACAGATGGGAATAAATTTCCCGCGAGTTGAAGATTCTTTTGATGTCAAATCAGAACGGTTGACCCGCATAGTTTGCAGGAAAAAGGAGAGAAAAGGAGGTTCCCGGTAGGTATTTGTATGCAACCCCTGTTGCCTCCAAAACGAGAGGAAATTGCGTTAAGGCCTCGATGATGTGCAGCTGAGGTCAGATTCATATGTCTGAAATCGCAATATAATGCAAAGAAATGATAAAAAAAGAAAAGGGTACATGTATGCAGATGGACTAAAAAAAACTGGAGAAATGGTGACCTCTTCTGTTTCTAACCGCTGAAGTCCCTCACATGTGCCAATAGGGTGGATAGATAGACAGGTATATGCATTTAACGTACCCCTTTTTTAGCCCTCTTCCTCTCCAGCTCAGACCATTTTAGTACTATGTGTATCACAATCGCATAATGAACCGAGCTTGGACACATTAGCAGTAGAATCTTGAGAAAGTGGTCAAGAGGTCTGAAGGCAATGATGCATCAATCCCTTCATTATCTTTAAGATTACACGTTTTTTAACGTTGTATGGGGATCCTAGCTTTACGCAAAGCAGTTCCAGACATTGAGACCATGCAACATCCCTTAATGTGGTTCAGAGAAACTATTCTACATCATGACAGCACCACACCACCACTTCATTCATCTGCAGTGGAATCATCTCTTTATCTTTACTCCCTCTACATCTTTCATAAAAAAAAAATAAAAAAAAAAATGTTGAAAATAATCAAAAAAAAAAAAATGACGTAGATTTGCACTAGGAAAATATGTGATACCACTAGAGCCGGCGCTAAACCTTGGTGCATTAAGAATGCACTAGGATTTTGATGATGGAAAAAGGAAATCGATCTAGATCTATAAATCTAGATAGCACGTGGTTATAGTCCTACCTTGAGGGTTCGTCTTATTGACGTAGACGTACGGCAAAGAAAAGTATAAAAATAAGGAGAGGGGAGATGAAGCCTTGAATTCAATTACTACTGTATAAAAGAAACACAAAATATTAATATTAATGATACATAAAGTGATAGCGATTAGGAGATCATGTTTGATGTTTTGATTTCATCAAGAAGCATAAGGTATAACGATTGAGCCAAGGAAAAAAAAAAGCTCAGAGGGCCTCTAATAACCTCACGACAGTTAAAAAAGTCAATTGATGTTATTAAAAAACGTGGCATCAGGAACAGAAACAAAAATAGGGGGAACAAGGGAACAGACATGACGTGAATTGTACGGCCAGTTCAAACCTCTTACAAGAGGATCGTGCTTTTTATCTCCTAGATTTACTCCATGATAAATTAAGGAATATGAATGGTTCGTGTTCGGTCATTCTTTGTCAAAAATAGACAGCATTTAAGAAAAAGTGAAAAAGCCTCCCAAACTTGAATATACAACTACAGCTATTGAATAAGTGGCGGCCTGTTCCCAGCTGCATGATGATTATTTGTTCAGGAACTTCTTGAGACAAGATTCCGCTCTCCAACTTATGGCTCCTTTTTTTTTATTCATTTCAAACATAATGAATGTTTGGGAATGAAAGAATATTAATATGAATGTATTGTCTCACTCCCCCCTATTCCATGATCTGATGAAAAAAAACGCGTTATCCTTTTCTTCAACACAGGCTTTTCTACTACATCAAGCTTTTCTTTTGTTATTTCTTGGTAGGACAAGAAATAACACAGACATCCAAAAAAAGAAGAAAAATTGCACTGCCATATAAACAGATTCCAAAAAAAAAAAAAAAAAAAAAAAAAAAGGTGTTGTTGGACTTGTGCTTAATAAGAAATTGAATGTGCTTTGAATTAAGGCTCTTAAATCAAGCTTGTGGAGGGAGGATGAAAACGAGGATGCAATGGCCTCGGATTTTATCCCATGTTGAAAAAGGTTGTACTAAATGAGACCCTGAACCCTTGACTTTTTTCTCTTTTTGACTCTGCAGGTCCATTCACACGAAATAATTTATTTCAATAGGGGAGCAACTTACTTTGTTTCGAGATTTAAAAAGGAATATGAAGCAGGGAAAAAAATGAGGGTACGGGTGATAGGAAGGAAAGGAAGGTAAAGAATGGATGGAAGGTTAATATTGTTTGAGAAATGGGATGGGATGGAATGCTTTATTTATTATGGAATAAAGCCAGCAAAGAAATAAAAGCGGGCTTGTGAGAACACCGCGGAGTGAAATAAAAAACAATAAAAACCCAATCCTGTATGTCGTCTTTTGCTCTGTACTACCATTACCCAATCCCTGTTTTCTTTGCAATTGTAAATAGCTGCATGGATAAAACTGTAATATTTTTTTCCGCATTTCTTTCCGCTACCGTTACAGCGACCAGGGTCAGAGGCTACAGAAAAAGGAGGCACTTTCTTTTTTTTTTTTGCATAAAATCAAAGTTTGAAAAGGAGCCAGGGATCATGGTATTTAAAAAAGGAAGACCAGATTCTCCGTCTGCATGATCAATGTTTGGTCTCGGTATGTGGATCTTTCTTTCGTAATACTGTCCAAAAACTTCTTTCTCCCTTCTCCTTTACTCACTCCACAGCTTGTCACTTCTGCCTTTGTTTGCTTTTACTATTTCTTTTTTTTATGCAAAATTCCTGAGTGTATTGGATTCCAAGGAAATGATATGCAGATGATGATGTAAAGAAAAATATGCAGTATGATATGCGTGCAGGATTAGGCTGAGAGAGAGAGAGAGAGAGAGAGAGAAAGAAGGGGCGGAGATAGTGGAGAGGAAAAGTCGGGGTAAAATCTTGTAAAAAATACCCCAGCGTTTGTAGTTGAGATCAGATACTATTCTTTGAAAGGCGCAAAAAGAAAAAATTGTCTGTGTCAATTCGGCGCAGCAACATGGGATGGGAGAAAAGAGCATAGAAATATATGGACCATATGTTGGAGAGGCTACCAAGGCAATATTTTTCGCCTTTCTCAAAGATGTGCCCACTCGAAGAGGTGTATGTAGTTGATAGAATTGCATCATTCCCGGTGAGGCATGCGAAGGGATAGAGAATGATAGGCTGTTTAGCTGCTCAATGCAAGTTTACCTTGAGTTTTTTCATATCAAATCAATATGAAGTGTGATGGTGGAGAGAGGTATGGTTGGTTTGCTCAATGCGTGCGACAAGATCAACGGGGATGTTAAAAGAAAACAAGAAAAATTTTTTACAAAGGATAGGGAACAATGGACCAAAAAGAGGTGGGGACATGCGTGAATGGGGCTGGGAACAGTCATTTGCTTATATATACTCTATCCTTGTTTACCCTTCTGTGCTTTGTCAAGCATGTTTGCCCTTAAACGCCTACAATTGAGGAGATATTCCAATACGGAATGTTTCTGTTTACTGGCTGAGACCATCAGGAGATAAAGTCTCAGGAGCTTGGAGGCACGGCTCCAGGCCGGGTACAACTGTTTGATATCTTCACTCTATCCTCCACTTCCTTCCCTTTCTCCTTTTCTTCTTTTCCTCTACCTCCTCCTTTTCTTCTTTTTCCTCTTTCGTCTCCTAGGTCTGAATGGAAACTCAACAAGTGCGAAACTGAAAATAAGATGAATAAGGAGAAAATAACTGAACTCCATAGTTTGCTCTAAAAACGCTCCAGTTAGGATTTACGTTCCATTCTGTTCGCATGGCTATTTGTTTGTTGTTCTGAGTCTGCTTTGGTAATGCTTTTTTTTTTTTTTTTTTTGGTGGCAACAATTTTGTTTCCATGCATAATCAGTGTAGAGACATCTCCTTTTTTAGTACTATTATGGTTCTTGATCATTTCTCCTTCCTCCTTTCTATCTTTTTTATATTTGATCCACACCTTTGGGCCTCATGGCTTCTGACCCGATACAAACCCCCGTCTTTTTACTATTTCGTCTATTATTAATGTTCTTTTGCAAAAATTACAACTGTAATGCTCCTACTTCCTCTCTTTTTTACTTCATCTTCTTTTAAATGCTATAAACTACTTTAATTTATTTTATTTATTTTCACGGTTCTTCTTAGGCAGATATAATGAAGGTCGTAGTTATAATAAAGATACTCAAGCTGGCGAGTGTGGTCATCAAGTTCGCGCTAATGTCGAGCTTAAACTTAAATCTGGGCTCAAAGAGCAGGCTCTTTGCAGATGAAGATTTGTCCTTGACGGGCGTGATGATGGTGCCCCCTGGAACAGGACTTCCCGATAAACCTTCGATCCCCAAGGACACACTCGTCACATTAATCTTGCCCAAACCTATCCTGCCTGCACCTGGCGTAAAGTCATATACTGTATACACCTGTCTTAGGAAAGGATCTCCTAGAATATACATATCATAGTCTCCGAACATGATCAGTGATACACAGAGCGATGCATTAGTAGATCCTCCATCGTCACTACTGCTGGCAACAGCGATATAATCCGAGTATGGCACCTCGTATTTAATACCATTGAATGAGATCCCAAATGTATGGTTCCCTTCACAAGGTAACGTATAGACCCGATCCGCTTCCGAATAGGCCGATCCTGGGATATTAGCATGAAATTCCTCTGCAAAGCTTGAAGGAACTGCAATAAAAGATGTGCCTGTATCGAATAGCCAGGGTGATTGTGTATATCCAGTCACAGGAGTATCCCCTACATACGCATTGTCAGCTTCCACATACCATATCCCCTCACGAACACCCGGAGCAATCGAAATAGGGACCTGATTCAACTCGCCAACATATTTGGTTCGATCGACTCCACCAAATAGAAAAGATCCACCTTGATTTCGGTCTAGTACCGGTGTTAAATAGACCGAGAACACGTTCATATCCAGAAGTTTGCTTTTGAAGATGGTAGCTAGTGGTGGGATGGCGTTCTTGATGGGGGAGCTAGGCATCAGCCCTACAATACCAGAAATCCCTGGGCCTTATGATGACAAATCTAACCCACTCCGTGTGATATCCAGAATTTGTTGGTTATGAATGACCAGGCCGCCAATCGAGACTGAGTCTGAAACAATGGGCCCACTACCCCAAGTCCCATCGCCATAAGTGATATTATAGGAATAAGGCGTTCGAGAACATGAGGAACATTTATAGTGAGCCATATCGTCACAATGTAAACCTTTGCAATGGTCTGATGTGACCACAATCATGTCGCTACCAGTATCAAAAACTACTTCGAACAGTTGCGGGGGATTGTTGCCCAAAACAATTGTACCCGAATAGCCCAAGTTCTTTGCATTCGTCACAATAGCATTGCCAAGGTATTTGGATTTGAAAGGATTGCCATTAGAGCCCGCCAAGACTCTGCTCGTTTTGTTGCCTTTATTCTCGCTATTTAGGAGCTTTGTAGAAGAGCTGGCGTCGGTGACGCGCGTTGAAGGTTTAGTGACCAAGACCTCGAAGGCTACAGCCTGTACTGGCAAAAGTAGGACTGATGACGAGATGAAGATGGTGACTAAGGTGACTAAGGTGATGAGAATAACTAGAGGGACACCATGCGACCGCCGCCGCCGCCGCCGCCGCTGCTGCTGCTTCTGTCGATGGTGATAACTATGATGATGTCGATAATGATGGTGGTCCTGATGGCACCGTTTAGGGAAGTCCTGTAAGGATGCAAAGATATCTCTCGGTACCTGCGGATTGTGCTGGAGTTTTTGTGAAAAGGCCATCACACCTTGTTAGAATGGGAAACTGTTCTCGAAATGTACTTTGTGGGCACAGACCACGACCAAACGCCGCAAACGATTGGCAGAAAGTAAAGGCGACACGAAAAGGTTTGTGAAACGTTCTTTTGAACGGAAAAAAATAAAAATAAAAATAAGAGTAATGAAAAAAGCGAATCAATGTAAATGTGAATGTGAATGTGAATGCAGTGACGATGAGGTGGCTGTAAAAGTAAAGAAAAAAGAGAAAGAAAGAGAGGATGACAAGAACAATAAAGAGAAATAACCATAAAAAGAAAAGATATGAACATTTGTGTCTATAGGGACTACATAGAAAGGAGCTTTATTGCTAAAAGTATCACCCATTTCATTTGGTCGCGATCCCATATATCTTTAATCTAAAAACGATAATTTAATTGACCTTAGTGGCATCTCACTGCCTGACGAACTTGGAACAAGCGAGGTAATTGGCTGCCAATATACTTGAGAGTATTCAAAAAATATAAGGGATCGCGACCAAATGAAACGGACTATACCAATGCACCAAAAAAAAAGAGCAAGGCAAAATAAGTGTGAGAGCACAACCTGCCAATTGGGTAGAGGATGATATAAAAAAAAGAACTAATTAGTGCTAACAACATGGGACATATCTCATCCTCAGCTTGCAATGTCTGAAAATATACTAAGTGCGCCTACTGTGGTGCATGGCGTGCCATTATTCTTATCCTACTATGAATAGAGGGAACATTATTCTCATTGCTCATTGTCTACAGACATAATGTGGTATGCATTATTTTTGCTCTTATTGCTTTTTTTTACACTACAATCTATAGATCTTCGTAATTGAATTGAAATATATCCATAAAAATGTTCTGCTCTCTACAATCCAACATTAGGATTAAAGGGTTGCATACCCCACACTACTCGATTGTCAATGTTCAAAAGTTAGGTTGTTTAAAACACCAAAATAAAAATAGATATCTAGCTATTATATTATGTCACGTGAAGAGCCCAGTCGCCACCAACCTGTAAATGAGCAGCAAGTTTTGCAGGCTTTCAGTTCTTGCTCCTTCTGATTGCTCTTTTTTAAGCTTTCGTGTAATTTGAGGATCTCTCTTATAGTAGCTAATCGATCTTCTGCCTTGCACTAACAACACACCCTGACATTAAAATTAAAATAACTACACATGATAAATATATATTTACTAATGTTTTATTATGTGTCAAAAATGATCTATGCAACAGAAAAATCTGACACCTGTCATTCTTTGGGACAAAAGATGCAAAAGTATGATCTACGCAGGGGTCGAACCTGCAATCTCCTGATTCGTAGTCAGACGCCTTTCCATTGGGCCAGTAGACCTTCTTGGCATTCGTATTTTCTAGTAATATATAAACCCAATATACTCTTGGTTATATCACGTGATAATAAACTGACTGAATACCATTATAAAAAAAAAACTCTAGTAAGATGGCGGGTGGGTGCACCCTTGGCGTAGCCGTATAGCTTCTAGACTAGCCACTGATGGTTATCAGCTCAGTTCCCAGCGGGGGAACAATCTTAATGAGACCTCGTTATCAAAAAAAAAAAAAAAAAAGAAGATCTGTAGATCATAATCTTTCTTTCGTCTCCTTCTGAGAGTCTTAGGGTCCTTGTTAGGCACAGACGTAGCAGAGGTGAATTCTTTGGCTCTCACCAGGGACAACGACGAACAGCAGATGTGAAGGCGATCAGGACTGAGGCAGACCGGCGAGTGGCGGCAAGCTACCGGCAGCAGGTGGAATTGGCGATTATGGAGCGCCTGGAAAGCTGCAAATTTTTGATGATTGAGGACAGCGGCTAAAGGATGACCTTCGCGCACAACAGGCCAAGTAGGGAGCCGTGCCACAGGTCTTCTGGGACCAAGGAAGTCTACTCAATGCTGACGTGGTTTATGAACAGGATGTAGTACTGTGGCAGTATGACGATGCGGCTTCGGCCGATTATTGGATACCGCTTTATTTGCGACCCCAGTAATAGGGCAACCCATTTATAGAGCTAACATCTAAATAAATCCTACATGACCTCGTGGGTCCTTGTTATCAAAAAAAAAAAAAAAAAAAAAAAAAAAAAAAAAAAAGAGTCTTAGGGTCCTTGTTATCAAAAAATAAAAAAACTTTCTTTCGTCTCCTTACTAACGTTACTAATTAGCCTATGCATGGTTCATTTTCTCCTAACATGGAAGATTACATATCTTTACCTTACGGATAAGATGCTGTGGGTGCTCTGCGGATAGAAATGTAAGTAAAAAAAGGTTCTTATTGATCAAGTTTAAAGGAATCTCTCACAAGGACATTTTCTCAGAGCCCTCAAAAAGGTCGAAGATCCCCTCAAGTCGTTCAGGATACATTACACCAACTACCTGGGGGATGGCCTATTCAACGGTGGCATGGAAGTAGGCTCATGAGTATTGCTCTCGTGCCTATAGGTACCAATACGAGATATGGTCCCCTCAACAAGACAGCACTATTCATGACATCAAATTAAACAATCCGTCCAAACGATCCTAAAGTTCGGTTTAATTCGGTCTTTGACCGTTAGCTGAATGGGCGATCTTGATTCTCTTCCTCATGAAGGGTTAATATCTTCACTGGCAAAGTTAAGTTAGTTGTTGGGGCTGGAGGACTTCAGCCCATGAGTGTGTTCCTATATGGAAGAATCCTCTCGAGCTTGTCGGATTCCGGCCGAGAAATGACTATATCAGGATTCTGCTCCTTGGACACTATTACAGACCTAACCGTCCTGTAGGGAGTTAGCTACGACCGCTGTGCTTGGTACATTAACGATTTCACCAAGAAGGGGTTACAGTTGGATCTTCTTCAATTGTGTACTATGTCATCAAGGCTGTAGCAGATCTTGTCAGAGCCTCACCAGAGGCGCCGAACGACGAGAAAGGAGCAAACATCATCCCCAACAGCCGACACTAAAACCCATAGGACTGATAGTAGCTCCAACCTTTATAAAAATCCGGCGCTCATATCTATGAAGAGAATGCTCAGGGCACAACAAGCCTGCCAAGATTTCTAGGTTTAATAAACAAGCTAAACCAAAGGAGCTAATCAAGGCAGGGCAGCATAACTGCTCAAAAGTAGCTGCTCTTATACAAGTTAGAGAGTATAGCTTCCAAAGCGTCTTAGGAAGTGACCCAGAAGTACACCATAAATAAATTGCAGATCAGTCTTTATGTTGACAGCCCTACCAGCTCTTCACTAGATGTTTCTTCTTTTTTATGTTTGTACAAATTTGTGTCGATTAATCAATCAAAGCACCGAACCCGCATTTACTGGAAATTACGAGCTTTAGACATCTGAACCAGAAGATAACAGGATAGCTGTTTCCATTATTATAAATGGGCTGTTATACACGGCCTTACTTAATACTGATCCCAGCATGTCATTAATAAGGATCAAATATGAGGTCCACGGCCCCGAAGAATAGTGTTTGTTGGTAATCTCTCTGGTTCTACCGTTTTTGAGCGTGACAAGAACGTCTGAAATTTACTCGAATATACGCGTTAGATAGTTCGATGAGCATTAACTTGGAGATGCCTGTGAGCGTTCTATTGTAGGCTCTTCTCTTTTTTTTTTCTCATCTATGGATTATCATTACTTGTGGTATGGTGTGACAAAAAGAAGTCTAGCCAAGTAAGTACATGTAGGCAAATTAACTCATTTAGCTGTGCTCTCCTTCTTGCAAAATTCTATGCATGCAACAGGGCAAGAAAATTGATCTGATGGACAGAGACAATCGATCCATCGTAACACCTTGTAATTGCATAGTTGAGCAAATCACTATTGGAAACGAGATGTTGTAATGATACTCATGGGTGGACTAATCATTTGTTTATATTTTCATACGCATCGTCGAATGAAAAATCTGAATGTTTGCTCCCTGTCAGCTCCATTCACGTACGAATGAATGCATGTTGTATAAATGTACATGTTTTTCTGAGGATTTTTGTACTTGCTTTGCTCCTGTAATAAGAGAAGGGCATTCTCTTTTTTTCTTTGTCCTTATTCCATCTCATCATCCTATCCCCATCCTCTCTTTCACTCTATCGCATCATCCCCATTTTCCTCTCCTTCTCTCCCTCTCTCTCTCTCTCTCTCTCTCTCTCCCTCTCTCACTCTCTCTCTCTCTCTCTTTTTATATATATATATATATAAATATATCATTTTTGTCTCACTCCTTTATATATCCTTATTTTTTCTCATTTTACCTTGTTTTTGCCTCGGATAGTACATTTACGACCAACACCACCCAGTGCATCATCTCATCTGACTTTTTGAACTAAAAAAAAACCAAATAACCAGGAAAAAAAAAAAAAAAAAAAAAAAGAACTGTTAAATACATTCTTTAAAATATCATCAACAGTACCAGCAGCTTACATTCCAATTTTCATACATCTATACAAACGGATTACTTTGCTCAATAAGCATTCTTCAAAGAATCCTTTTTATTTTTCTTGCATTGTTGGCTAGCTTTATACGCCTGCCTGTATATATTATTCTATCACTGTACATATTACATTCATAAAAAAATATCCAGCAACAACAGACAACAGATCTACACTCAGATTCAAATCCCTCTCTCTTTCTCTCGCTTTTTTTTTTGTAATTCACTTTCTTTTCTTTCCTTTTTGCTGATCCTTGGCAATCATGACTACCAAACAACTTGACCTTTCTTTTGATGCCATGTCTCTCAGAGATAATGCGCTCGCCTCCCCTATTGACCGCCGTTATTCGCAGTATGGCTCGGAACGTGCTCCATCCAGCCCCGTGACTCGCAAGCCTGTCACTGGTTCGCAGCGCAATAGTGTGCGAGCAGATGGCAAGGATATGCGCCGCCAATCCAATCGCCTGTCTTTGGCGAATGTGGTAAGTGTTTAATGGCTCATATTAGCTGGTATAATGACATGGGCACTGAACACCGGAGGCGTTGTGCGTTGTGCGATATAAATTGTGTCTGTGGTTGCTCCCATCGTTGTCTGTCTCTGTGTCACTCAATTTTTCAAACTTTCTCCACATCCCCTGTCCCTTCAATCGTTCGCTCATTTCTTCCTTCTGTCAAATAGAACTGGAATCATACTCAGGGCTCACCTATCCAATCTCCCTTGTTTCAAGATTCTCGTCAGCAGCAGCAGCAGCAATTTAACGCCTATGGCGTACAGCAGCCCTCGTACGCTCAACAGCAGCAATCACAGCAACAATCGCAGCAGCAGCCTACAGAGGAGCCTGTTGATACAATCCCAACAGCTATTGTTATCAAAAACATTCCTTTCTCAGTTAAACGAGATGCTCTCCTTGCGATTCTTGACAATCTTGACATTCCCAAGCCATATGCTTTCAATTACCATTTTGACAACGGTGTCTTCCGTGGACTAGCTTTTGCTAACTATCGCACTGCAGAGGAGACTGAACTTGTCGTCAATGCCGTCAATGGTCTCGATGTCTCCGGACGCAAGCTTCGTGTCGAGTTCAAGAAGGTCATGCCTGCTGCTGAACAAGAGAAGCGTGAGCAGGAAAAGGCTGCTGAGGCACTTCACCGTCGTGAAATGGAGCTAATGGAGGCTCAACTTTTGGAGCAGGAAAGGCGCGAGCAGGAACGCCGTGAACTTGAACACCAGAACCGTGAGTTTGAGCGCGACCGTCGCAATCGATCCTCTGCTCTCCTGGATCGCCAGAGCTCTGGACGGGGTCTCGATCGCGATGAGGTTGACACACGTTATTCTTCGTCTGGTAAGCAGGGCTTCATTTCCCGGAATGTATTTGGTTTACATGTCAATTGATTTAATAACCTAGAATGATCTCATCGCTCATTGAACGCTTGTGCCATTAACTTCAGCGAATCAACTGGATTTGAATGATCCCGAGACTTTGGCATTTTATGATCGCTTGTTGGTGTTCCGTGGAGATTCCACAAAAGATGATATGATCTTCCCTGAGAATCTGAGCGGCCGTCAGCGCAGGATTTTGCATCTTATTGCGGATAAGCTATCCTTGCATCATTTTAGCGAGGGCGAAGGTAATATGCGCAGGCTCATTATTATGAAGAATCCTCCACCTTATATGCTCCTAGAAGCTCCAGCCCCAAGGTCACCCAAGGTATGTCTCAACCACTTGCTACAGGTGGTTAGTAATCCTAATGTGTCTTGAGTCTCAACTTGCTTCTTAATAATCACTAATGCACCTGTCTTTAAACAAATAGCAACGTCCTATGTCATATGCCGGACGAGGAAGCCTTCGTTCCGAAAGTCCAGTCCTCAAGACAAAGAGTTCTCTCACTGAGTCTACTGCAGGATCTGCTTCCCCAACACGCTCACCCTACAGAAAATCTATGATGTATGTGTACACCCTCTTCATGGTTTATTATATCGTGTGTCAATAGAGTCTTGTTGATTAACTTTTTTTTTTTCTCTGCTTTTTTTTTTCTTGCAAATGGATATGAACAGCCTTAATCCTGAAGCGACAGCCAACGTAATTTACCCCATTCGTCAACCCAAAGGACCAGAGCCTGGTAAAGTCTTCACCATCCGTGAGCGAAAGCAACTGCGAGATGCCGTGATGATTACACCTGCGTTCGATGCCCACCCACAGCTGAACCGCTCGCTTTCAGGTCGAACCATGACCCTCGATGTTAATGCACCCAGTTTCAAGCCCACCAATTTTTAGATAGCAACTGTAGTTAGGATGGAAGTTGGATAAGTGGATAAAAAAAATAGTTTGTTGGTGTAACCGAGCAATGACTGTTAATTTTTGAAAGTTTGCCAAATTCAGGGGATGACAAGGGCTCACAATCAATAAGGCCTCAGGCCCAGTGCAGACTGTAAGCTACTCCGGTTCTTTTTTTAAATGAAAAGATTGCCCTGTGTGTTCATTCTCATCTCTCTTTTGTTCTTCAATTCCCTTTGATCTTGCCATCAGCTTTTTTAAGCCCCACTGACCTTAATTGCATACATCTCCCAGAATATAAAAAAGAATTGAAATCATACGACATACGATATACCACAGAGTGTCTGCCATAGAAAGTCTCATTAACGATGGGACTAAGAAGGTCTGAAAGTCCATGGGGATACCCTATCGCTCTCATTTGGCGTGGTTCGGTAGGATAAACTAGCTTTTTTTTATGTATATGTGGATGTAGTTCTTTCCGAGTCTGCCTTATAGCATTCCTGGACAATATAGTAGCTTCTATTTATCGTTGTCTATGTCATTGTAAAAAGATCATGATTTCTCCTCTGCTAACTCGGAACACGAATATGTCGAAACATAGGTGATTCCACTTATTCTTCCAAATGTTTTGTTCACGACACTGGTAGCAATAACAGTCAGTTATATCTACCTGGCCATGGGTATTGATATTGCTGTAGCGGGATCCGTCAGTAAGCACGATGGCTAATGCCTTTTATTATTGTGTTTAAGAGACCATGGCTGAGATGGGGGAGGGTATCTACGATTTAGTTGTCTAATTTTTTTCTTTATTATTATTAATTTCTCCCCCGACAGTTGGCTCCTTGAGTATTGTTATCGGTTTGATTCTCGCCTTCAGAACCAACACTGCATATGATCGATTCTGGGAAGGTCGCAAGATATGGACAACCATGAATACAAGTATCCGAAACATGGCTCGTGTGATTTGGGTGGGTATCAAAGAGAAACCTGATGGTCCTACAGGAATCAATGATCAAAAGATTCGTGCCATCAACATGCTTTTAGCGTTTGCGGTGGCGACGAAGCATCACCTTCGAGCAGAGTACGGAACAGCCTACAGAGATCTTCAGGGATTGTTGCCAGAGGATTTTGTCCCCTGCAAGAGTGCCACAAATCTGAGGACTCAATATATTAATCATCGACAACATTTACAGACAGAGAAGAGTGATTGGGTGATTCAACGGGATAACTCGACTGCATCGATGTCTTTACCATTGGAAATCTCATATCAACTCTCGTTGTGGATTAATTATGTGCGAGATAAGGAGCTGATCGATATCCCTTATCAGGGTCAATGCACCATGGCATTGTCATCCATGATTGATTGCTTTGGAAATCTGGAACGGATTCTGTTAACGCCGATTCCAGTGGCGTATAATATTCATCTGAAGCAGATCTTGACGATGTACTGTTGTATATTACCATTCACAACCATCCGGGATGTTCAATGGCTGACGATCCCTCTATGTGGCGCTGTAGCCTTTACGCTTTTTGGTATCGAAGCTATTGGAAATCAGATTGAAGATCCTTTTGGTAATTTCATTCTCTACTTCTTGACATACGGTTTCTGTCACATGTAAATGAACCTTTACTTAACTCTTTTTTTTTTTGCGGGACTATCTATAAAGGTTTTGATTCAAACGATTTGAAATTGGATGACTTTTGTTACGACTTGATGCTGGAGTTGGACTACATTGTTCAGACCGTACCTCAGGACCAATCGTCAGTCTTTGAGTCTGCAGCGGCGCCGCAACCGCCCAAGCAAGCTCAGCAACCACAACGCAATATCCTTATTCAAATCTAAACCAATTCTCAAAAATAAATAATTTTGAATGCGCCACTAAAAAAAAAAAAAAAAAAAAAAAAAAAAACCATTTTTTCATTTACAGTCACAAAAAAGAAAAGAAACAAATGAGTTTTGACCATGAGTCTTGTTGATCCCCATTGTTACCTTCTGAACTCTTTAAATTCTCACCAGCTGTTTCTTCAGACATTAAACCCTTTGCGACATTGCTTGCAAACGAGGCCCTTTTTTTTTTTTTTTTAAAAAAAAAATAATAATAATCTATTTTTGTGTTTGTTTATTGAGATTCTTTTTTTTTTACTATGGACTTTTTCACCAACGCTTTTGTAACTCGAGAGGTAGTGGTCAAAGATGGGATCCAAATTCGGGAAAAAGAGACAGACACGGTATCGACCGGAGATATTATCGATTGTGAGGTTTGTGGCCAACTGAGAGCTAAATACAAGTGTCCACGCTGTCTTTGTCAGACATGTTCATTGGCTTGTTCAAAACAACATAAACTCGACACAACCTGTACAGGTATTCGATCTAGGACTCATTATGTCGAACGGAAACAATATACAGAACAAGATATGATGAGCGGTAAGATATGAATGATTTTTTTTTTTCTTTTTGGTAATTCTCTTTGAAATATTTCGTTATCAAAAAAAAAAAAGTATGAATCTCAAATTCTTGAGTTTTGATTTTTTAGATTATAACTTTTTGGAAGAAGTTGGTCGGACAGTTGACAATGCAGCGCGCGAAAATATGAAGCAAAGTGGTGCAGGATCTAAACCGAATCGGAAACGCATATTTGGAGTCAATGATAGTAACAGCACTCATGGTGCAAAAACAAAGCGTGGACGCCATCATCACCATCGAGATCAAATGGAGGGAAATGCTGCGAGCGATGAAGAAGAAGGGGAAGACAAATCAATTACAAAATTATCCTTATCTGCAGCACAGGATCTGGAAAAATTGGGAGCGGAAGGAAGCGGCACATATAAGGATAAGCAACTGATCATGCAGGCTAGGAAACGTGCAATTCATCTGATTAGGATGCCAGATGGATTGAAAAAACGAAAAGAGAATCAAACTCATTGGAGAGACAAGTATGTGAAAGGAAGAAGAAGAAGGAAAAAAACGACACTCTTCATTTTTGAACTTTTCAATATTTGCAACCAGTTCTCATTTTCAGCATACCTCTTTTTTTTCCCGTTTCATTGTTGTTGAATAGGCCTAGCAGAATCATATGGACAATTGAATGGCTATTCCCAGCAGTGGGTCCCTCTAGGCGGCTGTTGGAGCATAAAAATATGGAGCTTTTGACGTTAAAGGAGCTGCTTCAAGGTTCATTGAACAGAGCAGAAAATAGTAAAGGATCGGAGGATTTAATAGAAAGATACCCAGTTGCAAATCTGGATCGGTGCCGACTTTATTTTGTGATCCCTTTGCGACATGTAATGTTTGATATATATATATATATATATATATATATATATATATATAAATGCAATGCAGTCAATCATGTTTTGGATACTGATATTTTTTTATTTTTAATTTTATTTTATAATTATCACTACTATGGTTGTGATTGTTGAAATCAAAAGGCTAATCAGCCAGCACTGTATCCTCTCAAGAGCACAGACACTTTACAAGATGCACTCAAGTTCAAGAAAGTGCTTGAATACCCCTCAATTCTTGTCGTTGGGCCTTCTTCTTTATCATTTTCATCCTCGGAACCAGGCTCAGAAAATATAGCTTCATCAATAGCAGCAATACCAGATGCAGGAGGTAACGCCGAGACAACATCAATAACAACGACAACAACAGAACCTAGAATAATAGCAACGGAAGTAGCCACCATCAACCATGAGCAGAACATTTCGGATAAAGTTTTGGAAAAGTACACGATTGAGGAGCCTCCAACACAGCTATTCAAGAAAACTGACCAACAGAAACAGCAAAACGAGAACAGTGATGTTAATGATAGCGTGAGAGCCAAGAATAACAACACTCGTAATAACACCATAGGGTCTGTGAACACGGAGGTGGAGGATGATGAAGCAGTCAATGGCAAGATTGAAGTAGAAGATGAAGACGAATCCGAAGAGGGATCTTCTCAGGAGTCATCTGATGAACCTTCCTCTTCGGATTCGGATGACTCCAGCGACTCGGACGACGACGATGAATCAAGTGATAATGACTCGAATTCAAGCGCTAGTTCAGATGAATTAGATAAGAATTCTGAGGGCAATGATGGTAGTCTTGACAAACAAATTAGAGAGATGGAAGACCGATCTGCTGACGCCGATGTTGATGCTAATGACCAGTCGCATCTTGCTGTTGGACAGGCAATCTTGGAGGCCTTTAATCAAGACTTTGGTGATAATACTGATCGCTGAGCACGAAATATAGATAATAAAAATATTTAAAACAACCATGGTCTTTTTTTATTAACTTTATTACGACTGAAAATTTCAGGCACAAAATAGAATGCTGTGGTTGCACAAACTAAATACAGTACATATTTGAATAAATTTAAATTGGTATATACGTTGTGTGGATATGACGGAGAATTATATCACCCTCTCATAATTACTTGAGAGTAAGGATGAAAGGGGAGAACAGTGTAGGAGAAACAAAGGAGGTGAGAGAGTAGAGTCTGAATAATACGTAACATGTTTTATGTTTGTTTGCATAGCAATTTTTTTTTTTTACATAAGACCACAATCGCGTAAATTGGTTTGGATGATAATATCACTAACGGCTGCCATGACGAACCTGATCTGGGTAGTATCGGTAGCGCACGTAAAATGGGTGTAAATCTGCTTCGTGTCCGAAAGATTCAGACTGACGAAGCGATTAAGAATATATTGTGATGCTTGGTCAAAGTCATCACCGCCTTTAAAGTGAAGGAAGAAGAAAAAAAAAAAGATGGAATAGAAATGATTAATATCCCTCATTCTTCATCTTCTCTAAACTACTAGTTTTCTTTTTCTTTTTCTTTTTACCTTCATAATCAGGGAAATACTTGCGCATGGGAGAGAAAGGTAACTTCTCCTTGAAACGATCAACCTTGTTCAAGAACAAGATAATGGAAGTCTTGACAAACCACCTTGAATTACAGATCGAGTCAAATAACGTCAAGGCTTCCTGCATCCGGTTAACAGTCTCGTCCTCGAATAGTAGTTGATCGTATTCTGAGATTGCTACCAAGAACACAATTGCGGTCACATTCTCGAAACAATGCACCCATTTTTTACGTTCAGATCGTTGACCTCCCACATCAAACATTATGTAGGTCAATTCTCCAATCACGAAACGCGTTTCTGTAATCCCAGTTGTCTTCACGCGTGATCGGAGTACGTCCTGGTCTGTGGGGACGTACGTGTTTTTGGAAATCCGTTCAATCGAATCGAAATAACTGATTAAATAATCGGAACACGAAAAGTAAATAAATTAATAAATTGGATCAGAAAGGCGGTCTCCACTTTGCAATAATCTTTTTTTCTCTCTTTGATCAAAGGAAAAAAAAAAAAAAAATACTTACTATTTGGCGGAATCATTTAATTGATATTCACGACTACGCTGGAATGCCTGCTGTACATTGGGGTCCATCCATAGGTTTTGGATAGCGAGAGCAACATCTTGAGGCATGTACTCACCCTCAATTTGTTGAGGTTGACTCATGATAACAATCGCATAGTTGCGGTTCGTGCCATGTTGAAGAGGCAGCTCCATTTTTTCCATCGCCTCCAGAATCACGCGCATGCTGAAGTTCATCATCAAAGTTTAATAATTTTGTAAAACGAAAGGGAAATGAGCATTGGTTAGTTACTTAGCCTGGCCTATTTGATATCGGGTCTTTCTATGATTAAGGCCCCCATTGCGCCGCAAATGTTTCATTAATCAGAGATTAAAAAGTAAAAAGAACTATAATGAAGCGCTCAATTCTTCATAAAATGCAGATAGAGAAGGAAATATTCACAAGCTTTCAGACTGCTTGGATACATGTTGTATATTGGGGTTTGCAGATAAATAATAAAAAGAAACCTTCAGACGTCCAGTAACAGCTATATCTAATAGCAATTATTACCACCCCTCATCCAAAACACAACAAGGCAAAGAGAGAGAAAGGTTGCATTACGAAACAATAGAACGCTTGCTATTGTATTTTCTTTTTGAAAATGCGTGTGAGGTGAAGAGAGGGATCGAGCGTGTATTTGTTTGTTGATGTTAATTTTTGAAAAAGGAGAGAAGGAAATTGTGGACGCATTGACCCTTGGGTCTTTCGGGCGAAAGTCTTTTTTTGTTGCCATTTGAATACAGCATTGAGGATCAAATGTATTGATGCATTAATATGGAGACTATAACCATGAGTGGACATGAGGCGAGGAAAGAAGATGCTAACCACCGTACTCCTGTACTCCTGCGCTTCTTTTTTTTTTTTTTTTTTTTTTACCTTTGAACTGTATTGGAAAAGATGATCTCCTTGTACGCTTCACGTTCTTCCTTTGAGTAACCACCTTCGTGAATAAGTTTCATCTGCTTCAATATAGTGGATTTGCCAGACTCACCAGCACCTTTGATCAAAAAAAAAAAAGATGTTTAGCATGCTTCATGCACTCATAAACACATAAAAAGCAAGAAGCGCAAAACTTCTGGCCAATATAACAAAGCCTCGGTTACCTAGCAATAACATTTTAACTTCATTGCGCATCCGTAGGCGATCTTTTCGGAGTTGATTCTCGATATCTTCATTACGCTGACGGCCTTCCTTATCCTCTTGACTAACACAGCAACCCATGATGATTTATTATGATGCTATTGTTGATATCAGGTACGTCCAATTGAGAAAGATTAATGGGGCCGCGCTGGTTGGCTGACCGTGTTTGGTTTCCTTTTTGTTGATAGGCGGCGATAGCACAGTGTAGTGTAGTGTGGTGTAGTGTGGTGTAAGGAACAGGATAGAGCAAATAGAGTAGAGTAGAGTAGAGTAGAGTAGAGCAGAGTAGAGTAGAGTAGAGCAGAGTAGAGTAGAGTAGGATAGGGTACAGTGGAGTAGATTGGGTGTTAGATGTTATTAGAGGAGCAGGAGCTACGATAGGTTTGAAGAGTGGTGATCGATGTAATGATGTAGTGATGAATAGGATGAATTGGGTAATTAGAAAGAGGTCCAGGAAGAGAAGAATAAAAAGAAAAAAGAGAAAAGAAAGAACCAGCTCAATGTCTTGAAAGAGGCCAAAAAGCTAACGGATGTCAACAAAAATATAACAAGCATATGGTCCAAATGGCCTGCCCGTTTCAGGAGTCGTAAAAATTATGAGGGAACTAAAAAAAAACGGACCCACAACAAAAGCATATACTAACATGCAAACATACACACATTTATACACAATACAGTGAACCTTGGCTTTGAGTCGCGTCCCAACATGGCTTTATTTCTTTTTGGCCTATGCTGTTTATAACAATTTATGCAAAAACTTTTTTTTTACGTTCGTTAGCTATTGAGAACGATGTAGTCATTCGCTATATCAATCTCAAGACTTGGCTCTCGATTGCTACCCAAAGCGCTCTGAACGAGGCACAAGTACTGGATGAATATATGCTAACGTTTCTCTAGCAAAAACTTAATGGCCAGGTGTAAAATCCAAATCAAAGGCAGACGGGGATACAGGATAGGTGCAGAGATGGAGATAGAGAAAGAGGAGAAGCCAGAGAGCCTACTTGGGCCAGGAGCCATGAGATATTATTCTCCCTTGAAAAAAAAAAAAAAAAAAAAAAATGGAAGGGGTGGTGCACCACGCATAATATGGACTGTTAACCTATGTGTATTGGGATTGACATGGATTGCAAGGGGTTAGAGAGAAGGAGTAAGAGTGAGAGAGCGTCAGGAAGGAAAAGAGACATGCACATGCCAACAATCTGCTTGTTTCCTTTCAAATAAAAGGAAAGGAAAGTGGCCCTGGAAGAAGAAATGGCAAAAAGGAGATCGAGGGGGAAATTTAAACAATTGAAAAATAAAGGCGAAGGATTATGGCGTGCAGGAAGAATACATTCAGGCCACTATGCTTGGCCTCAATATCCCAATGATTGGTTTTTGCTCTGAATTTGGTTCCCAAATAATTATATATAAATATTTCTCTGGGAATAAAAGTGTATATATTGTACATATAGAGGGTATAACAGTGAGAAAAATAGGTGTCTGTGCTTTCTGGTACAATGGACTCTTCAATAGACGATATCATCTTCAAGTTTATTTATTTTATTCAAGGTAGGTCCAGGCCTTCGGGCCGGGTTTTCTCCTCAAGGGATGTGTGGGATGTGCGGCCAAAAGAGCTCTTTCGATTTTAAACGAGTAATCGGGATAGAACCTCATTCTATTGGCGCAGAAACCTTTTTCTTCGCGTTTTTGTCACAAGCGCGCAGTCCATTTTGGGATTAGTTGATTGGTCGGCCAAAATTTGGGAAAAATGAGAAAAAAAAGATAGCGAATAGAAAGTGCAATCAATTTTTTTTTTCCGAGATGTGAATGAGACGAATGGAATGACTAAATGTGAATGAGGTAGATGGGTAAGTGTAAAGTGTGACAATGGCCTCCCTTTTTTAATACTACTATTATTGAATTAATAGTGAGGGGAAAAGAGCGAGAAAAGTGTGAGAGCAAGCACAAGAGTATCAAAAGAAAGACGATGGTCCACTCTGACCATAGTCAAGGATGGATGGCTCAGAGAGCAGAGACAAACATACAGGCATAAAGAGGGGATGCAATGATATATACTGTTGCATTGTTGCAACAGACATGGCATGAATAAAGCTTTTGGTTTTTGGCATGGAAAAAGCAGTGACACCCCTTATTTTTTTTTATTCGCATTCTCTTCATGCTGTTGTTGTTGTACCACTTGATTTGAGATATAATACATTGTAAATGAATGTATCCCGATTAAAGTTTTTTCTATT
Organism: Lobosporangium transversale; assembly: GCF_002105155.1. Lineage (NCBI taxonomy): Eukaryota > Fungi > Mortierellomycota > Mortierellomycetes > Mortierellales > Mortierellaceae > Lobosporangium > Lobosporangium transversale. The sequence continues at coordinate 352,931 of NW_019029013.1, read as the reverse complement.
ACAGTTTGTCAATAGAGTAGAGGCAATATTTGTGTTACAGCCAAGGTTAATTAACACGGATCAGTGCTTAATGTTGAAAGAAGTATAAATGTTCTACCTCGTTTAACATTTTTTGAGGACGTAGACCATGAGACTGTGAAGAATTAACCTTGCACCTTATCAAGTCCACCACACACAATAGAGTGAGCAATAACGCCGCTGGAATTACTTAGTTCGATACATGAAATAAGAGTAGAAGCAAAAAAATAAAAAAATTAAAATAAGGGAGTGCATAAAAGTAATGATAAAGGGTTAAGGAATCGAAATGTTCCTGGGCCATCAAAACTTAATTTCCTCTTTTAACCGTTGTTGTCCTGTACCAGCAATTAAACCAATTAAACAGACAAAGATGACAAAAAATCTAGGGGGCAAAGGAAGACAAGTGCAATATTAAATTGCGAAGACAAGAACGGAATACAAGCGTTGGGGATACTTGAAAGGCAAAGTTTAATGGCGTGTAAATATTAGCAATTTCTTTTTTATAGGGCGACCAGTAAGCTGCCCTTCGTTCGTTATGGATCACTCTTTTAATATCTAAATACATATTTTTTATTATGAATTTCTTTTTGTAGCAATGTCACCATCCTAAAATGGTGATCTATTTTTTTGACTTGCAGGATATTTCATCCCGACTATGGACTAAAGTCATGTTAGCATATGCATACGGGTTCATGTATTTTAGATAGGAGAGATGTTTGTGATGGCATATCTTGCTTGAGTCTTGTAGAGTGTGAGAGTGAGAGGACCTCAGGAACAACATCCCAAGGACATGATTGAGACAAGCTTCTATTATTCTCTCTATTATCTCAAAATGTTAGAAAAGCAAATACAACTCAGCAATCTTTCGCTTTATTCTTTTCATTGTAGTTTTTGTTACTATAGACAGGACACTCCGAGCTCCTAAGCAAATTCCTGGATCACTTCAACAACCCCATCTCCCAATTGATTGCATAGGACAAGCAAGCTATTAATAAGGACTTCTGCCTTTAGTCTCAACAATTCTCCACCTCCTTGAGTGGAAGTGCCTCCAAAACCTCCCTTGTCCCGTATACCATCTTATCCCTTTCAATATACGTTCTGTAAATGGTTATATATCGCATGCACATTTTGAATTATCTTCCATGTCCCAGACTTCAGTCCTGCCGAGTCCCTCGATTGATTTGACAAAGCGGCAGACAATACACCTTGAAATCGATGCTGTGGTCCTGAAGTTCGTCCTCCATTTCTGTGTCAGTTCTCTCGGCACTAAACCACGGTACAAGTCTTGGACAGTCCAGTGGGCATCCTTACCCTTGTTCCTCCATTCCTTTGCATCTTCCTCACTAAACAGAGCGTTTGCATTTCGAATCCCCCTGAAGCCCTTGAACATTGCTTCCAAAGAGCCCCGAATCACATTGTCGGCTACAGGTTGAACGAGGGGCCTCCTTTATTCAGGCTTGGCTCCTGTGTGTTCCCTTGTTTGTCTTCTCAGAGCTTCTTCTCCTTCACTAGGGCTCTTTTGCCATCCTTCTTGATGAGTTCTATGGCTTACTTCCACCCTTTCAATTGCTCGTCCAGTGCCATGGGGCATCGCTAGAGGTGTCCTATGCTCTCCTGCTCCTGTTCACACATCCTGCTCCTGTTAGTCTCATACAGGTTCGGTCGCCACTGCTTTTTTTTTTTTTTTTTTTTGATAACAAGAACCCACGAGGTCATGTAGGGTTTATTTAGATGTTAGCTCGCCACTGCCTCATATAAGTGAGTGTAGGAAGCATACCATGGACCCTCTTTATTCTGTGAGCTCTCTTGTGGCAATCTGCTGGACTGGCGAAAGGACCTTTAGACGTGTTGCCATCGTGAAGAATATGCAAGCTTGCTTTCCAATTTACTTCTCTACAATCTGTACTATAGATCCTGACTTTATTCTGAGACGCCCACAAGTAATGTGTTCTCACTGCTGATTAGAGCTTTAGCAGGCGTCCAATATCATCCTCTACCTCGTTCTCGAATATAGCATGACAACGCTGATCGCTGTTTCCCCATCCTTTGGTTGTCCTTTTTTTTTTTTTTTTTTTGTGTTAACAAGAACCCACAGAGGTGAGGAATTTTATTTCATAATCTCGCTCTAAATTAATGATATCGCCCTCAACTATGAAACAAGTGAAACTCTCAAAGTTCGCACGGTATGGCTGTGAAGAGCCAATTCGTATCCATGTTTTTCTCTACCAATGTACACCGTGATCGGTACTCGAAGTCCATCCTTCCGATGTGGCCTGTTGCGCCCGTGAAAAGCCGCGGAGGCTGGCGTGCCGACTCTAGCTTAGGACGACTTTAATTTTTTTCTATTCGATCAAATCCACTGGCATGTGGACCCAAATCTTGCGGGATTGGTCTGAAATTTCTACTTTGGACTCCGTCAAACTTTGTGATCGCTGTCCTAGTCAAGTGGGTGGATGGGGGATGTGCTGCCAGATGTACCGCTGGTTCGGCTGGGGTGGAATATATAACTAAGACGTGTGGCCAGCCAGGCGACTTAGGGTAGTGCACCCACGATCTTAGCCTTAGCGGAGAACACTAGGCTGTCTCGAAGAGAAAGTATAAAAACTCAGACAAATCCCTGACCTGGCACATGTTTGCTTCACTTTATGTGCCTTAACCAGGACTCGAACCCGGCCCCTGGGCTAGATAGGGGGGTGCCATGACAAGTATTTTTTTTTTTTTTTTTTTTTTTGATAACAAGGACCCACGAGGTCATGTAGGATTTATTTTGATGTTAGCTCTATAAATGGGTTGCCCCATTACTGGGGTCGCAAATAAAGCGGTATCCAATAATCGGCCGAAGCCGCATCGTCATACTGCCACAGTACTACATCCTGTTCATAAACCACGTCAGCATTGAGTAGACTTCCTTGGTCCCAGAGGACCTGTGGCACGGCTCTACTCCCTACTTGGCCTGTTGTGCGCGAAGGTCATCCTTTAGCCGCTGTCCTCAATCATCAAAAATTTGCAGCTTTCCAGGCGCTCCATAATCGCCAATTCCACCTGCTGCCGGTAGCTTGCCGCCACTCGCCGGTCTGCCTCAGTCCTGATCGCCTTCACATCTGCTGTTCGTCGTTGTCCCTGGTGAGAGCCAAAGAATTCACCTCTGCTACGTCTGTGCCTCCCAACACAGTTGCGTCCCCTGGCGCGTTTGCTCACAGAGGTGATGCCATTTTCTCTTTCCCAGTTGACGGTGACTTTGCAGCGTCTGTTCCAGATTTCAGTCCTGCCGAGTTCCTCGATTGACTTGACAAAGCGGCAAACAATGTACCTTGAGATCGATGCTGTGGTTCTGAAGATCGTCTTCCATTTTTGTATCAGTTCCTTCGGCACCAAACCGTGGTACAAGTCTTGGACAGTCCAGTGGGCATGCTCACCCTCGTTCCTCCGTCCCATATCCACATCTTCCTCACCAAACAGAGTGCTCGCATGTCGAATCTCTCTGACGCCCTTGAACATCGCTTCCAAAGAGCCCCAAATCACGTTGTCGGCTACAGGTGTAAACGAGGGGCCTCCTTTATTCAGGTTTGGCTCCTGTGTTTTCCCTTGTTTGTCTTCCCAGAGCTTCTTCTCCTTCACTAATGCTCTTTTGCCATCCTTCGTGATGAGTTCTATGGCCTGCTTCCAACCTTTCAATTGCTCGTCCAGTGTCATGGGACATCGCCAGAGGTGTTCTATGTCCTCCTGCTCCTGTTCACACATCCTGCAGATGTCAGTCTCATACAGGTCCGGTCGCCACTGCCTCATATAAGTGAGTGTAGGAAGCATACCATGGACCTTCTTTATTCTGTGCGCTCTCTTGTGACAATCTGCTGGGCTGGTGAAGAGGCCTCTAGGCGTGTTGCCATCGTGAAGAATATGCAGGCTTGCTTTCCATTCTACTTCTCGCCAGTCTGCAATATAATTCCTGACTCTGTTCTGAGACGCCCACAAGTAATGTGTTCTCACTGCTGATTGGAGTTTTAGCAGGTGTCTAAGATCATCCTCCACCACCTCGTTCTCGAAAATAGCGTGACAGCGCAGATCGTTGTGTTCCAGTCTTTGATTGTCCACATTTCGCTAAAATGGGCATCTTTGGCGGCTTGGTCTGCCCTTATATTGCCTCTATTCCCAGCATGGCCCTTGATCCATTTCACAGTTACCTTCCCGCCCTGCTTAAAGAGCGCTCTCGAAATGGCTGCCCACCACACTGCGTACTTGGATCGCAATCGCTGCCGTTCAGTGCTTGCTTCTCGCTTTTGAGCAAGGTCCTTGAACTGAACCACTACCGCCATGTTGTCTATGTAGACAGTCGTTGGAACGTTACGGGGACTGACTAGGATGGCTGCGTACAGTCCTACTAGCTCTGCCTTGGTGGATGAAGCATACCCATCGACTCTACCTGAAACTACATTTGAGAAGCTTTCTGGGCCTATCTGAGCCACCACTCCGAAAGCCATCCGCGCCGCCCTTCTTCCTGCCTCTTCAAGGGACCCATCGAAGTAAAGCGTTAGCTGACTCATCGTTGATAGTTTCTCTCTTTGACGCAGTATATTGTCCATGTCAACCTGTGGGATCTCTACACCTAGGCACTCAGAGGAGCCAAACCACCGATGATGACCCTCTGGGATTTTATTATTCCTTGTTCTTGAGGAGTCCTGAGCCTCCTATTGAGAGCTTGTTCATCGAGTTCATGGCATCCACGTATCTTGTTTCGCTCTTGTGCTCTACGTCTTGCTCGGTTGAAAGCCGCTCGTCGTCGCTGTTCTCTTCTTCCTTGTTCATCGAGCCTTTGAAACCTAGCCTGTAACCGTAGGCGTTCTTGACGGCGAGCTCTTTCGATAGCCTTCGAGTGTGCGGCTTCTTGCTTGGCTTGCACCCACTGTTCACGTCGCCACACTCTCCTTCTCTCCGCCTCTTCTTTTTTCCTCTCTTGCTCTATTTTTCTTAGCAACCATTGCTCCCTCTTCCCTCTTTCCAAACGGTCGCGAAATTGTAACATTTTCCTTCCTTGAGGATCTTTCCACAGCCTATGCCTCTCGTTAGCTTCGCGCTCTTTTTCTCTCAAACGCTCTCTTTTTTCAAAATTTTCTCGCAAGTATTCTTTTTGGAGTTCGCGATCAGACTCAGTGTATCCTTCATACTCCTGCATACCCTCTTGTATGTAACACTGTGCTCTTCTTTCTCTTTCCTCCCGCTGTTCTACACTTAGGGGATCAAGTGGCTCTCTGGGGTCTTCCACGTCACTGAGGTAACTTATATATCCAACTTCATCATCCTCATCACCCTCAGTGGGCTGCCCCTCCAACATATTGTCTTCTGTGAGTAGTTCATCTGCTCTCTCATTGTTTTCAGCCTCATTTAGCTGTTGGAGCTCCCTTAAATCTCTCTCTTCCTCTTCGTCTAGTCTCTGAAGAATGTTCTTTTTGTCTCTACACCATACTTCGATAAAGTTGTGTGTGTAAAGGGACTCATGAAGGGCATTTTGAACATTGTGGAACCATGCTGGAGATGCCTTTGGGTCTCTCCTTTTCGTACGTACCTCATTCCAGGATTTGAGTGACGAATCCTCGTCTAGAGTTTGCTCAGCATAATATATTCCTCTTGCTGCTAATTTCCGCACAGGCTGGTCATCCACAATGCCATGAAGCATGTCTGCTATATTGAGAGCATTTCCAGGGAGCCCAAAATCGTTTGCTAGTTGCAAGTCAAACTTCACTTGTCGATCGGCCATTAGTTTACAGACGCTTGATGCGAAGTTGTGTTTGTATGCTTTTATTTTGTGCGGCTCTGCAGTTGGGAGCTTGCTCGTCCTAAGGCGCTTCTGGAGGGCAATGAGACGTGCTCTACAGATACGTCCCATCAACTCATTGTCATTTAGGCGTAGGAATAGGGTTGATATCTGCTCCTCTGTCTGTGCGTCTTCTAAGTTTTTAATTGCATAGAATCTAGGGTGATGCATTATGCTGTTGGGTGTGGTTGACGGCATACGTGCTTTGCTCTTACATAGCTTCATATACTTACCTGTCATTCGTCTCACAAAAGAAGGGGGAAGTATCTGTGCCGAAATCCTATAAAGCACCTTGGGTATGAGGACGTTATTGATGAGATATGCTGTCTGTTTGTCGGTTACTGCTTTTGAGGAGAGAATACTACACATTGACGTGACTTCTCTTTCTACAATGTTCTCTGTTGTCTTCACCGACCCTCTGGCTGTTACCCAGACACCTAGTATCCGGACAGGGTCATCTTTGCCCAGCGGGCGGATTTCTTCTGCCGGTGTACCAAAATGGAGATTATTGTTATCGTTGAGCTTGCTGTTTAGTGTTAGCACCTGCGTCTTTTTCGCATTGATTTCGACCCCGTTAAGAACAAAAAAGGACGTGGCGACATCTAGTATATCCTGTACATGTTGCTTGGAGTCAGATATCCATGTCGTGTCGTCCACAAAAGCCAGACATGCGAGCTGAGGTGTATCTGGAGGGCCCTCTATTCTGTATCCCTTCATGTGGTCCATAACTTCACATAGTAGTGGATCATAAGCTATTCGCCAGAGTAAAGGGCACTCTACGCCTCCTTGATCCAGACCGCATTCTGGGCGGTACTCTTTCGTAAGCCCGTATTCTGTAATAACTCTATTGACCTTGGTAACAGCGATGTTCTCACACAACCTGATAAATGCCTCTGGAACTCGTAAGCGACGTAGCCCTCTGGACAACATACCATCGGAAGCACAATTGACCGAATCAAAACACCTTTTCATATCTTGGAACACTATCCATTGCTCCTTGCGAAACTCTCTAGCATCTTCCATTGCTGCTTGGAGGATATGAATTGGGTCCTTTGTCGTCGTTCCTTTTAAGACAGAAAAGTTAGGCCCCCGCAAGATGTTATGACGCCGCATCATTTCACTAAGTCTATTGGTTAGAACTGTGAACATGATTTTTCTTGCATGTTCTAGAAGCGCAATCGGCCTGACTTCCGCCATGCTTCCTGACCATTCTGCTGCCTTTGGGATGCAATACAATAGTCCAGTTTTCCAATCCTTTGGTATTGTTTCTTGGACTATTGTGGCACCAACAATCTGGAAAAGAATGTTATGTCCGACTTGGCCTTGATGTTGAAATAAATCGTTCGTGGTGCCTGATACTCCTGGTGCTTTGTTCTTTGGTGTCTCTTGGATCACTACCATAAATTCCTCCCATGAAGGTGGGCTCATGAGCCCATCATACCATTCTTCCTTGATCCTTTCGTGTGGTGCGTATTGTCTTTCCCAGCGTGTTCCTTGTTCCAGAGGTTTTGCAGGCCTGGGACCGTGCCACTTTTGAAACCATTCTCTGACGTGCCTTTTAATACCTTCTGGCTCAAGAATGTTGAAAGTGTCACCGTCCTCCTGTACTTGAATCCTGTCCAGTATGACTCTTCCATGTCCTCTACCTAACAACTTATCAATCATCCGACCTGTCGCCGTAAGCAGCTGTCCGCATCTCTGTTCAATCCACTCTGTCATCTTCGATGCTTTTTCTAAACGCCTCTCTGTCTGCATCTCCGATATTGCCTGTACCCATCTTTTCTTGATACCCTTGCTCCATGTCTCCCATTCTTCTTCATCTGCGTTCCACCCAGGCACCTCGCCTAGATCCTCCATTCCTCTTTCCGTTTCTTCCCTCATCCATTTCGCGTGGTTGTTGAATTTGATCCGCTCCGCCTCTAGATATTCTCTTGCACTATCCTCTAGATCGGTTCGTCTTCTCCGTCTAATTGCCACCGTTGCTTGCTTGATCTTGCTTAGGTCCCGCACTAAGTGTAAGATCGAGAGTTCTGCTTGAGGTTTCACCCCTGATCTACCTACTGTTTTACCTGGTAGGGTCGCTTTTGCACAGCGAAGCACTGTTTTTGAGTACCAGCGCCACGCTTGTTCCACCTTTACCTTCTCTAATTCTTCCGGAGTTATTCTGCCTTCATTTTGGTTCTCATATTTGAGTCCAAGATTCCTCATTTTCTCCTGATCGTCGAGAGCCATGTTTAAGGCATTTTCAAAATCATCCCACTGTGTCTTGTTAATGTCTCGAAATTGAAAGCGGAAGCCTTTGGGTTTCTTGTACTTAAGAGGATCTGCCTTGTGGATGAGTGCTTGGATTGTGATATTGGCCGTCACCATTTTATGGTCCGACGAGACTCCATCAACCGAACTGTGATCAACATACACAAGCTTGCCCACCAACAAGCTATCTGTAAAGATCATGTCAATTCGGCTGACACCTTGGCATGTAAAGTCTTGTGTTGTTGGGTGTAACGCCCTGTAGGTGTCGTAGAATTGCTCTGTTTGTAGCCATTTTAGGATATCGGTTTCTGGATTGGTGCTGGTCCTTGTGCAGTTTTTTCTGTCAATCCTGGGATTGCATACCCCATTGAAATCTCCCATAACAATTACCTCCCTGCGTTCTGCTCTTGCACTAATACATTCTCCTTTGAGCCACTCGCTTAATTCTCTGCGCTGCTTTTCCTTTTCACGATTCGTTCTATCTTCACTGGGTACATAACAATTAATCACCCGAAGCTTTAATTGTCCTTTGAAATTAAAATCTCTAGACTGCCCTCTGCTTCCACATGAGGATATTCTCCCAGCATGTACCCATAGCCACTTGTGGATAATGAGGCCGACTCCCGTACCTCGCGTTTTCCCTTCCTCACCTGTTAACCACCAAAATTTATAACTTTCTTGTTTTATATAGTCTGCTGCTATTTTCGCACCATGATTCATATTTGTCTCTTGTAACGCAATAACATCATACTCTTCTGACTCTCCCCAATGACAAAGTGTTTCCAATTTTCCAGCTGTTAAAATTCCCTGTGTATTGAAGGTTCCTAACTTCAATCCATCATTCTTTCCATCTCTATTTACTGTCCTACATGTTACTATGTTAGACGTATTACTCATTTAAGGAAGGTTTTGAGGATTGTCCAATTATCACTACAGGCTTTGATGGCAATGGTACTGTTTTTTCAGCAGCCCTGGGTGGGCCCATTAGCGCCATAATAGCGGCCAAAGTCTCGTTCGTGTCTGGGATAGCTAGTCCACTGGAGTTCTGGCCTTTCTTTGACTTCATCGCGCTGCGACTTGTGTCTGCGCTCAGACCGACTGCCATTAGCTATTCCTTAGGGACAGTGATGCCCATATTCTTTGAGAGTATTTGAATCACTATAGACATCAACATCTGATTGGTCTGCGCAAGCTGTAATTGCTCCTGTTGCATTCTAACGATAGTCTCTTGAAGTTGTCCAATTTTCTTTTCCAATACATTTTGCATAGCTTTATTTTGTCCATTATGCTGCTGTCCAGGCTGTTGTTGCTTATTTTGTTGTGGTCCGCTGTTTTGTCCATTCTGCAGTCCACTTTGCGGTCCATTTTGCAATTCGCTTTGTCTCTGTGTCTGTTCTCCATTTTGGCTGCTACTTCCAATGATCTGTGCAAATGTACGGTTAGCCGTGACCTTAAGCGCTCCACCTCTTTGGTACTCTTTCACTGCCTGGATGTGGGCCTTAGTCTTCATTCTTTCAATGTAAATTGTGCACACCCTTTGAATATGGCCTAGTTCACCGCACTCTCTACATCTTTTGTCTTCTTTATCTCCCCACATAGTTTCTTTCCCACCTACTTTAATGGGAATCTCCATGCAGCTAACCATGTCTGCTTCTGATGAGAAATAAACGAATGCTTCACGTAAAGTCTTTGTGTATTTACCCTCTTTCGAGAAAATCCTTGGGATAATTAAAAACTCAGCCTTATTTTCGCCCAGGATCTCTTTCAAGTCCAAAGGCGTTGTTCCCATAGGGAGTTGAGACAGCTTTGCGACATAACGCAGTTCCCACACTACTTTCTCCTTTCCAATTGTACTTAAACGAGCAAGATCTCTACAACGAAAACCCACTTTTTCTTTTCCGCTTGGATTTTCTTTACACTCTCCTCTTGTCTAAAGAGAACTCTTGCCACAATTTTGATACCATTTTTGCATGGACGAGTTACAATTTTTTCCACTTCGCCAAACTGAGCCATCGCTGATTTGATCCTGAAATCATCAGTCCTGGGATGAAGACCGTAAATTTCAACTGATCTATCCTGTTCTGTGATGCGTTGGTCCTGATCGACTCTGGTGAAGATAGGCTGCTCCGAAGATGTTCCGTTTTCTTCGTCTTCTTTATGGTGAGTGAGTTCCAGCAGGTTCTCTAGGTCACCCAGCGTTTCAACGGCGACGCGAAAAACTTTTTGTCCGTCCTTATTCTTGATACGGGTTGGTCCCTCCGTGCAGTGGATGCCTTGGTGAATGAGGATCTGCTGGAGTTCATCTCTTTTCATAGCGCAGGTGTCGCCATAGATCAGATCCACAGGAGCCGTGGCCACGAAAAACCTTTCCTTAGTTCTCTGAACTTCGATCCACTCTGTTTCGTCATCCATTTCTTCGTCGTCTTCGTCAATTGCTGTCTCGGTAGCAGCGCGCTCTTGATCAACTTGCATTTGTTTTAGTCCCTTTTTGGGATTATAAGAACAGCGTTGAGTGGAATTCATTGCAATTGGGGTGGTGGCCCCAATACTTTGGCTTGGTTTTTGCGCGTCTTGGCCGTCAAGGGGAAGTTTTTGTTTTTTGAAATTGTTCATTCTGCTTGATTCTCCATCATCTTGTCGATGATGGAGTTGAATTTTTTCAGCCCCAGACATCTTGGGTTGATAAATACTTTTGCACTCTTGTGCGCTAACGTAGGGTGTGTAAGGGGTGTTAAGAGAGGGGCAGTGTTAATGTAGCGTCCGACTTGATGGATCGGAGAAGAGTTTAAGAGTTCTTTACTTAGTCTGTTGTGCGTCCTCACTCCATGGTAAATGTCTCGCACAGACCATAGTTTCTGTTCAACTTCAATTTTTTCTGTTAACATTCATAGCACGTGATGCGCGTATATTAGTCACGTGAAGTTGTAAGTAAGTTTTATGAATTCAATTAAAAGAAGCCGAAATAACAAGCCCGCTTAGCTCATTGGTAGAGCGTTTGCCTAGTAAGCAAAAGGTAGCAGGTTCGATCCCTGCAGTGGGCACATGTTCTATACTTTTGCTGATCCTCCTCGGCAAGAGAATTTTGTACGGCTGGCATGTAATCACTCTTATTTCTATGGGAGAATCCTTGATTCTTTTATTGTTCAACCTTCTGATGAATAAATGGTTGGGTTGACATGGTTTATCAGTTCGGCCACATTCAATCAATTACTCACACTCCTCAGAAGTTGATAATTAAAAAAACTCGCTGTTAGGATGTTTGAGGAAATATGCGTTTTGCTGATTTTCAAGTAAGTTTAGGAAGTTGGTGTCGAGGTGTAGTGTTTGAACAAGAACCTTCAACTTCTGTTGCCTATTTCTATTTCTTTTTTATACATATATATGTATATTAGAGCTGCTAAAGCTCAAATCACTGTGAAGGCTTCAAAAAATGTTGCACTGGTGTCATTTAATCGAACCTGAAGGTCGCGATCTTTTTGGAGATGATCTTAAAGACCTTTCATTGTGATACTGATGTCAAAATACTAAATGAATGTTGGGCATAAATGCACCAAAAGAGTTAAAACATGGAAGAACTTTTTTTTGTAAGCCTCTAAAAACAACTACGTAGAGGGAACATTCCGTCAGGAAGTTATCGTTGTAAGATGGGCAGTGTGGGGCCGATCTCAGAGTCGCCTTGAATCACCGCCGTAATGTATGCTGTTACTGAGACTAGAAAGATATCAAGGACGCAATTATTAGATCACGTATTATTGTATTACAGCCACGTGGCAAACTTGATTTACGTTTACCTCAAGTTCGAGTTAAAAAAAAAAAACATCTCTTGAGGTTACAGTGTTTAGATGCACCTGAGTGACCAGGAGTTAAACGTGGCATGCTATATTGATGCAAGACGCTCCTTTTATATATATATATATATTTTTTGGAGGAGAGAATATTCTCCATGCGCATTTCAGTGTTTACATTGGCGAGAATAGACTAGAAGGAGAGTTGGACTGATTGTCGTTTTAGAGTAGCCAAAAGTGCTCGATATTGAGGGGAAGCAGGAATCATGGTATAGATATGCTAATTGATACTTATTTATTTATCCTTTTCTTTTCATCGCCATATATTTATCGGTTTTTTTTACGCAATAAAGGGAGATTATTTGAATTCGAACACTCCCCTCCTCTTTCTGATATTGATGTGAAAAAAAAGGGACACAGTAACGGCTTTTTTTGTTCCTTTTGGAGATGTCAATGATGATCCACGGTTTTCGTCATTGCTTTGCTTATTTTATTGTCCGTCCCATATTTACATCCGGACCAAAAGGGTCAACAGCAAACGCCGGCTGCAATTAGTGTACAAACATGTCAATTTTGGTTTTTATAACCCCTGAATGATGAGTGGGCCAAAAAAAGACTATGATTTTGATTTTGTGCACAGGGTGCAGCATAGTAACCCCCTGTTTATGTCTCTCCTTATAAACAGAGTTCATGTGTGGTCATAGAAGATGACCCCTATGGGATTATATGGGTGGGGGTAAGTGGGATAGAATATTTTCCATTTCCCTTTTTCGAAACAACATGATCCGTCTGCTTGGCTTCATGTATCTAACAGGGCCATTCCGTGATCAAGCTGGTCATGCTTGCTTTTCTTTTTTTTTTTTTTTTTTTTTTTTTCAATAGGAGAGTCATTCAGTGGTGCTTTGTCAGGTTCAGGCACACAATGGCTAAAATTTATTCATACCACGTCAGTCAGCCAGTCAACCAGTGAGCCCCTTTTGGTCGCACCGCCTGATCAAACGTGCTTGTTGCATTACTGACAGACGGACAACACACACTGTCATTGTCGCTCTTGCTCAGTTGCTTTTCGTTCACGATGAATAGGGGTGTAGAATGTATACTGGTAATGATGTTATAAAAACTGTCCATTCCCGATCGAATTTGCAGCATGCTCTGCTGAGTAGCGAAGAAAAGATCCAAGAATCATTGAGAGTAGAAGGACAATATACAAAAGTACTAATAAAAGAGCGTGGAGGAATAGAATTTTGTGATCAAGAGACCAACTGACTATGATAATGTATGCCACTATTACATTACGCAGTATCCAGCGCATGGCATGGCGAAGGTCATAAGGAAAAAAAAAGGGTTGCATTGCAATCAACATTTTCTTCATTTTGTTATTGTCCTTTTCTCTTCTCTTCTTTCTTCTCTTTTCCTCTTTCCTTTTCTCTTTTCTGCTCACTTTCACTTTTATTGATTCGCATGATACCTGTCCTAAACAGAACTGTTTGCTTGTGTCTCTTCCTCTTTGAACATTTACTATTTACTACAACGAACACAATCACCTCCTTGCTTCTACTTACCACTTCACCCATTTTTATCAATTGCTCACAACGTCGCAGCCGTTATATCATCAACCCTTACTTCTCTAACCCTCCAACCCTCTCACCGCACCCTTGAAACTGCCCTCATTTATTACCTCATTGGCTCATTCACCATTGCTACACTCATTCCTGTTTTTCACTTTCCACTTTGCCCTCTCTCCCTGAACAAACATTTTATCCAGTTTATTTGACTTCATATTTGCTGCCTACGAAAGGTGTAAGAACGCTTTTTTTATTATTGTTATTTTGTTTTTTCTGCACCTACGCTTATCCTATCGTTCCACATTACCTCAGTTCTTGATTGCTACACAAACGCGGATTTTTGTCTCTTCCTGCTCTTCCTGCCATATCAATTTCACATCTACCCAGCTCTTTTTACTTCTATCACTTCGCTTATTGTGCCCATTTTTTTTTTGTCCCTACTAGTAATCAGTTAATCATTTTGCGCACAGACTACCCATTGTTGATCCCTTCCCTCTTTGGATCATGCAGAGTAGTGCCGTGACCGAGCCTCATGTCGGCCCTGATGTCATTACAGCTCCGGCTCCTGAACACCCTCATTTTATATCTCCATCTCATCCACCTCCAGTACAAACAAACAGTACTCAGTCCTATAACATCCACCAGCGCCTCCGACCCTACAAAGGCCTCGGAGGGAGAGCAAACCACTCTCCTTCAATCCGTCAATCATGGCTTTTCCCTACCAACAGAGCATCACCTTCCACTGCATTACCAGAGACAACCTCAGTCATGACGCTCAACCAGCGCCCACGCACTGAAACATTGACCTCGTCGACAACAGCACAGAACTCTCCGCCGAGTGTCGTGTTGAACCATAAAGAGCGAAGGAATTTCAGTGGGAGTGCACGCTCAAGGCTAACCAAGATCGATCGGCTCAGCAAGATGATGCTCAACCCAAGTGGATCTGCCCCTAACCTTCTGGATGGGCATCTATCAGGTTTACCTACCCCAGCGTCGCCAAGACGCACACGGCTCAGTCTACAGCCTCACACCATCCCTGTGACAGATACGACATCGACATCAATTTCTTCATTGGCATCTATACAAACGTCGTCTGATCTATCCACTTCCTCGCGCCCATCTCAGTCCCCTATTGCATCATCTATCTCTCACACGACCACCACTTCCAATAATAATACTACTACTAGTAATAATAATAGCTATCCTCGCCATATTGTTATGCACGCCACACCTCCTCTTTATACAATTGAGGGGTATCTAGCCAATAATAACACTATCACAGGCGATTCATTATCATCCTCTCTCCCTTCTACTTCGGCTTTTGCTGAAGGTGTCGATCCCTCGCATAACAGCGATCTTGTTAAGCGTCCCAATCTCGAAAAGGCTAACCGACATGCATCAATGCCTCTTCCAAAACCTGGATGGCGTTTATATGACTTGCCAGATGTTGCAGAGCCTGAGGCACAGCAGAACGATTTTGATGGTGGGTCCAGTGGTATGGGTGAAGAGAGGAGCAGTTTCCAATACAATGCATCTAATGCGTCTTCAACTACAAACTTGGATAACAACCCATACTCATACCGCCCCACAGCACATACTCGCCAGAGCTCCAGCAGTACATTTTACACCATGACGCCAAATGCCTCGCATCCAGACTTATCCCTGGCCTCTTCCAATAATCCTAATTTAAATCTCTTGGATCTCGCGTCAACACCTTCAGATCCTTCAGGCTTAACGTCTCCGCCTCCACCCCTTCCCAAGGCTGTGAAGAACACAAAGTCGCCCCTTGCTCTGCGACGGTCCTCAATGACATCCTCCGTTAACTCAGCTTCACCATCTAACACTTTTATGTCAAAAGGATCTTTGCCAAAGTCGTCTTTGTCATCAAACACCGTCCTCACGAGTAAGACTTTGACACTGGAACGGCAAAAGATTATTCTGGAGATACTCAGAACAGAACGTTCGTATGTAGACGGATTGATTATTCTGCAGACGTTGTTCCACGAGCCTTTGAATGCGCCCTATGCGACTACGAATAATTTATATGGCATGCATACGACATCGAGCCTTAGCTTGAATAATGGGCCTACGAATGGACTGGCAGCTGGAGCAGGATCGAGCATGAATACAATGTCATCGACTAGCAGTGGACTTTATTATGCGTCCTCAACTGTGGGTTCTAATTCGACTCTTTCACCTTTACTTTCCAAGAAGTCTGTGAATGAGATTTTTTCCAACTTTTCAGAGATCCTGCAGATCAACACTTTGTTACTGACACAGCTTGAAACCCGGATATGTGGTGACACTCTATCGACAGGCTGGGAGAGCGAAGATGAAACGGACCAAAACACTCGGAACGATGTAAATGAAGACCGCCAACTTAGCCAAGGAGGAGAAGGAGGACGAAAAGGGTCTTCAGAAAGTAAAACCAAGCCGAATCAGGTCTTAGTTACTGTCCAGGGTCAAAATGGAGAACAAGAGGAGCTACTGGTTCTTGATGCTGACTGGTGTATTGGCGATATCTTTATTGAAATCGTAAGCTCGCTCAACCCTTTTTTTTTTTTTTTTTTTTTTTTTTTTTGATGTAGTTGATGAGCCTTCATGCTTTATTTTTTCAATTATGGATTCTAAACCCTTTTTCTCTTGGTTTTGCTTTCCCAGGCTCCTTTCTTGAAAATGTATTCAAATTATGTCAAGACCTTTGCATCTGCTCTCACTCATATCAATGACTGTATGAATCGCAATGAGCGTCTCACAGAGTTCCTCAAGGTAGACATTGGCCTTTATCATTGATTATGCTTTTGTTTCTTTTAGTAATACATGTATACGCAGTCCTTCATTGACACTTCCAACCTTGATTCTTTTCTTTTCATAAATACAGAATACCGAAAAAAGGCCCGAATGCAAAAACCTGGATTTCCAGGCCTATTTAATGCTACCAGTTCAAAGGATCCCTCGATACAAGATGCTATTGGAAGGACTGTTGCGTCATACTCCCGAAGATCATCCTGATCATCGAAAACTGCAAACAGCATTTGAATCGATGGCGCAAACGGCAATCGCAGTTAACGAGACGACTCGACAACACGAAATGTTCCTCAAGATGGTGGAGCTCCAGTCCAAGATTGCGGGGATGTCTGAACAACTTGTCACCCCCGGTCGCACATTGTTGAAGCATGGGAGTGTCTGGAAGGTCTGTCGTCGGAACGTTCAGGTTCGAGTGCTCATCTTGCTCTCGGATTGTATCCTTTGGACAAGCCCTAGCCTGAATCCGTTGCTGGACGACACTCTAACGTTCCATCGTAAAGTTGGGCTCGAGAATTGTACAGTCATTGGGGCAGAGGATCCAGACCCAACCAAGAATGCATTCCAGATCATCAGTTCCGAAAAATCCTCACAAGTCTATGTGGACACTCTCAAGGAGAAAGAAGAGTGGATGGATGCTATTCGAAAAGCCACGCAAGACTTCTTGTCCGCTAAGAGGACACTCAAGATCTCCATCACACCCATGCAAAGTATCAGTGCTGCGGCCACTGCAGCGACAAGCTTTGGCGTTGGATTGTTGCGACGTGAGACTGGATTGTGGTCACCTAGTCCATTTAGTGGTAATGATTTTTCACGTTCTAATGCCCCTTTAGGTAGTCCTGTGGGCATCGATCCTGAATTTGCTGCTGCTTCTGCATCGAATGGAGCTCTTGCAGATGGCAATGGATACCAGTCTCCTATGGAGCCTTCCACAGGGCTAGGGGTCACCTCACCATTAGCCCAAAAGACACAGCCACCATTAAGAGTTGTAGAGAATTACAATGCGCCCGTTTGGGTTCCGGACCACTCTGCAACACGTTGTATGATTTGTTCCGAAGAATTTGGTACGCTCTTCAGGCGTAAGCATCACTGCCGCGCATGTGGGAAAGTTGTTTGCCACTCGTGTTCTTCTCGAGTAAGTGTCTTGAAGCTTCCAAGGGCTTTTATTTTATTTTTAATTACTTGTTACTTCTAAGAAAGTTGTACTTTGGGACAATATGTTAATTTTTTATTTTTATTTTTTTGAACTATTATAGAATATCTTGATCAGAAGCGGAAATTCTGAAAAGGTTGGTAGAGCTTGCGATGATTGCATCGACACCATGTTTCCTGAGGAGGAAGAAGCTCTGCATGCCGAGCCTGTTCTTGCCAATGCAATCTCTTCTGAGCCCCTGTTAGCGGATGCTTTCAGCCAGCAACAGCAACAGCAGCAGCAGTACAGGGGGTCAAGTAGCGATGTTGATCGCCGTGCAAGTAATCAGAGTCTGGATGGCGTCATCATTCAGCCAGAGGACTATTCCCCAGAGCACTTCTCTAGCGGCGCAGCAGGCATGGTACGAGGTTTAGTTGAAGCTAGCCTCAACCGAGTAAGTTGTCTAAAAATTTTTGGGGGTTTTTTTGGAGCCTCTAAACCTGTAAGAAATGAGACTGATAAAACAATTTTTTTTTTTTTTTTTTTTTTTTTTTTTAAAAAAAAAAGATGAAGAGTAAGTCAAGCCAAGCAATGAATAGCAGTGAGAATGATCCTGGGCAAGAGGCCAACATGAATGCCAACACACGTGCAACCAATCGAAGGTCCGATAGTCATTCTGCTACAGCGATGGAGTACCAAAACGCAGCCCAGGTGAAGGAATGCGGATTATGCAAGGTCGAATTTGGGATGTTTAAATGGAGGGTATGTCCCATTGCCCCAATGAGAAATATGTATTATGTATGTTAAATATGTGAATCAAATCTAACTTTGATACGAAACGCACATACCCTTGACCTTTGATAGAACATCTGTTCTCAGTGTCGTCGAGTTGTATGCTCTGACTGTCTGACCAAGAGACAAATCGATCATTTCTTCTTGCTTGGACTTCAGGAAGAACGTAATGCAACCGCTGCTGACTCTAACTTCAAGTCTAATAATAATGAAGGTGGAGCATCAGTTAATGAAACATCGACCGAATCTCAAGGTCCTTCACCAGGCCCTCAAGATATTACAAGACCAGGATTGCTCCAAAGCGCATCTGACAGCGCTGTGCAGACCGGATCGCGCAGTGAACTGTCCGGCGCGTCGACACAACGTAGCCATAGTTTCAATAACGACAGTGGTGATAGTGGAGGATATGGATATGGAGGCTTTGGGAATGGCTGGCGTGCGATCAAGGGCAATACCGACAGTGGACATGCCCAGATCGAGAAGCTTTGCGACCCGTGTTCTTTGGGCTTATCTGCTGATCAAATCAAAGTATTAGAGTCTGGAGGCGGATGGCAGTACTATCAAGCGACTCTGGGTAAACATCAAACGCCTGCTCTTGCAGCCGCACTTGCTTTGAGCAACATGTCACTGGAAGATGATTTGGAGGCTAATAATGAAGAAGGAGAGCAACAGCAACATCTAACCGACGACTTGTTGAAATTGGAACGAGATACTCCCAAGACTGAAATGACCCTTGTACGCGCTGGATAAAATCAAGGAAGCCAGCCCTGAAAATGACATTACTCAAGGACATACACATCCATTTAAAAAATATAAATTATATAAACTTTTAATACCTTGGTTATTATGGAAGCCCCGTGGGCAGTAATGGCTCTAATATTAATAAATATCAAAACTTGAAAAGAGACTCGCAGGAGATCGAAAATATAAAATTACTCTTTCAATCGTCAAAGTTGTTCTCAAACGCTAGATCAGGGATACTAGAAGAAGTCAAGAGCTCAACATTTAAGCGTTCAAGCTCATCCCTGATAAAATGGTCTTTAGTGCCAATGACCCCGCAATAGAATTGCTTCAAGTACGGATATCGCATCCGGATCTGGGACCACGGTAACGAATGAATAATGGTACTCTGAAGCCCATAGAGATGCAAAACCTCTATCCGTTGATGGACCCCAAATCCATTCAAGACCTGCTCTCCAATACCGCCCGCAAATAGGCGAAGGTTTCTGAGGTTGGACAAGGTCATCAATCGACGCCTTGTCATTTCAAACGCATCGATCCTTGCTTGACGATCTCGCCATACCCTCGTGGCAGAGAAGTCGCTCAGTTTTACATTGGCATTACCACTGTTGTTATTGCCATCATCATTCTCGGGTCGTTGTACAAACAGCTTGAAGACTGCTTGTAGATCTAACTGTTCCAGTGTTTGTTCACAGGCCCAAGGTTCTTCAAAAATTTCGGTGCTCATACCATAAGCCTGAAGCCCCAAGACCTCTAACTCTTTGCATGACTTCAACAGCGTTTTGATTCCCTTATCCTTCACAAATGCACAGAAGTAAATGGCTAGTTTTCTGAGACTCAAGCTGTGTCGTTGAGCGATGAGCTCAAGAGTTTCGTCATGGACTGCTGTCATATCACAAAGATGAATGTGAATGAGGAGTCTGTGTGTGGTCATGAAAAACTGCTTAAGCCCTTGTACAGTCATTTTCTTACAGCTCGAGAGGGAGATACTGGTGAGGGAGGAAGATTGTTGAGCAATTAACTCTAATGAAGTATCTGAGAGGTTGTCGCAAGAATGAAGGTGAAGCGCTTGTAAGTGAGGGCATCGTTCGAGAATATGAGCAAGAGCTGTGTCCGAGGTATGGGAGCTGATGATCGAGAGGAACAATAAATTATAGATATCTGTATCCAGCGTTGAAGACGCTAAGCATGGCGATCCTGGTGTCGATGTTGATGCTATAGACGTGTTCTCATCATCAGAACCCGAGATTGATACCGGAGATTGCGTCTGCTGAGGTAACGAGGGAGTACCCACAACCGACGTCGATGCAAACGCCGGCTGCGGTCCTAGTCCTGACCCTGACCCTGACCTTGACATATTAGACTCACTCTCTCCTTTTCCATTTTTTCTTTTTGGATTCCCTTTCCCTTTCCCTGTGCTTTTTCTGGTTGCAGCCAGGAATACCAATTCCTCAATATCAGCATCTACCAACTTCACAGTATGGAGTTTCCGGTGCCTTCTGAACAATGAGAGTAATGCCATGACAGGGACCCGAACGGATGTTTGAAATATAAGGCTCAGATACTCCAAACTCATAGTCGATGCGCAAACCTCAATGGACTTTAACAAAGAATTCTCATGTGGGCCCTTTGCTATTACAGGTTCTAGATGAAGTACCCTCTCCTCTTCCTCTTCCTTCAGTTTTCGCTCTTCATGCTTTTCATATCTCCCATTCTCTCCTTCTCCTGCTTTTTGGCAGTCTTCCTCTTCTTCCTCTTCTTCATCTATAAACTCAAAGGGCAAATCCAGCTCCAGCTTTCGTAATGATCCTAATGATCGAAGCATGGGTTGCAGGACTCTCTTAATCGGAATCAGTGTGTCTGCTAGCTTAACATGCTGCAGATTCAAGCAGAAATAAGAGAGACGTAACAGTGATTGAGGAGTCAACCATGATGCATTGAGACATCGGACATAATGGCCATATCGACTAAGACATGCCTCCGTCAAAACATATCGTTCTTCTCCGTTTGCAGAGTCTAAACTACAACGGCTGTTGCCATTGCCTTTGTTGTTATCAGTGGTTTTGGAGTTTACAGTAGAAGAATTGGACTTTCGAATCAGTTTTGAGTGTAAGGCAGGATGGGGTTGCAATAGAATAAGGGTTTGCCAGAGGAAAGGTGTCCAAATTGATGCCCAGTATTTACTGACGAGACAAGTAGAAAAGAGGTGTTTTGGCCCCAGAAATGTTTGAATAGCGAGTGCTAGCTCTGGCAACTGGATAATGATGTCGATGGTTAGTTTTTGTTTATAGTGGTGATGTTCGTCTAGTTCTTGTTCGTGCTCTTGATCTTCTTGTTTATATCCCTGTCTTTGCTCTCGTTTCTTTCCATGTTCTTGCTCTTGCCCTTGCGGTCGCTCTTGCTCCTGCCCCTGCCCCTGCCCCTGCTCCTGTCCTTGCAATTGCTGTACAAAGATAGCGTCTCTTATTACTGCTGTTCCTGCCATTATATTCTCGTATGCCTTTTTTCAGTCACTCTGAAAAGAAAAAAGAAAAAAGAAAAAAAAAAAGTCTGCAGATGATTGAAAAAACGAATAAGAGGAAGAGGTAATGCTTAAGTTGTTGTCTATTGAACGTTGAATGAATTAGAAGCGATGGCTCTGAAAGAGCTTCATTGCTGCGCTCCGAGACTGTTCCACAGTGTCCGTCCTCATAGGTGCATGTCATGTGTCAGAAGCGCACTACAAGGCAATTGCTGCATATTAACTTGGTTCTTATATTGAACGCCACCAATTTTAGTACTTCAACACATGTAAATGTTACTTTCGCCGAATCATTCTGCTTCTTTTTGTTTTTTGTTTTTTGTTTTTTTTTTTTTTTTTTTTTCGTGTCAGCGATCCTTCCTTCGGCCTACTAAGTATGGTGATTATTACATTAATCATTCTCCATCAAGGTGTTGAGCGACATTACCAACTTTTTAATCTTTTCTTTTCTTTTTTTGCTGCTTTGTAGGTTGAATCCATGAAGCTCGCTCAACGCATGAAAAAGAATGACGGCTCACTCAGCTACTCAGACAAACCTAATTCTAATTCCAAAAAACGCAGGAGCACCACTGATAACAGCAGCCAAGAGGAGCGCTTGGATAGTTTTGCACCATATGGCACTGATGCCATTGATGCTCAAAGCATACTTCAAGATGAAAAGCAGACCATTAGAAATATAGCCTTTGGTGGTATCTCATCATCATTAGTAAGCAGTAAGACCAGTAATGGTGCATCATCAACAAGTCGACGCCGTAAACCGCTCGATGGGCAAAATGGCGGCCCACCCCCAACTAAAAAACATAAACCGCCACAGGGTAGCCATCCCACAGCAAGTGTTCTTTTGACATATTTCACAAGAAACCCCTCAAACATTCGTGATACAGTCAGTCAGCAAGAAGACCAAGAGCTTGAGACCGAGGCACAGAGATCTTTGAATGCTCTGTATATTCAGACGCGTGGGGTTCAACCATCATCTATGGATACAGCCGTATTCAAGAAGACGAAGGAAAGCTTGGCTGATCAACGACGGATAGATCGGCTTTTGGGTGGACACAACTACAAGGGCTCTTGCAGCAATGAGGCAGCTGAAGGCTCTCACGAGCTTTCAGAGGGCCAAAAGTCAACTAGTATGAACAAATCTATACTTAATCAGGAAAAAACAATAGTTGAGAATAAAGCCGGTGAATCGGATCAAGGAACAACTCCAACTCATTCAAAACCGAATCCATCTCTTGAATCAGTATCTACAAAATTACGCCTTACTAAGCCCGGGGAGGTAATTAACAAGGGAGATGTAAAGTTCATTAAAAGTCCGTTGACTTCAGCATTTTCTACGCCAGATTCGAAGGAATCTTCTGCGACCAAAGATATCGTTGGTATTCAGGATGGTTCTACATCTCAAGATGGTGCTAGCGTCCCAAAATATGGCCTATCCATGCGAGAGTACTTCAAATACCGCCCGAAACCGATGGCATCATTATCGAAAGCAACCAACAGTAATGCAGAGCTCATTAGTGTTAACGACAGTAAAATCATTGATATAGTGACCAAGGACGCGTCAACTAGCTCTCCCATAGATGACAACCAATCTTCAGAACCAGCTCAGGATGTCCCTTCTCCTCCATCGCAGCAGACAGAGACACTTGCTCAAAATCTAAGCGACAAAAATAGCGATGAAGCATTTTGTGTTGATACCAAGGCAATAGAGGAGGATAAGGAGCAGCTTTTACCACCAAGGCGTCGAAGGCTAGTCCGGGGTGCTGAATTGAAAGTAAAGACGTACTGTGAATCATCTTCACGCTCAAGCGACAGCGAAGCAGCATTCACTACAGTAAAGAAGCAGCCGAAAAAAAGTTCGAAGGATAGAAAAAGGGACTATCGCACGCGTGAGCCCAAGCACATAATCTTGTCAGAACCAGAGTCTGAGGAGGAAGAGCCAGAGCCAAAGCATGCTGCCGCCTCAAGGCAGTTCATGAAGAATTTCTTTGGTATTTCCACGTCAACAACCTCATCCGCTTCCACAACATCTCAAAAGCCTTCAGGCTGCAACCTAGTCAAGGAATCGCCAAAACCTGCTCCTAGCAATGACTCTGATGACGGGTTTAATGGTAGAGATGCCTCTGTGCAGCTTATGCCAGTAGCCAATCGGCCAAGACCAAAGACTTACTCCAAGGCGAAGAGCGGGGTCGTAGTTAAGCGGAAGGATAAAAGTAGAAGTAGGAAAAGCTCTTTTTCTAACTCTGACAATTCGGGTTCTGAGCGCGACAACAGCGGCCTTGATGACGATCTCTCTGACTTTATGACCGAGCAGAAGCCAGATCCAAACCAAAAATCAATTACCACCATGTTTTCGAAGGCACAATCCCGTCCAGCATCAGCATATACCCCCATCCTCAAACCACGCAGGAAAACACGACTCACTCCGGCTTCACGTGCTGTCCTCTCTGGCGGGTTATCGAACATATCAAATACGTGCTATCTCAATTCAATTTTACAGGCACTGCGGAATACTCGTGAATGCTCTCGATTGATTTTCGTTATCCAGGAAAAGATGCGAGAGCTCGAAGAGAGACTGGGATCGCAGGTCAAGCTGACCGAGTATCAGCGCGCATTGTTTGATCATGCTCTCGACATGTTTCAACAGCTTGATGAGCATGAGAAAAAGCTTTGTGAAGGCGATGCTGAACTTAGGTCAACATATCCAACAATGGTGATTCGGACACTACGGTAAGTCTTGCTTTTTTTTTTTTTTTTTTTTTTTTGCCGTTTGGATGAACGAAGTAGGAAACAATGACTATACCTGATTCATTATGTTTTAATCCTCACTTGATGTCCATTAGCGACGGCGATTCTTTGTTCAACTCTTCGGAACAACAGGATGCTGCCGAATTTTTATTGTATATCATTAGTCTATTTGATGACGTCCTGAAAGCATTACTGCTGTCTGCACAATCATCAGACTTGGGAAGAATTAGTCCGGATATCATTCCGCGCAACTGGCAGCCTATTGATTATCTGTTTCAAGTGGGGACCCAGACCGTTACCCATTGCCAGCAATGTCGATCCGTTGTGACAAAAATGGATCGAGGAATCGACCTGACAGTGCAGATTGATGTTGAGAATCCAACTTTAGTCCGTGACCTGGGTTGGGGCATAACTGAAACGATGAAGATGGAGCATATGAAGGATGATAACCAGCGGTTTTGCGAAAAGTGCAACTCCAAGGAAGATGCACACATCTATCATTATCTTACATCGTTACCGAAAATCATGATCTTGCGTCTACAACGATACAATTTCAGTGAAGGGGCCGTGAAGCTTCAGAACAGGGTCTCATGTACAGAAAGGATGAATTTCAGCAAATGGATGAGCAAGGATCATCAGGGAGGGGCCCTGGATTATGGTATACATTGTTATATAGAGTTGTCTTAAAGTTCGCTTGAATTGATAGGTCTGATCCTTACGTTTGCAATTGCTATCCCTGTTAGAACTTTGCGCCATCATCGTTCACAGAGGCCGAGCCATCACCTCCGGTCATTACTACGTCTATATTAAAAAGGATGTTGAGATTGAGTCTGAGATCACAGAGCCGACTGGAGAGACGTATAACGAGAAAAAGAGCTTCCGATGGTATGTACAACTATACTTGAGGGTTGAGCCAGTCTTTGAAATCCTCTTATTAAATACGACTAATATATATTTCCATCTTTTATAATATGTGTAGGCTCAAGTACAATGATGCATCTGTGGACCCAGTCTCAGAGGAGGACATGACTCGACTTTTCTCTGGAGATATCAATATGCAGGCTAAAAAGAGCGGTAATCTGAACGGATACAATGCCGCTGAATGCTTGGCCACCGATACAAGTCTTGAAGCAAGCAATGATCAGAGAAATGAACCTATATTAAATAGCTTCTTATTGGACGACGACATGGCTACACCTTATGTATACATTTACAGACGACTTGATGATGATTAGAAAATCAAAAGCTTCCTTCTATCTTGTCGTTTCTTTTTTCTTTTTTCTTTTTTCTTTTAGCATGTATATTATTCAATTATTATGGCCTGTATTTTTATTGCTAGCAAGAATGACATGTGTAAGCTTATCACAAATATTAAAATAAATAAATAAAAAAAAAAGTTTATGTAATGTCCATATGAGAAAAACGAGAACAAAGCTTGATGAATATTTACTTTTCTAAAATAGCCTTCTACCAATCATAACACTATTTCCTTCCACCCCATTTCATTAGTTTTTCTTCACGTTTCCTTGTTATATCATCTTTTTTTTTTTTTTTTTTTTTTTTTTTTTTTAGCCCCAGAATAACCGCTTCTTGGTCATATTCAAAACTGATGAGAGCATGCTTTCGGGTGCTGCTGATGGTGCAGGTGCCGTCATAGTCGACGTAGATGATGATGAAGACGCTTCTGTAGAAGCTGTAGAAGTAGTAGCGGTGGTGGGTCGTATCGAGCTTCCTGTTGCAGAGCCACCTACGACTGAGGTTGCTGTTGATAAAGCCGGTGTTGAGGAAGTGCTTTGTGATGTTTTCAACAAGGGTTCGCCGTTTTGGCTCACCAGAGATGGATCATCCACCAACATTGAGGATCTATCCCGTCCTCGTCCAAATTGGCTTAATGGCGCATGGTTGCTCAGTGAAGGGGAAGAAGGGGCCGAGGAAGTAGAGAAGGTTGATGAATAGAGACTAGACGATAATCGCTGTTTTTTTTGAGCCTGGAATGGCGATGATGCGCTATTTGTACCAGTACTAGAGTCTAGGAGCATGCCACCCGATGACGCAAAAAGTGTTGGATCTGAAGAGGCAGACTCGCCAAATGTAGGACGTCTCAAAGACAGACGATGCTGATTTGATGATCTGAGCCATGCATCATGATTAGCTCTCTGCTCAAGAAGTCGTTGTTGCTGTTGCTGTTGTTGCTGCTGAAAGTGTTGTGCATCCTGACCAAATCCAGATCCATTTGGGTGAAGCCCTCGAGCTTCGTATCGGCCAAATAAAGGGCGGAATCCCACGGATTCATTTTCGACCATCTGACCCTCGGACAGGATCCCTCCATCCACCATTCCATTCCGCTTTATCCCATCCATATCAGATTTTGAACCATCCTGTGACCTCGTAGATCTTAAAAGTTCAGATGGCTCTCGGCCAAGACGACTCGACCGAAGGAGAGTTCCACTTGAGGTTAAACTATGTCCCAACACATGGAGCATATCCTCATCCTCTTGATCGACCGCCACTACTGACGAGTTCCTTGCCCCACCAGCGGTGGAAGATGATGAGCCACCAGTAATATTATCTATTGATTGAAATAATGCTGTGCTCGCTCCTGCTCCAGCTGATCCCTGGTTCCAAGACTCATATAGACTTGCATGCCGTGCTCTGGTATTCGCTGCTGCAAACTGTGCAGCTTTTCCTTGCAATGGTAGGTCCGGGCCTAATCCCTGTGCACGTATTTTCAGCAACGTATCAACCCCTGCCTCTACCTCTCTAACCTCTGCTGGCGTTAAATCTTTTGCAATGTCCCGACTTTCTAACTCGCTCGACGGTGCTGTAGTTATGTCCATCGCCATGCTCTGAGATGACCTAGGGCTCGTAGTTGAGAAGGATCGGCAAGCATGTACACCTACAACAAATTTTCCAACTGCTCTTAGATGTCTACTGGTTGCATTCCTGGCTGCCCATGTACCTTCATATTGTATTTTGAGCCAGTTGAAGGATTCGGATAAGACGCGACCATATATTCCAGATTCATAGCGCACAATGGTTCCAAAGGCTCGGAATTGATTCAACATGTAAGATGCAGCTTCCGGTGGAAAGCCATATGTGATAATAGCGTCATAGCTGTGATCGGCTGTAGCAGATGATGCGGATGATAAACTCGTCGAAGCAGCAGAGTCATTTAATAGTCCAGTATCGGAAGTAGATCTATAATCAGCACATGATAGTTAATAGTGGTCAGCTTAAACAAGCACATGGTAAATACGTGATAGCCAAAACGATCACTAGTAGCTTGTTTTACTTTTTGTTTACCTGCTATATTGATAAGGCGAAGAAAAATGAGATAGTGTTGCTGTGGGTTGAGAGTAGTACTTCTCCTTCTGTGCAAGGTCGTATAAGGTATCGGCCGGTGGAGCATCCTCACCAATCAAATTTGGTGCTAATCGTGTATCTCTGCTTGGTCCTGATTGCTGATGAAATGGATCACTATAAAGACGTAGGGTTTTTTTTTTATAACATATATATATATATATATATATAAAGAGTCAATGGTGGGAAATTGCAAAAGATGGGTTCCTGTTTAGATTTGAGCTTTGTCATAAACCACTGTGTCATCAATATAATAAAGCTCCAAAGATTCACTCAAAAGAAAATGTAGTCTCGCACCTATCCCATTCCGTCTTCCCGTTGTTTCCATCCATAAATGGCTCAATCTTAGAACCCTATGATAGATAAAGCCAAAAAAAGAAAATAACAATAGCAATGATAAAACAAATAAATATAGTAATTATACAATTTAATCTAACATTCTATAAACCTTTTTCTTTCTTTCTTTGCTATTTTCTTTTTATACTTTACCTTCAATACCGATCCAGTTCCGAGTAAGATAGCGGGTAAGTAGCGCTCTTTGTCTTTTTCTTCTTCATCCTCATCCTTAGGTGCTTTACCAAAAGTATTGCTGACTCCAAGCATATTACCCTGACGAGATGTACTGCCATCCAAATTCACAAAGAAAGATGAACCTGATACTGTTCCTGCTCCTGCTCCTGTGGCCGTTGCAGACGACGATGTTGCGCCGCTTGCTGAAATAGTATTGCCTCTCATCGAGGGTGAGCTCAGTTCACCTGTCATCGACCTGGGTGTATAGGCTTGGAACGATTGTGCAGTTCCAGAAACAGATCCCAACGCGGGGCCAAGACTACTATTCAATCCAGACGATCCAGCTGCGCCTCTGTGAGTCAATACATTAACTTTACCATCCTCCTTTAAAACAGAGTGTAGGCTAGCCATGCTACCGCTGCTTGATAAATGACTAGCTGCCCCACCACTACCGCCACTGCCCGCACCACTATTACCACTATTGCTGCTATTGCCGAAGAAAGGACTGGCGCCGTTCTGGTTGAAAATAGAAGGGCTTTGTGGCCCAGGAGTGGATACTTCAGGAATAACAGCCGAGAATCGAACAGATGCGTTCCGTTTTTGTAAATCTTCCTTGTTAAGCTCCGGGCGATCAATCCTCAAGATGCTTTTGGGTCCAAAGGAGGGCTGGTCCGAAGTAGTGGTGCTGTCTGCCAATGTTGATCCCGGGGCTGTGGTACGCAAGCTTGGCAAATCTGACTGAATCTTTGACGTCCCCATGCTCGTATTGCTAGCATCAGGCCTGTGAATAGCTGCTGCCTCTTCCTGCAAGCGAATTGACTCATCCAAAAGCTGTTGCTGTTGTAATGTCCGAGATGATGGAGGATCGTACCCCAATGGACCGGAGCTGTATCCGGGCGCCAATACCTCGTCACGCGTAGGCCAATGATGGCTTCTTCCCCCGTTTGTCAAGCTCAGTGAGAGATGAAGGGATGAGTCTTCTCCTCCATCACTCCCTTGACCTCCTTTCCGTCTGGCCTCCTCCTCTAGCGCCAATTTTTTAGCAATGTATGCTGATGGAACATAATTGGATGCCTTTGATGAAGAACCTTGGCTAGATCGTCCATGGCTGCTGGAACCAGAGACGTTGAATGTAAACATTTGCCTCTGGAAAAGAAGTCTCGATCAAAAAAGAGTCTCGGAGTGTTGATAATAGAAGAGACAATGATATGATCTTTCAACCTTATAGATTTCCTTTTCTTTTTTTTCTCTTTTCTTTTTTTTTTTTACGTCTATATCCACCTGCTCCTTGGTAGTTCGCTAGTTTCAAGTAAAGAAAAAGAAAGGATCAGGTTTTTTTTTTTTTTTTTTGGTTTTGAACTCGAGAGCCTATAGAACCTTGACAAAGCATTGCAACAAAAAAAAAACGCGTCAATTCCGTGTTCCTGAATCTCATGCGGCAGAGAAAAAAAAAAAAAAAAAAAGTGTTGTGTGTTGTGTGCTGTGTGTCGATAAAAAAAGAATGCATAGTTTCCATGTCACATGCATCAAGCTAATGTACCTTGGATGACTGTATAAAAAAAGGTGAATGAAATTTAAAGATTGATTGTATATAAGGATGATGTAAAGAAAGTATATCGACCAATTGAGGGGAAAAAAGAAGCGTGTTTATATTGTATTCCCAAGCTTTTTTTTTTTTTTTTTTTTTTTTTTTTTAAGTGCAAAGCGAGTAGAATGTTATGTGGTCTGTGTCGCGATGATGCGAATGGTGAAAAATAAAAAAAAAAATTTCGTCAAGTATTTAGTCAAAACAAGCCACCCGATCAAGTTTCGTAAAGCAGTAAAAGACATGCAGCATTGGAAAAAATAATTGTATATTTGTATGTACTGTATGTGTATTTATATTTATATATTTATTTCGATAATAGTAAACAATAAGCTCAAGTCAAGAGCAACAGAAAATGGCTATATACGATTGAATGCTAAGAAGACCAGAGAGCTGTATGAAGGGGGGGAAACGATGGGAATTATACACGTGTGGATCAAACAAAATACAGAAATGAAAAAAATACAATTGCATGAAAAAGTATACATCGGACTAATCCTGACGCACTGGGATGTCCAGATAAAAAAAAATTCTTGTTCTCCAGTCATCCTCAAGATGACCCAAAGAGATGCTTCAGCAAGTAAACCTTGCCTCTCTCTACGGCGGGGACGCTGCATGATACGCCTCAACTGTTTACTCCACTCTGATATTACCAGCAGAAAAAAATAAAATAAGGAAAAAATAAAAAAAGTTACTGCAGAGAACGTTGCTGTTCAACGGCGACTGCAGCCAGTGCAGCCGTTAGTGTCGAAACCTGTGAGCCGTTAAGCGGAGACTTTGGAGTAGCCACCAAAGTGGGTGAGAGTGACGAGGGAGTCATCAATCCCGCTAACCTGAGAGGAACGTCCTTAGTGCCACCAACAGTTGTTTGGATCGACAATGTCGAGTTGGGAAGAGTAGCACGGGAAAGGAGGGGGGATGCGATTGGGGATACGTCCGTGGAGAAGGGATTCTCTGTGGCATGAAAGGCGGTGGGCCCGAGCACAGGGCTTGTGTTAGGACTGGAATCAGGGGTATGGTCGCTGGGCGAGGATGACACTGGACGATTGCCGTTATTGGCAGCGGATGCAATAATTGCATTGATAGCACTCATCATGATGCTATCACCCTTGACTGCGGCAATGGCAGCGGCAGCAGTGATGGCAGCCTGGCTGGCATTGCTTCCCTCCAAGTTTGTAAAGCCAGGGATATTAGCGTAGAGAGCAGCCGCTAGGTTGGGATGCGAATGCTCGATGTGATATTTGAGACCATTCAAATTCTTGTAACACTTGCCGCAGTCCATAAAAGTACAGCGATAAGGCTTTGAGCCAGCCTTTTCATCTTCGGTGGATCCAGGCTGAACACTATGTCCGTGCTGATTGTGGTACTTGAGGCCGTTAGGATTCTTGTAGGCCTTGTCGCACCCGTTGACGTTGCATCGATAAGGCTTGTCCGCCCCTGCGGTACCGGGTCTGCCAATGTTCTCCATCATGCTAACGATCTCGTCCCGCTTACGAAGTAACTCTTCGACTGCAAGCAAATAACTGGGGGAACCAACTTCGCCGCAGTTAGGAAGCAATCCGCGCTGGATCGCCTGTTCCAAGTAGCCAGTGACGGAGCTCATGAGCTCATCCTGGCTGGCCAACGCGGCCATTGTGCTAGTTGCAGCAATGACGCCCTTGGAGGCTGCCGAAGACTGGAGATCGCTCATGAGTGAGGCAGCAGTGAGAGCAGCGGCAGCGGTAGCATTGGTGGAGAAGGAGGTCTTGGAGGAATGAAGTGCCGAGATTGGCTTCTTGGCAAGCGGACTATGTGTGTCAAATGAAGAGGAGAAGGCAGCGAGGTCTCGCTTCTTACAAGTGGTAGAGCTGGCTTGCGTGGCTGTTCTCAAAATAGAGTTTGAGAAGGCAGAGACGGCTTCGTCTGGGATAAAAAGCGAGTCTTCCGAGTAAATGTCGGATAATGAGACCCCATTCGTCTTCTTTTTGGCACCATAGGTTGATGCTGTTAGAGCCGAGACTGTTGCTGCTGCTGCGGCATTGATGTGATTGCTGTTATTATTAATCATCTGAGGGCTGTTAGGAGCTGACTCGGATTGTGTGGACCAGCCATCATCATCCATAAAACCCATCACAGCCAACATGTCATCTTCTTCTCCCTCCTCAAAGTGCACATGTGCTTCTTCATAGTGCTGTAAGAGCTCATGTAAATCGCCGAGGGTGAGGCCGCAGCAAGAGAAGTTTTTGCAATAGTTTGTTTCTAGATCGCGCTCGTAGACATCACCTCTGGTTGGAGAGGAGCTGTACGAATCAAGTAAGGCGTTGTGGCTATCAAGGGAAAGGGGGGGACACATGCATAAAAAGAAAAAAAAAAAAAATCAAGTACAGAGAAATCAGTCAATTTGTACTATAACACAAAATGCACCTCATAATGCACAGTTCATTTACAAACAAAAAATAAAAAAAGGCAAAGAAATACTTACTCTGAGAATTGAGGCGACTGTGAATATGAAAAAGGGGAAAGGAAAGAAGAACGGCGCAGTTGTGAAGCATGAAAGGAATTGAAGGACAAGGCCAGGGATTGTCTCCGAAGTGAAGATGCACCAAAGGAAGAAGCGGCCGAGGAATGTTCATCACAATGGACATTTGTCGAAGTAATATTGATGTTCGGAGTTGGGATTGGAGCAGGCATGATGGTATGATGGTTGACGTGTATCTGTAAAGTGGTAGATGACAAGCGTGCGAAGGAATAAGATATGTATAATAAAAAGAAAGAAAGAAAAAAGGGTATGAAAGATGACAAAGTAAACGCACACACGAACGAAGAGTTTGGGGTAGAGAAAAGCAAAGAAAGAAAGAGAGAAGAGAGAAAGAAGAATGAAGAGCAAGGAATGAAGACTGAATGGAAAAGAAGAAAGAAAAAGGAATTCGAACAAATGCATCACTTTGACCTTTTCAATACTTCGGGGCGGAATTTGGGATAGACAGCATGCGAGGTGATCCGCCTCTCACACTCCTTCTCAATTTTTCTTTTCTCTTCCCTTTCATTTGGAGAAAGGGAAAAGCTGCAGTCTTTTTTATTCAATCGCATTCAATGTTATCCATGTCCGTGCTAGACTATCGCTCTGATTTACAAGTAAAAGACAGGGTTATTGTTTGTGCAATTATATATATAAAAGACATTTTAATTGTATTCACTCCATTAGAAATGAATATAAGAATATAAAAAAAAAGTCCGAATAACTCACCTTCGCTCTTGTACATCTTTTGTTCTCTTACGAAACGGTGCCTGTAAGCAGACGAGCATTCGAATGTCCGGTCAGGCACTAAAAACATTCATGAATATTTTTATCTGTTTTGGGAAACTCTTTTTTCTACTAGACCAGTCCGGATATGTCAAGACGTAGACTTTCCTTCCTGTCATCTGTACACTTAATACATACTGGAAATGTTAAGAAGCAAATCACACACATAAAAAAAAAAAACTAGACTGGACTGGACTGAACTAAGACTGCATTCACACTTTCACAACTTTCGAGCTTTAGAAGTAATACAGCCGGCAAAAAATAAAATATAAAAAAGGTTAGACGAGATGAAAAGAGGGGTTCCTTGTCATCATCACGCATGAGAAAATAAAGAAAGAGAGGAAAAAAAAAGCTTAAAGATCACTGCTGACACCCACGTTGCAGCAACTGTTGAAATATACGCGATGTGTATATTTGTTTTGGAATGGATAAAGTCGTGTCCTTTGAATTTACACCGATGTTCTCGTGAATAGAAAACAAAAAAAAAAAAAAAAAAAAAAAAAAAGATTCAGTTATAAAAATACCTTGTCATGATCATGACGAAAAAAGAAAGAGGCGGGTGTATAAACGTCAAGACCATCACCTTCCTTCTTTCCCACCTCCTTTAATGACACGATGGGACATTATATTCGCGTGGAAAACTAAGTATAAAAATATATAGTGTATATATAAGCTGCTAAAAAAAAGAACCATTTCACCCAATTTTTTAGATCCAGATTGCAGCACAAAACTCAAAACTTTTTACATCCAAACAGATGTAAAAAAAACCATCTGGCGTAAAAAAGAGTTGACGATGGGTTCGTTGAATATTCGTATGCTTACTTGTATAATATATCTCTACGTGCGTACATGTACTGTACAAATATATATAAAACGATTGCAGTCGACGGTAGTCTTTGTTGATCCTTTTTCAGTTATTCTTGGATAATGTAGAAAGCCTGCATCCGGGTTCGGGAATATCAATCTTTCCTTTCCTCTGCTTTCCCCTTGCTTTCCTGTCCTCTCCTGTCCTGTTCTTACCTTTCCATCCTTTCATCCTTTTCTTTTTCCTTTCCTTTCCTTTCGCTTCCCAATCCGATGAAATGAATAAATGAACAACAGATTGAGAGATGGAGAGAAAGAGAGAAAGAAAAAAGAGATGAGAAAAAGTATATACGGTATATTACAACCCTTGATCGTGTCATGCTTACAGCTGTCTTCTTCATAATTCTCACTCCGTCCTTTCCAGCCATTCAGGCCTTTTGCTTGCTTACCTTGCTTGAATTTTTTTTTTCTTATCTTAGTTCGGCTCTCGACCTGCAGGAGCTGAAGTAAAGAAATATATTCCCTCGAATTTCCGTTTATACATTTATAGTTGTAGGACACATCCCAAAGTGATTTGTATGATCAGCTTTGTTACCCCTACTTGATCAAAGATGTCCTATTTGTTCCTACAAGTCCTTTCTTCCTTTTTGGTTCTTGTCGTCTCATCTCCTTCAAATCAAGTGCAGACAATTCGATGCAATGCTGAGTGAAAGAATGATTGAAAAGGATTTTTTTTTTTCTTCCAAAGATCGATTCAACCCCTACTTTCTATCAGGCAATTCACAAGTTTTTTTTTTGTCAAGAAGAGAGAGTATCCATTGATTTTACTTTGTTTGTAACACGAGTTTGTCTCTTTCATCGCCCATCATCAATCAACACGAGAAAAAAGGGTGTCCGTTTGTACGACATGAGCCTTTTCTCT
The DNA here is from genome assembly GCF_002105155.1 of Lobosporangium transversale. Classification (NCBI taxonomy): domain Eukaryota; kingdom Fungi; phylum Mortierellomycota; class Mortierellomycetes; order Mortierellales; family Mortierellaceae; genus Lobosporangium; species Lobosporangium transversale. Next base: position 318,301 of record NW_019029013.1, on the reverse strand, counting down.
GTTTCTATTTGGTTTTTCTTGTTTTCTTCACTCTTGTCAACCCCTACTTGCAATCTTGGTGTGTCCGTCCGTCAATGTTTTATCCTCTCCTCCCCACTTTTTGTGCTTCATCTTCTGCTTCTTTGTTTATTACATGCAGGCAATTGTTGTGTGTCCAGGATGATGCGCATCTGAGCAAAATTGGTAGCGTGCAACTAAACCACAAAGTCCAAGGTTGAGAGCCAACAGGCCAGCAAGGCAAGTTCTCATCGACATACATATATAGTTCTTTTTTCTTTTTTATCAAAATCTACATCCTCTTTTGATCTTACATAGCCTCTATACTGTATACATTAATGATTGTTGTTTACCTTTTCAACTTCACTCTCATTCTGTTGTTTGTCTTTCTTCAACTCTTGTTTGCCCATGTGTGTGTTTGGGGGACAACCAAGGTTAAGGAGAGGTTCACGGACATTCTGATGTCACATTTCTATGTTCTTTTTAATCATGAAGAGTCTTTATTCTTTCTACCATCGCCTGTTAGTTTTTTTTTTTTTTTTTTTTTTTTTTGTTCCTCTACATTGGTGTACAGGCACATTATAAATGGATGAACTAAACAAGGCGTCCAAGGAAAAGAAAACGATGCTTTAATTTTTTTTTTTTTTTTTCCACGCTCCCACGATTATCCCGAATCTGGAATCAATTGGAGAGCACTTTCATAAGAAAAAAGTTTACCTTTATGCTTCTCGAACGAGCATTTGTTGTGTATATTACTGTATTATGCAGAGATACAGATACAGATGGTTACAGAAAGTCTGCTTGAAAAACATAGAAGGTTGTATTATTGCATACATGCATGTGAGCAGTCGTTGAGGGTACAGCATTTGCATATGGAGAAATATCAAGTATAGGATGCGCTTTTTTTTTTTTTTTTTTTTTTTTTTGCCATTGAGGCGCGATGGGAAGCTGCATTATGCCACAAGGGTACATGAGCTTCTGCAATCAAGCATGAAAGAATAAAGACACAAGAGTGTTTTCTGGCGCAAAAACAAATCTCTGTCTCTCCCCCCTTTTGCTAGTGTTATTAGACGCGAAGGACTAATAAAAGATGATTTACACAAAATATACTCTTTAATTGCACATGTTAACGTCAGAACCAAAAAAAAAAAAAAAAAAAAAGAGCCATAAAAAATATAGTTTCAGTTTAAAGTTTAGGTTATTAAATAGAATCGAAGTTGCAACTTTATAAGACGAAATTACTCTTTTGGAACCCTTGGAACCCTTGGAACAAAGAAGAAAAACCTACGCTGAGAATTCGTCAAATGATGCACCATGGATAAGGATAGAGATAGAGATAGGGATTGCTGTATACATAAATATATATATAGATATACACTTTTATTTGATCATCAGCAAGCGAGATCATCCTCAATCCATCGCAATATTTGAATGTCATACATCTCTACTTCTTTACGAAACTTGATGGGTATATTGACATATTATATGGTATATACGAACTAGGGAAAAAAACAACTCATTCTTCATCAGATTCGAAATTGTACCCGTCAAATAGATTCAAAAATGAAAGAGGATTGTTATTCATCCATTATAGATTTATCCATTTATATTTTTATCTTTACGTTTCTGATATGGGTTAAGAGATCGGTAGATGAACTTTGTTCTTCTTTTCAGGGCCAGATATATATAAAAAAAAAAGGCCGAGGCCTCCTTCTACCGGTCAATTAGTGTCATCAGAAAAGATGGGTATACAAATATACATTTATATCAGCCGCCAAAAAAAAAAAAAAAAAAAAAAAAAAAAAAACGTGCTGTGGTCGGTTAAGAAAAAAGAAAAGAAAAAAAAAAATCAATTAGGGTGGAACCCAATGATTCCGAGCACCTATTAGAGCTCATGACAATCTTCCATTAATCCCGCCCCATATAACAATCTCCTCAATGTCTTATCCTGTCTTTGCAGTATATTTATTGTAAATGATGACTGAGAGTGAGAATTGGATGTAGTCCACATTGCTTAATTATGTGATATGCTGGGATGGCTTATTACTTATCGAATGGGGTTCATATATGGATTATATAAGCTAGGCAATAAAGAGAGGTGTCATTTTAATGACCTGAACGTCACGCCCAGGCTTGTATATATCTATACTTATTGCAACGTTATTCATGTATATATATTATATATATATATATACTATATACATGTCTTGTCGGTATGCATTTGAACATTAGACTATGGTCCAGATCATATACATGTAGTATGGTGAAGGAAAAAAAAAAGATGCGTTGGAGCTCTCAAGACAAGACCCAATACATGAGAGCAAGTAACGCTTTTGAAGCTCCGAATCCAAAAAACCGATCGTCCGTGCGCAACCCATCGTTTCCGATTTATTAAATAAAAAACATTGGTGGATTTTTTTTGATGAAGCGGTGCCGGAAGATAAGAAAGCGAGAAAGGAGAAAATGTCCACAGACCACTGCTCAAGAAAATATAAAATATAAAAAATATAGATATATATATATATGTATATACATATACATATATATTTAAAGAGAACAACATGGCATGATTATATTGTACACATGTAAGCTTAGAGTGGCTCCTTAACTATCTCCAATATCCGTCACCTGAGGCTATGTCTATCACTGTCTGTAATGCTCCAATGCACTGTCAGGCATTATTGAATTTGACAAGACACATGTATGCATTTATCTCGGTCTTGATAATCAATAGCAATAGCAGCTACTATGCATCCTGTCGGATATACAACAAGTTGTATTATGCAAATCCAAAGTAGGTTTCCCCAGATAGCGAAAGAGGCAAATTTAAACGACGTGGCTATTTTCAGGGATTCAGGTATGCTATGGCGGCTGATATCGCAGAATAAGCTCGTCTATAAGGCTGCCATCCGAATCCTGTATCCTTCGTCTCCTAGCTCAGAGCTTTCTGCATTGTATCCGGCGGTAATGGCCAAACAAGAGTGTGGCGACACTCAGGTCAGGTATGGACTTGAATGATTCGTACTAATAGCACGACCGACTAAAGAGTAAGGCGTTTGATAGTGATCAGTTCAGCATTAACCAAAAGCCTTTTCATGGCATTAAGAATGTCTACTTTGATCGATCGACTTGGTAATATCCGAACGATAATGAATGAGTTTAAGCAGCAAGAAAGATAGAATAAGGCATACCACAATTGGGCGCAAACAGACAGCTTCGTCCATTCTTTGTCTTTATTTCGCCTATGATCGAGCCCGATTGGATGTGCTAATAGACCTATTTACTTATTGCCTATCATAACTCTACATATCAGTCATGCATCAGCCTCGTTCGTAGTACAGCGCTGTGAATGGAGAAGAGAAAAAGGAGTATCACTTTCAACGGAGCTTCTGTTTTTCCAACATCGAGATGTGGTAGCCGTAAAGGATAATTGTGGTGTTGTATATGGCTACCTCAGCAAGCAGATCCGCCCAAGTTATCTTATGGATCCATAACTGGAGAAAGGACAAGGAAAAGGAGGGGAAGCCTAGTAGGTGGGTGGCTTAAAAACAATAACAAAACTGTTTTTGGTCTGAAGAAAAAAAGTTTTCCTGGTTATAAATTCCATTGCAATGTCTTTCTCTTTTTCTCCCTTTTCTCTTCTTCTTCTCCTCCTCCCCAATCATAAAAACACATATCCTCTCATTGATAATCTGCATCCACTTGTCCTGTAAGTTTGTTTGTCAAGAATTACACCACTATATCTTTTCCATTCCTTCCTCCTCCTCCCCCCCCCTCTTTTTTTTTCTTATATATTGCTTATATTTTTACAAAGGGACAAATGATGAGGAACCAAAAAATTATAACTTTCGTTCTTCCTACAGATACTGCTGTGCAGTACTGATGAGGAGAAATTTATCTTCTGATCCTATTATATAAAGCTACAATGAAGAGACAAAGGAATTGATTACACAATACCAAACGATCCAAACAAAGATCGATCTATCCTAACACATTCCTCTTGTCTTTTTTTTTTTTTTGGATCCTGAACAGGGGTTTTCTTGACTTTAGATAAATAAGACTGGTGAAGATTCGATAGTACGATCAAATAGTATGGATGGTCGTTTGCTTAGAACCGTTATGAAGAGTGTAACAAATAAAGAATTTCTAAACAAAAGTCAAAGCTGGCTGGCTGGATGAGGAGGGGCTGCATTGTAGATCTTTTGATCGTCAAAAAGTCGTACAAGAATGAATCCAGTGTCACAATTGATTTTTTTTACAGTCAATTTTGTGCACTTTACACTTGTATAATATTCATTTACCGGACTTAATTTTTTTTTTTTTTTTAAATGCAACAGACCTTTTTTTTTTTTTTTTTTTTTTTTGGTCTACAAGCTATTTAATTAATTCGTGGAAGGACAATGTTGTCGAACTTTTGATTACACTTGATACACACCGTTTCATCACGGACACAACAGCATACAATCGGGAAGCAAATCACTGACAAGAATGTTCCAGCATTGAACCCTAAAGCACTACAAGAGAGAAAAAGAAGTAACAGAAAGAAACATGTTGTTTTGGTTAGTTTTTCTTTTAATAAATATGGTATACAAATGGGCTGTGGTGGCGTTCGGCTCGGTCATGGATGAAAAACGTAAAAGCGATGAATAGTGTAAGAAAATTTGGATAGTCCAGAAAAAGACCCGAAACAGCGCATTTAAAATAACATCAGGAAAACAATTATATATAATAATAATAATAATAATAATAATAATAATAATAATAATAATAATAATAAACCCTCCACTACTGCATCAAACATACTGGTGTGTTCTCAGTTCATGGTATCCTCCTTTTGAACATGGAGGCAATGATGCTGCAATCTGTCGCTGTTGGATAATCGCTGGATGCAAAGGCAAGATGTCATTTGGACGTGGGACTGTTGGGTCTACAAACTCTGTAGGTGGTCCAGGTTGAACACCAGAGAAATGCCCTGGTCCAGCACTGGCACTTGTTGCGCCACCGTCGCCCATGGGTACTGGTGCGCCATAATAGGGTGCCCCCGTAAAATTCTGTCCTGTCTTCATATCTGGAGGTGGTGGGCCGTAATTACTGTTATAGCCTTGACCTTCCTGTGGAATGTTGGCATAGGGGCCTTGCTGCTTCTCTGGCGGATAATTGGACATGTTCTTTGAATGTAGCGATGTATTCAACTTTTTCTTTTCTTTTTTTTTTTTTTTGCAAGAAATAAGAAAATAAAATGAGTTTTGCAACGATGTATTTACAATTCTTTTTTGCTGTCAAATGAGAAAGAGATGAATGATGAAGTGTGGAGTGAAAAAGAACATGTAGTTCATTAGAGCTTGTATAATAACAGTTCACAGGGTGACTGTTGACTTGCTCTCGCCCAACTCGTGATCAGAGGATGCACTTTGAGATAAATTTGACGCGATGTTGACCTCATTCACTTTTTTTTTTTTTATTTCAAAAAATGAGGTAGAATAGATGTGTTTTGTATATACAGTTGCGAGGATAGAAGGGTAAAATGTGGCGCTTTGCCTTTCTTTTTTTTTTTTTTACTTGTCAGCATGGGTAGCTTTCTGGCTGGGATCTTCATCGCGAATAGCATGAATGGGAGCTTTGTCCTGCTTCAGCACGTTATGAGACTCAACCATACGGATTGCATCTGAGGCATGCTTGCTCAAGTTGGTCTGCTGCTTGTCAGCCTAAAAGAAGTCAAAGAAATAAGAATAGCCGAATAGAATTGGTTAGTCCTTTTCTTTTTTTGTGCTCTGACATCTTAGTTGTTGTCCTTTCTACCCTTCATGGAGAATGGAATAAAGAGGACTCTCCAATTATTTTTTTTTTCCTCTTTTTTTTTTTAAAGAGGTAAATACAATGTGATCAATAAGGCAAATGGTTGTTGAGCCTTATTAGAAAAAAGTGGTGTCCTTCATCTGCTGGTTGCTGTTTAACAACAGCCAGTAAAAAGTAAAAGGAATCATACAGCACTTCATTTTTAGATGAGAGTCTTTTCTGCAGACTGTGGTAGGAAAAAAAAGACAATCACATTGATATTCGCATGAAGGGCTCGTGAGAGGGAAGAAAGAGGATGGGGATCCCCATACCTTCAGCTCTTCGAGCAGGCTATAGAGCATTTCCTGATGATGAATGCTATCTTTTTTGACCTTCGAGTCCGAATATATCACATCTGCCTGAATTTGGTCCACAAAAGGGTCTTCAAACGAAGTCGCGTCTTCTGTCATTAGTCTGTCATTGTTGTTGATGGTCTTGCCGCCGCTTTGATTATGACTTATGGGATAATGGCTATTTGGCATCATGTTTGCTGCTGTCGCCTTCTCATGTGCATGTTTAGAGTTCACTGCAAGTCCCACATCCTTCCAGAGATCATCTTCCGCATGTTCAAATTGCTTTACCTCGTTCAAATAGTTTTGTGTGGTTTTGTCCATAGTGCCAGCAAGTTTCTGAGCAGATTGCTCTAACTTTTCAACCACCTTCTTGGCATTGTCAACCCAGGTGTTACCAGTCTTGGTGTCCTTGTGAGCGGTCATGGATGAGAACGCGCTGGGGTGAGCACCGTTGACGCTGGCAAGACTTGCAGGGCTAACATGGGAGTTGGCAAAGACCACGAGGGGAATACGGGTCATTGGGACGCGGGGAAGAGCTGAGGCAGCGGTGCGAATTGAGGATGCCATCTTGGAATTTAGAAGTGTGTTGCAAAAAAAAGTTCTGAGAGAGAGTAGGGGTGAGAGTGAGAGTGAGAAATAAAAATGAAGAGAGAAAGAATCGTCGAGAGTGTGAGTATTTATTAGATCACCTCAAGTTGAACAATCAGCAGACATTGACACCAATCGAACTGTTAAAACAAAATAAGGCTTTCCTTCAAAAGGAAACTATTAAAATCCACTTTAGTTATGCAACAACTGGTGTGGTTCACTAAAGAAAAACAAAGGGCTCATCCTCGTATTCACAGACAGACAACTATGACTAAGAAAGTAATACAATTGTAAAACATTCATCCACATGTACCCTGACTTTCTTTTTATTCTTATTTTTTTCGTCTTGTCCGTCTTCATCCATCAGTTCAGCACTAGCTGGTTTGTCTAAGATTCATAATGCTACGTCTCGAGACCCAAGATGATCCGATAGAAAAAAAATAAAAATTAAAATCATGGTATCCGGAGATTGATCGATATAACTCACATGAGCCGAGTAAGATCCTCAACCGGAATGTTGGGATGTCATCTTTTTATCCCTAGTGAGTGCAAGTATGTAAATTGCTGAGAAGAAACATTAGAGATCTTCTTTCATTTTACTACTCTCCTTGTACTGTATAAACTTTGTTCGTTGGAACAAAGAACTACTTATGACAGAATGACAAAATCTGTTACATGTACATGGCTAATTTTGAAATCGTAATAGGATCCAATAGTGAACGAGAGCGCGCAATCATCTCCATTTCGCTTCGCCCTTTCTAAGCATAGAACATGTACATGTACATATTTATGTACAGTACAAGATGGTGGATATTGGTAGAGACACAGAACATGACTGGTTCCCTTTAATCGTTTTTTAACATGCCATGGAATGGAGTCATGGCATGTTTTGTGTTCACTTTTTTTTTTCTGGGCTGGTTCGCGTTTCGTTCTTGCTCACAGAAATTGCATTGGTGACACCTTCACATGTCCCCACTTGACTCAGTTTGCACGTAATAGATCTTTCTTTTTTTAACGTTTTTTTTTTGCGGGGCCATTTCTAAATGAGGAAGAATGCGGAGAAGAAAGAGCACTTCAACGGGAGGATGTAAATGTTACATGCAGCAAAGAAAAAAGAAATCATATGATTATGCTTGTTTGTTTTGTGGAGTCAGATCTTCTGGTCCTTCTCATTCCAAGGATTTGAATGGATCACCAATAACCCTGTTCAGGGACCGTTCTGCCCCTCCCTTCGCACTACACACTCTACACACCACATGGCCATATGGTTAAAGTACAAAGCCATTGGGAATCATCCCCGACAGATCATCCTCATGTCTCCATGTGTATCCGTCTTTTTTTTTTTTTTTTTTTTTTTTTAGCCGATCGAATCATCATTCTCCCGATGGTGCTGGTGACGCTGGTGATGTCGAAAATAGAGATTTGCTCGGCAATGGTACATTATGGATGATTGTAAAAACAAGGATTGACATTCTATTTCTTTTCTTTCTTTCTTAAACTATACCTGAAGTAATCCTAATCCATACGATCGACAAAAGATTTACGTTCATAAATGTTCTTCACAAAAGCAAACAGATCAAACATGCCCTCGCGTTTTTTAAAAATTCTTGAGCTCCAAGCCCTTACGTGACTCTTTGTAAATGCTGTTCACACACTAATCATTAACAGCTATCAGCACTTTGGATATGCAAATCATACGCGTTTAATGAATCGTTTAGAGATCTTTTTATATCTTCTTTGGTAAAATGGGCTTTATTCCGTAACTGTGTTTATTTGCTTTATTTTTCTTTTTCTTTTTCTTTTTTGTTTTTTTTTCGCTTTTTTTTTTTTTTTTTTTTTCTCACTCAAAGTTTCTAGCAGCCTCCACGAAGAGCAAGGACCAAATGAAGGACTGAACCACCTTCAATATTATAGTCGGAAGCCAAGCGGTCATCACCCCTTTTTTTAATTGGAAAAACGAAAAGAAAAGATTGTTAGGTCAAGATCTAGGTCCACAATTGTAAAACACCTTTCATATTCCGAGTTTTTTTTTTTTTTTTTTATAAAAAAAATGTAAGGCAACTCACATCTGCTTTCCTCCGAAAATCAAACGCTGCTGTGCTGGAGGGATACCTTCCTTCTCCTCGACACGCTCCTTGATACGAGTGATCTAAACACCATACCATGTTCAGGAAGGGAAAATAATAATAAAGTAATGTAAGCTAGGGTATTCTTGATTCCTGAACGAAGCTGAGTGAAATTGTCGTATAAACTATTTTGAAAGAACATACCTTGTCATTGGGCTCAATGTCAATCTCGATCTAGATGTCGAAGTACAATGAAGAGATAGACAAAAATAAAAAAAGCATTGAACAAAATAACACAAGAAGGTCAGCACATGTGTGATGAAGCCGGAGTGGTCTTTTTTGTCTGCTCATTAACCAGTAGACCATGCTGGTGAACTGCGCCCTCTGACATTAAGGGGGAAGAGATGGAGACTCAGCCAAGTGAAATTTTCCTGATTGCCACTGTTCCCATGCCGAAAGCATGACGAATCCTGCTTAAACTTCAGCTGAGCGGGCATGATGTCTCCAAATAAAAATAAAAGAAAAAAAAAAAAGAGATGAAGCTCCCGATGGTCTATTCATTGGAAACTGGTTCCCGATTCCCCATACCTCTTTGCCAGTAAGTGTCTATTAATAAAAAAAAAAAAAAGAAAAGAAAAAAAAGTTAGATACCATATTTGCACTTTGATACGCAAGTTTTTAAGGTCTACTATGCAGAGTAAGCAGTCTAATAGCAAAGAAAAAGCCAGTATCTAAAGACTGAGCGTGTTTGATACCTTGACTTTAATGAGCATATTGACAGTGTGTAATGTGAATATAGATGATGTAGGTGATGTAAATGTAAAAAAGCGATGTAGACTCACGCGCAGCGCACAAAAAAAGACACCTCGCCCTCCCCCGTGACGTGTTTACGAAGAAAATTGAGCATGTACGCCACCAACACGAACACCAAAACGTTTATTCATTCTTGGCTCGCATATTACTAACTGCGACAACCTTCATCTAAGCGAAAGCGATATTGGTATCGGCGCTAGCGTCGGATCATCCAGTTAATCCATAGGCGCGCTGCGATGGGCACAGAGGTGCTGCAAAACTCTTTAGCTCCTCAATACAAAGTTTTTGATTCTCGTAAAGATTTTTTAACGAAGCCCTGTATAAGATGTCATTACGGAGGAGGATACCCTTTATAATTGATATGCGCACAGGGACGTGGAGACAGCTACAGAAAATGCTAAGATTGCCATCTCAAAAGGGTTTTGCCGACCGCACCTCACTATTGATCGGGCAGGACACCGAAGTCAAGTCCTTAAGGAAAGCTATAAAAGTAGACTAAGCAGTAAGTTAGAATGATTGATTAAATGGGTATTTAAAACAACAAGAGCAACAGTATGGATCTATGCCCTCAGCAATTCGACCGACTACTGAAGGCCCTATTTATCTAACTCGTAATGCTCTAGTAGCGGCTGCTAGATCCTGCGGAATTCAACTACGGCCTGATGGAGCGTAGGGGAACAGAGTCCCTCTAGTTTTAGACCTGCGTCCTCCCTCTTGGTCCATCTATACTCACTCCCTCACTGCCACTGTCAACAAAAAAACCCTTTTTTAATTTTTTGTACTAGCTTAGAGTATAATTGTGTGTAATTATATAAACACTAAGAGACATATTCGCAGCACACACGCACAATATATAAATGCCCATACTGCTCTTCCAAGGCGCAGACATTGGCCGTTCCCGCGCTTTAGATAGATATCATCATAATATGGAGTATGGAAGGTAGAATTAAGCATGCGGAAGAAAAGCTCTTTATCATTTATTTGTTATTGCAGGCATTATGATAGTCTTGTTGAGGTTGTGATCTAGTACCAGAACCTGTACTTACCCCAAGACCATAAGTACTTGCTCTTAGGGCGTTGTCGTATTTGTTCTGGGAGTCAATGCCACAGGAGCCGCCGCCCCAGTTACCTTTAACGTAGCTGCAGGTAGTCTGGGTCTTGGGATTGACGTTGTTATTCTTGTCGCTGCAGGTACACCATAAAGGAGTCGTGGCAGTGTCGGCGCTGTGGCTGCTGATGCCAAGCGCCAACAAGGCGACGAGGAAGAGGAGAACGGACTTGTTGCTGGCCGACATTTTCACTTATGGAATCTTAAGAAGGAAAGCTGCATGAGCAAGGTCAGAAAAAATAAGGTGATCAGGTAAAGGTCGTGAAAGATTTCTTTTATGGGCTAAAGAGTTAAAGACTTACTCTTAGATGTTATGAAGAGCGAATGAGTGAAGCTGTCCTTTTTATACTTTTGGGAAAGCGTAGATGGACACATCCTGGCTATCATCACTTAAGAAATAAGAGAAAGTCGGTATACATTCCTAATTATCCATTATACCCACTGTCTTTCTGGGACCAGAAACTAGTCATTCCAACCCTCGAAGAAGAGATGGGGACTGTAATATACTGTATATGTTCCCAAGCAAAGAAGCGGTGCATATTTATTTAAGACGGAACATAGACACCTGTACTCTTTTAATAATATAAAGTTAAAAAATGAGGAACTAGAACCTCCGCAGGGTTTCATTTTTACCTTGATAAAATGCAGCTGCAAGGATAATTGAGCTTTATTTACGAGAGGACCATTCATTCAGGCAAAAAAAAAAAAAAAAAAAAAAAAAAAACGCTTCTTAGGCCTGCAGTGACCCTTAGTTTTCACCTACTGGATCATTCCATACGTTTCAAAGTCAGAATCCGTATTAGAACGCGATCGATCATTTCTGCCTTTTTTTTTTTTTTTTTTTTTTTTTTTTTTCAATTCTTAGTTGTGTATGAATAGAGCTTCAGTTCCTGAACCATTCCAGGCGGAGCCGTTTTGAAGGTTGCTATACTGATTTTAAATATCAAAAAAGAGATGTATATGTATATAGTACATCCATCGCAAATACTTTGTCTGGATGAGGGATTGTAGGTAATAGAGCAACCTTGTTAGTGATCAGAGAAGAGATCAAGTGTTTGAAAGGATAAAGAGAAGGAACGCAGTATTTCCGTGTGACAGCTCCATAAGATATCATTTCTGTATTTGTGACACAACATGAATGCCAGCTTCGCCCGTTTCCATCCTCGCGAATCCTTTGGTAATTTCCTCATAACACAGCAAAAGAATGGTATGTAATCACATTCACATGTAATATGTATCACAGTACACCCATGTCCTAGATGTCTTTCTTGCATATACCATTGCTTCATTAAACATTTACTGTGGAGGATTTAGCTCTCGATATGCTATGACAAAGATCAACCATAATTTGAACGAAACAAATCCGATGAATGTTTGCTTACTGTTGGCAAGGGCCTTTTTTTTTAGTTCCAAGAGACCTTCCATTTTAGTGTGCCTCGCCTTAGGCGCGTAACAACTCTCTTAGGGCCTTGCCGGCATACTAACGCCAGATATCAATGACTAGCCTGCAGCCAATAATAGAACCACTGACCTTGCTGTAACTGTTTCCAGGCACAGCCTCTGGCAGGGGACAGTGTTGAGTTTTCTTTATATTATCGTAAGAACTCCAATTATTATAGGAAAAAATGAGGGAGACCTGAAAGAACCCGGTTTAGAATCGCTTCAGATGGAAGTTTCATTATCATTACTATTATTATTATTATCTTAAAACCTGTATTTAATCACTTGAGACATCCTATGACGGAAATAGGACAAATAACTTATTTGAGCCTTGTTAACTTAGGTTCGATCTGTGCGTGTAACTTAAATATAACCATTAATTCTTGAAATACAACCCACACATTTCACTTTTTTGCTTGAACACAATACGCACACGATCATGTCCATCAACGAACAAGCTCTCGGCAAGGTATAAAGGAAAAAGTCTCATCAACACTTTTATCAACAAGGGGAAGAAGAAAAAAAAAAAGAAGCTCGGCAAGGAAAAGAAGGCGTGGATATTCACAACGAACACTCAAGGACACGTTTATTTGAGATTCGCGTTTGGAATACGTTCTGTCATCATCCAAGGAAATAATTAATAATAATCAGCAACTATAGAGTCATCTCAACATCCTTTCGGAATCCAGATTACTATTTTTTTTTTTTTTTTTTTTTTAAAAAAAAGGGCCTCAATTAGATCTCACATTCCGGTGAAAACTGATTTTGGTGATTTCTTTTTTTTTTTTTTATAAAGCTCGTCCACGATCTTCAGTCAAAATTGCAGGAAGCCACTCGGATGGTGGCCTCTGTCCAGGCACAGATCCAGGCTAGGGAAAGAGAAAAGAAGCTTTCTGAGCTCACAAACAAGGAGCTTTCATCACTTCAAGCCGATACTGTCACTTACAAGTCAGTTGGTAAAATGTAACGTTGGCAGATTAAGGAAAAAAAAAAAAAAAAAAAAAAAAAAGAACAGGAATACGACACGAGTGAATCGTTCTTTATGCTTTACTGTTGCTGTTACATTTTCGTCCTTCCTTCTTTCTTTTGCATCTGACGAGCTTGTATTTTGTCTGTATGTATGTGTATGTGAAATAGGTTCGTTCAAGAACCATTGAATGATTTGACAAAGGAATTATCGGAACGTGCTAAAGATATGACTAAGGAACTCGAAGCATTGGACAAGAAGCGGATCTATTGGGAGCGAAACAAGACAGAAGCTCAAGGCAATCTGCAAGAATTGATCCGACAGATTCAACAAGCTCAAGGAGCATAAAATTTTCTCACTCTTTAGAGTAATAGAGTAAAAATCGAACGAAGGAAGAAAATAAAAAAAAAAATTAAAAAACTCCCCGTCTCCAATGAATGGCCGCTACTTCAATGACATTGTCTGGCCAATTTCCTTTTGTTATTGTTGGAAATCAATATTTATTGTAAAAAACGATTAGAAAAAAAAACGAAAATGCTCGAATCCATCATCTTTTCCGCCTATATAATGGTTAGTAGACACGCTTCTTGGGAGGAACAGCCTTGCACTCATTCTCATCCAAGGTGGTGCCAGTGACAGCACGGTAGCTCAATTTGACGTCGCCAGTCTTCTGGTTCTGCCATGAGAGGGTGTGCTTCATCCAGTTCTTATCATCACGCTCTTGGAAGTCCTCACGAGCATGGGCTCCGCGAGACTCCTTGCGAGCGCTAGCAGAGTGCATAGTCTGAGCAGCGCAAGTCAATAAGTTCTGAAGCTCCAAAGTCTCAACCAAGTCAGAGTTCCAGATCATGCTGCGGTCTGTAACACCAACGTCCTTGAATGATTTGAAGACCTTGTCAATCTTTTCAACACCCTCATCCAATGATGACTGAGTACGGAACACAGCGGCATCGTTCTGCATGACCTTCTGCATGTTCAAGCGAAGAGCTGCCGTTGGGATAGGGCCGGAAGAATAACGGAGTTTGTCCAGGTTGGCAATAGATTCGGCACCAGCATCAGAAGCCAAGGGACGGTGGGGAGTGTTGGGCTTCAAGGTGTCACGGATATGATGTGCGCAAGCACGGCCAAAGACGACAATGTCCAAAAGTGAGTTGGCTCCCAAGCGGTTGGCACCGTGAACAGAGACACAGGCAGCCTCGCCAGCAGCGTACAAACCAGGAACAACCTTGTCTTCACCATTCTCATCAACAGTCAAGACCTCTCCTGTATATTTGGTTGGAATACCGCCCATGTTGTAGTGGACAGTGGGCAAGACAGGAATAGGCTCCTTAGTAACATCAACTCCCGAGAAAATGGCGGCAGTTTCTGAGATTCCGGGGAGACGCTCATGGAGGACAGAGGCGGGCAAATGAGAAAGCTGGAGGTAAATGTGATCCTTTTCAGGACCAACACCACGACCCTCACGGATCTCCATAGTCATGGAACGGGAAACAACATCACGTGAAGCCAAATCCTTGGCAGTAGGGGCATAACGCTCCATGAAACGCTCTCCTTCAGAGTTGAGAAGATAACCTCCCTCACCACGAGAACCCTCGGTGATCAAGCATCCGGCACCATAGATACCAGTAGGGTGGAATTGAACAAATTCCAAGTCTTGGAGAGGAAGACCAGCACGAGCAACCATGGCGTTACCGTCACCAGTGCAGGTGTGAGCAGAGGTGCAGGAGAAGTAAGCACGGCCATAACCTCCAGTGGCGAGAACAGTCTTATGGGCACGGAAACGGTGAAGAGTGCCGTCCTCCATGTTCAAAGCAATAACGCCGCGGCACTCGCCGTTCTCCATGATAAGATCCATGGCGAAGTACTCGATGAAGTAGTTGGTATTGTGACGAAGAGACTGACCATACAAGGTGTGAAGAATAGAGTGACCAGTGCGATCAGCGACGGCAGCGCAGCGGTAAGCCTGACCACCTAAATTTGCAAAAAAAATAAATGAAATGAAATAAATAACACGCAAACTATTTTTCACTTTCTAATCTCCGCATGCGTTGAAAAATTTGTCCAGACCAGTTACGATATCAATGAATTGATGACTTTACCCTCGCCAAACTTCAAGCTCTGACCACCGAAAGCACGCTGGTAGATCTTGCCCTCCTTAGTTCTGGAGAAGGGGACACCATAATGCTCCAATTCAATGACACTATGGGGGGCTTCACGACACATGTAATGAATAGCATCCTGATCACCAAGCCAGTCAGAACCCTTGACAGTATCGTACATGTGCCATCTCCAGTCATCCTCACCCATGTTGCCAAGAGCGGCATTGACACCACCCTATTTACATTAACGGTTCAATTGAGAGAGATCCAACATCATTTAATTAAGGATACATTCCACATTGATTTATTAAACAAAGACGAGGCATGAAATGTCCAACTGTTTACCTGAGCAGCGACAGTATGAGAACGAGTAGGGAACAGCTTAGAGATACAGGCAGTGTTGAGACCAGCCTCAGCAAGACCGAAGGCAGCACGGAGACCAGCACCACCAGCACCAATAACAATAGCATCATAGGTATGATCAATAATGGGATACTTGGAGGTAATTGGATTCTGTTAAGTGATAATGATTAAGATGGTTATTAGCATGTGTGTGCATGAATAATACATGGGAGCACAGAGGCGTGATTTTAGTATTTTTTTTTTTTTTTGCGGGGAACACCCAAACAAGGAAGGAGCGAGGCGAGGTAGAAAAAAATTAGAAACAAGGTCTAGGATCACAAGAATCAACTCAATGGAGAAGTGCACATACCGATGATTCCTTAGCATTCAAAGGCTTGGAGGCAAAAACCTGCATAGCAGGGCGAGAAGTGTGCAAGGCACGGCTAGCAGCATTCTTAGCAGCTATAGGTGCAATAAGTAGCAAGAAAGTGGTTAGTCACTTCGGAGAAAATAATTCATGTTCTCCTCTTCGGACGAAAAAATAGAAAATCAGAACAATTGCTCTGGAGCAAGATCTGGTCAGTGACATACCGGTGCGACGCTATTAGAGGTACAATTGTCATTAATTGAAAAGAAAGAGTAATGGAAGCATTCGATTAGCAACAGAGCGACAACAATAAAAAAAAAAAAAAGAATATGTTGTCTTTCCGAGAATTAGCCGGAGCAACGTGTGTTTTATCAAGCAGGAACACATTGAGCAAATAAACACGCGACTAGGCTCGTCTCGGAAAAAACCAGGACAAATAGCCATAAATAATTCGACCAGCTTAAAGGCGAATTGTTTTGACTATAGAAATGAACTCTACGAAAAGCGTGTTGCATGCGTCGGTGTCTGCATGCGAAAGGGGGGCATGTTACGCACCAAGATGTTAGAGCAGGACTGGATTCGGAGCATGGCGGAAAAATAGACGAGTGAACAAGAAATCTAAGTATGTATCCTTTATATCCTCTTGATAGAAGTGAGGAGTGGAGTGGAGTGTGGAATGGAGGGAAGGAGATGGAGAGGAGTGGAGAAAAAGATCGAAATGGGCAATCCGAGAGGGGGTAAAAAGAGTGTGTGAGCGTAAAAAGCGTCCGAGGACAGGGGATGTGGACAGTTCCGCGCTTTTGCTCGTGTAAACACTTTCTGCCGAACACAAGAAAAATTCGGAATGACATGCGATGAAACAGCCTTCTGTCCCGTCGCTGGCTTGTGTCACGTGCACATCCTTTCTCCTCACGCTTTGAAAGTCAGTTTTAGTCAGTTTATTACAGGGCTGAGAAGGACTATGTACGATGAAGGGCTAACAAAAGGCCGTAAAAAGAATTGAAAGAGGAGATAGCGGCATCGGTAGTAAAAACAAGGTTTATTTACTTGGCAGAAACAAAGCCCTTCAACTCCTTGAGCCAGTTGGTGTACTCAACCTGATCTTTGTGGAAGACATAATTTGGTACAAAGTTGGCAAGGTCTCCATCAATCTGACGCTCCTCCAAATACTTCTCGAACGTGATCTGGAGCTGTTCATCCAACTCACTAAAAGGAGGGCCGCTATACAATCCGCGCTTCTCCCAATCTGCCTCGGCAGTCGAGGTATTGGCCAATACAGAGTCTTTGATGTTGGAAATGGATTCGACAATGAAGGTGCCATCCTGAGCAATGGCATCCACAGAGATGCTTCCAGCATTAGGCTTGGAGATTGTAATCAAGCAGCGGACAGGGAAGGTCAATGATTCGAGGTCATCTTCACCCTCCTCTGTATCATCGCCAGAAGCAGAAAGACTCTGCTGCTGTTGACCCTCGTCTTCGAGATCCCCTTCCAAGTCCAGTTCCTCTTCCTCATCTGCATTGTTGATATCTGAGACCGAGAAAACAACCTTGATACTATAAAACAATAATATAAATTGAAAGGGGAAGAAAGAGGACAGAAACATGATTACTGATGAATACGTGTTCTTCATCCTTCGGAAATAATCCTATATCCCGATTCTAATCACGTACTCTTCGTTGCCGAACTTGCGAGTCAAGATGACCTCGTCAGAGCCGGGCTTATCAGTGATTTGAAAGGGACTTGTTTTCAAGTAGTTGGTGATATACTCAGGAACCTCATCACCTTGCTCCTCTTCGTGCTTGATCTCATTCTCGAGGACACTCGTAAACTCCTTATCAACTTAATGGAAATGAACAAATAAATACAGGATTAGATTTTATGAGGTTAAAACGATAGAAAATGTTTCTATGCACATTCGCATTCCTCTTCTCCAGCATCAAGCTAGAGTTCAATTAAGCCACATACCCTTGTTCCAGGCAAAAGGAGTGTTACTGAAAGAACGCAAAGCCGAGACAGATCCAGCGCGGGTCAACAATGCAGATGAAACAGCAGGCTTGGGAATGACAACAGCACGCATCGCCAAAGTAGGCATGGTACGGGCAACAGCAGTGCGGAGAGCAAACATGATCCAAATTTCGATTGTGGGTGAAGGGAGTAAGGAAGAAAAACAATAACAAGGATCAAAGCGAATGAAAGGACAAGATCGGCTTTTTCACTGTCCTTGCTTGGAAATATGAAATACTGCCTTTTAGGGCAAGGGACAGTCACAAGTCCGCCACGAGAAGCTGCGGCGGCGCGTCCATTCGTCTTCATTTCTCTTTTCTTTTTCTTTTCTTTTCCATCAACCATCTACGTTAAACATATCTTGATACTATGGATGCAAAGACACAGAAATACGACCGCCAACTCAGGTAGAGCCGTATACACATAGCACTGGTTACTGCGTGTTTCAACCGGATGCTGACTGCGGACGCATTATGACATTGCTACTTCATATAAACCGTTTAATAATACCCATCGCATCAATTTCAATACCCCTTAATAGACTTTGGGGTAATAGCGGTCAAGATGCTCTCGAGTCTGCACATATACTTCTAGTCAATGCCACCGCTGTTGGCTGTGAAATCCTCAAGAACTTGGTTCTTCCAGGTGTGAATGGCGGATCTGTTATTGTAATCTCTTCCAGACTATAGGCCACTGTTTTAAATCTTTAGCTAACGCTCCAATTACCAAATAGGGATCGGCCAGTTCACGGTAATTGATCAGGGGACTGTCACGCAAAACGACATAGGTTCCAACTTCTTTCTCGACTTTGAAAGCCTAGGCAAGCCAAGGGCGGAGCGCGCATGTGAACTTCTCGGTGAGTTGAATGAGGATGTTAAGGGCCATTGGATTGCCAAGGACATCCTTTCAATCTTGAAGGAGGATCCAGCTTTCCTCGCTCAGTTCTCTACGGTCATCGCAACCAATATCACACGCGAGACTGCTGAAAAGATTGCAGCGCTTTGCTGGGTCAATGGGCAACAAGGCGTCGATATTAACACTATTCCTGCTGGAAAGAAGAAGACCGCGTTTGTTTGGGTCAAGACGGTTGGATTCATCGGAGCAGCCAGGATTGCAGTACCGGAACACACTAGTGAGTTTTATTATTATTACTCTCGACTTTCTCGATAGGATTGAGTATCATGAAAACATTCAGTGGAGATTTACCGGACGTTTTAATTCTACTCCTAGTTGTGGAGACCCATCCCGACAACGTTGCCGATCTCCGTATCGATACTCCTTTCCCTGAACTCATTGCCTTTACAAAGTCATTCGATTTTAATACCCAGGATGGACTGGAGTTTGGCCATATTCCATATGTTGCTATTCTTCTTAAGTATATGGAAGAATGGAAGCAGGAGGTGTGTTATTATTAGCGGAAGTCTTCAATTTGCATTCCTATTACTCCAGCGTGTAGATCTGACAACATACTTCTACTCATCGTTCCTACAGCATGGAGGCAAAATCCCTTCCACATACGCGGAGAAAAATCAACTCAAAGCGGCTATTAGATCTGGAATGAGATCAGCAGATGATGAAAATTTCGAAGAAGCTATCAACTCGGTACTTAGATCATGCCAACCCACTGTAGTTCCGAGCAGTATCAAGGAGATTTTCAATGATCCAAAGTGCGTGAACTTGACTTCAGAGGTAGAATCACCAATATGAACCCTTGAAAAAAAGGCTTTACTATGTAATTTAAATATGCCATGGGACGTTCGCTAAATCCCATAAATCCTTTAATCTCTCGTGGTTCCTCATTGCCCTGGTATTTAGAGCTCTAGCTTTTGGATACTTGCGCGCGCTTTAAAGGATTTTGTGGACGACTATGCTAAGAGTGCTGGCTTACTGCCCTTATCTGGCACCATCCCAGATATGAAGGCACAGACTGATAGTTATGTGACGCTGCAGAGCATGTAGGTGACATATTTCACGTTTTGGATGATGTTTGATTCACTGAAGTATAACGACAGCAAAAACAATATCCATGGTGCTGACTGTAACGTCTCTTGCTTGCTAATGATTAGCTATAAAGCCAAAGCAAAACAGGATATTCAGGAGGTATCAAAGATTGTGGACTCACTGTTGGAGTCGATTGGTTTAGCACCAGGCTCAATCCCACTCCAAGAAATCGAAACTTTTTGCAAATTCTCTGCGTTCCTGAAAGTCATTCGTTATCGCAGTCTGGAGCAGGAATACAATCAACCTAAAATAAAGCAGATTGGTGAGCATATCGCAAAATGTTGATATCTGTTTAAAAAAAATCAAGTTAATTCAGAAGCGTTCAAATTGTCTAACATTCCTTTCTTTTTTACCCTTCTTTATTTTTATTTTTTATTTTTTATTTTTTATTTTTTATTTTTTATTTTTTATTTTTTATTTTTTATTTTTTATTTTTTATTTTTTATTTTTTATTTTTTATTTTTTATTTTTTATTTTTTATTTTTTATTTTTTATTTTTTATTTTTTATTTTTTATTTTTTATTTTTTATTTTTTATTTTTTATTTTTTATTTTTTTTGAAAATATATAGCTTCATGGTTGTCTGATCCTGACTCTATTTTCCCTCAATACGTCCTCTTACGTGCTTCAGACTCCTTCTATGATGATCATGGACACCATCCTGGTGAAGGAGAAAATTGGGAAGATGATGTGGACCAACTTCAGGGCAATGTCAATATCTTGTTGCAGTCCTGGGGTCTTGAGAACGACACTATCTCTAAGGATTTGACACATGAAATGTAAGGAGGATCAACATCTCATCAAATGCATTTTACAAAGACCACAGGTGCTAGTTCAGTCTATTCACGATATTTGATTTTAACGAATTCGTTCTCTTGATTGTCGTTAGCTGCCGCTACGGTAATGGCACGATTCACAATATTGCTTCGTTCATAGGTGGAGTCGTGAGTCAGGAGGTCATCAAGCTGATCACGCATCAATATATCCCTATGGACAACACATTCATCTTTGATGGAGCACGTTCCGTCTCTGCTGTCTTTGCGGTCTAAATCATCTTCTCTTTTCACTGCGACTCTTTGAACATCCATAATTAGGGATGATCGTTAACATAAAAAAAAAAGTTGCTGGAGACAGACGAACAGACAATTAAAAAACGTAACATTGAGCCCCCTTCAAAAGCCATAAAAATAAAAAGCACGAGAATATATGAGATCATCTAGATCTTCTTTCAAAGAAAGATTTTTAATATTATTATTATAAGATGCAGTAAGTAGGGATATGAAAAAAAAAAAAAAAAAAAAAAAAAAAAAACTACTCTATCAGCCCATGTTTTATTGTTCACCAACAGCATCTTAGCAGGAGTCGTTAATCTTTGTCATTCCAGCTGGATCGCAGGGATCTTCTTCTCGGATCAATACCAACAGTCTCGCCATCATTGCTTATAGACATCCACCGGATCTTTATTTACAAAGCAGACTATATACTATGAATCTGCTGGTATGTGTCTGAGCACAGATAGCTTTTTCAAAAAAAAAAAAAATAATAATAATAATAAAATAAAAAAATAAAAAAAAAATCCCTTACTTGTTCACTCGGCTATGCAAGAGTGTGCTCAAAGTCCCCTAGCATAAGACGAGGATGACAACGGCTATGATGCAAAAGACTGTGATCAATCCAGACCCGATCTTTCTCTTTCGGCTTTCTTTCAATGGCTGGATTCTAGGCTGTCCTAAGAACGACGAACACGAATGGGGAAAAGTGATTGAAAAACATCTCTTGGTCGTAGCAGTAGAGATGGCTGCAGTTCTGGTGTGAGCAGCGTAGGCTTCTTTAGTAGATTTGGCTCTCGCTTCCACAGTTGCAGTTGCAGTTGTCGCTGCAGTTCTTGCTTCTAACTTTTCAGAGCATAAAGATGAAAGTGCTCGAGAAGCAGATTCCTGATTCTTGTCTTGGTGCTGCGTTTGGCCTTGGATATCTTGCAGTGGAGAGGTTATAGCAGTGGTATTAGTGTTATCGATATTGATATTATAAGAGATACCAACGGACGGCGTTGATAGACATGGAGTAATATCAGGTGAAGAGGATATGGATGCAAGAGATGAAGGTGCAGAGGATGACGATAGCATATGTGTGACAGTAGAAGCCTTGCCTGCCGAAGAGACATAGGCAGAGGTAGAGGTCGAGGAAGATGAAGGTGAAGAAATAATGCCAGAGCGCTCATCAGTATTACGAGCTGACCAAGGGAATGACTTGCGAATAGACAAGGCCCAGTTAGGAAGCCGACTTTTGACGGGAGTTTCCTCTTGATGATGCTGCTGCTGGCACATACTGGTTGTTACTATAGATGATTTTCCTCTTTGTCCCTCTGCTCTTCCTTCTGTTTGTATTTCTGCAGCTGTCAAGATGGCAGAGCGATTCACTATCCTTGGCTGTCGGCTCCTTTTGTCGCCATTGTCATCATTACTACGATGGTTGTCGTTATCTTTGCCATTACTGCTGTCTCTATAGGTTGTTGAACGGCGACAGCTATAACCTTGGTCGCCCTGATAGTCTTGATGGCCATGACAATGCTGAAGACCCTTTTTTTGTTGCTTTTTTTGATGCAATTGATGTTGGTGATAATGGGAAGAAGACTCATTTGTGGACGATATTTTGTGTTTCTTTTCATGGCGTGCTGCACGCTGTAAAGAAATGATGGAGGATGGAGATAAAGACGGTGTCAACGAGGTCAGGGACTGCCCTGAGTTCCTTGACGAAGACGAAGGAGATGGTGGTAAGGGTGAGGACGAGGCCATGGACGATCGTGGTGGAGAAGAGGCAAGAGTCGATGAAGGAAGGCAATGCGAGGGATATATAGTGGGCATGGATACCGTATGGACATTGGTACATGCGACTGGCGGCTGTGATATTGGTTGGACATCATTGCGGGAGGCCAAGAGGATACTGGCAGGATCAATATCAGGACAGAATTCATGAGAATGGTGATGGATGCTGCTACCGTTGCATTTCATGGAGGATTGGGTGTGAGCAGGAGGGGTAGGAAAGGGGGCCTGTGGTAAACTGTCAGTGAATGCAGGAGTAGAATAAGAGACGACCATTGCTGAAGTGCTGAGGTCAAGAGGCCTGATAGAAGAATAGAAACAATGCGGTAAGAATGAGTTGTAGATGAGGATAGAAAGGGATACGTATATAGAGATGGGGAGAGAAGTAGAGAGAGGAAGCTGGAGAGAAGGAAAAAAAAGATATTTGTGAAGGAGAGAATATGTAATGAAAAGTGGAATGAACTTTGAATTTTCCTCTAATACTCTAATGCAGAAATAAAAATAATTGAGCGCCCTCTTAAGGTTAACTCTTTTTTTGGACGGATTAGTCCATTTCAAGGCATACTTGACCATGTGGACAATTTATGTCTCCTATTGAACAGCTCATGTCTGTACTTCATAGCATGGAACAATAGCGTCCATTGCAAGGCCTAGGCCTTGGGGGACAAAAGAATCATTTCACTTGTCCAAGTGTCTTTTTTTTTCTTTTTTCCTTTTTTTATGCAGTAGGATCCACCTTCATACTTATAGTATACATTTAAGCTTTTATTATATTTTTTTTACAATTTACATCTGCCTACGGCTGTTAGATTCCTAACTTTCATCGTTTTAAATATCCGCTTATTAGTAAAAGCTACTTTCATTTCAAAGGATGATTATCCATTGCTGACACATTTGGACTTTCAGCTTCTTATATTCCATCGTTCATTTTTGCTTTTTTTTTTATCTTTCCATACTCGTAACAGAAACATGATGAAGATCATCGTCAATAAGATTGACAGCTTGTAACCTTACTGTGTATTGCTTTAGCTGAGGGGATATTCAGGAACTCTGTTAAACAAGTCCTGTTGGACGATCAGTCGACTAGTATATATATTTTAAAATACTGTCTTTGAATCAAAAACGATGGGACGAAGTTCATGTGCGCATGCACGTGCTGAAAGGCAAATGTGGCTTGCTCTTCTCTCTCAGGCTGGGACCAAACTTGATATTTTGGCTGCCCCCCATTCTTAAGCTAAATTAAAAGAACTTGATCTCTGGTACTACGGGAGTGCACTAAGAAATGCATTTCATCATCATGATTCATTCGGCATGCACATTCTAATATGACGACCAAACTATGAGCTTCATTCATTCGAGAATGTGAATGGTTAATCTATTTTTATTTCAATTAAAACTATGCCTTCATGTCTTTCAGAAGCATTTGGTGTCCTACTTTTCTACGCTTCCATACTAGGCTTTTATGCTATTTCCCTTCAACTTCTATCTCGTACACGATGGATCTGCAATACAATGTTAATGATGAAGACTATCAATCCCAACTTGATGACTTCAAAGATTTCTGCCCCTCATACTTTGAAAGGTGAACTCACATTGTTTGATGAGAGAATGAATGTTAGTATCACCCGCAATCACGATGGAAACTCGACTTCGCTTTCACAATATATCACTTCGGGTGACTTCGCCAAAACTATAGTGTGCAGATGAGGTCCAGTCGTTCTTGGATGCCGCTCTTCTTGTGGCTATTAGATATAAGTGTCGTCAATTCATACATACTATGGTGTACTAGGAAAGGATCAAAAAAAAAAAAAAAAAAAAAAAGATGGACATCGCTAATTTCGCTTAAATCTTGTAAACCGACTTTTATCGCTATCTAAGTCTCAAGTTGTCATCGAGCAAAGGAACTCAAAGAGAAACGTAGAAACTAATGAGTCTCTGGAGCCTACTTTCAAGATATCAAAAGGCCCATATATTACTAAACACTCCCTTCCAAGCCCTCGTCGACATCTACTAGGGTTTCATTTCCCGATAAAAACCAAAGAAAGTGAAAGAATAGATGTTAAGAGTAGGATGGCATGTGGAAACTGCAGGATTAAGGGTCTTAAGGAAGGCAAGAAGTCCACCTCACGGTCAGAATGGCTTCCTCTTTGCCTGAAAGCAAAGCAGAGTTGCTTTGAGGAATATCACACCAAATAATATTTTGCGTACAAAACACAAGTAAAAAATTAGCCAAATTGCGACCATTTTATTTTCAAAATCAAGATAAAGTTATACATGTATTTGTCGACTGGCAGTTTTCTGTCAACGAAGGAATGTGTCGCCCACTTCCACCCACAAGCGAATGAGATTAGAGCTTTAGGGGGAACGTGACATGATTATCGGGTCGGAGGTTGATTTTATTTGTTACCAATTGATTAGCCGTAATTTGACAGATTGACAGAGGGGGGTGATCCAAGCTGGTCGCCATTCTTGGTTAAACTGACTCAATTGCAAGTCTTTTATCTTGCAAAATACCTGTAATTGACGATAGCACCAGTTTGGATCACTGTCAGAAGGCACAAACTGGGGCTGTTACTCACCATCGTTGCCTTGAAATAATAAAAACAGGTTCGCCCATTCCATTCATCATCCTTTTTTTTTTTTTTTTCTTTTGGTGCATCTGTAGACATGGAGTTGACAACTAACATCGCTTTCCGCTCACGCTTCAATATTGTCCGCCATGTTGTGCAGGCATCAACTCCTTCATTCTCTCTTGCCAGCAACGTCTACAAACCTCTCTTAAATAATAGTGTGGCTGAAGCAAGCAACAAAAGAGATATACCCCCAATCGTGTTTGCTCATGCAAATGGATTTCATAAAGAGACGTGGGAACCGCTTATCTCACGCCTAAATCCTCGCTGGGTACCCGGCGATTTGTATGCATTCGATTGTCGTAATCAAGGCGACAGTGCAATTCTAAACAAGGATGTATTAGAAGATACTTGTGAGTAACAACTAATAATCGATTGTTGATAGTCATGATCGTTCATGGAATGACTTGTTTACTCTTCTTTTCAACGACAGTTGATTGGTATTCATATGCGCACGATATACTGAAGATTGTTGACACCTTTAAACTCAAGAAGCCTATTGGAATTGGACACAGGTAACAGATGAATGATGTATTTTAATAATATTTAACATGTCAGCAGCCCTAACTGCTTTACCTGACGCACTCTTGTAACCGATCCTCTTTTTTTTTTTTTTTTTTTTTTTCCCCACTTTTAGTTTTGGCGCAAGTTCATTGTAAGGACTATTAATTATCTATTGTCTTATACTGCTACACATTAAAATATATTTTGTCACTCACAAGACTTCTAACGAAACGAACATTTCCCACATGTCTCTTTAAAGCGTTTTGGCTGAATTGGAAAGACCGGGCACTTTCTCTGCGATTATAGCCATCGATCCAACGATGTTCCCCAAAATGATTTATATAAACGCTCCACTCGATGATCATCCCATGGCTCAGCTCACGCTCAAGCGTCGCGATTTTTGGAAGAGCAGGTAACAAACAAAAACAATAATTGATGCTATCTAATTTCCTGATAATGCAAAATCTAATTTTTTTTTTTTGTTTATTTGCCTCATTTCAAAGGATGGAAGCCAAAGCCATGTTTTTGGAGAGACGATTCTTCCGAGCATGGCATCCGGAAGCATTGGACATTTATGTTGTAAGAATCCTTTTTTTAGCACTCAATGCATAAATTAATTTAATGATAATCATGCCATTAAAAAAAAAAAATCTCTCTTTTTAATAATGGCTGCTCAACAGGAACATGGGATGTTGGACGTTGTCGACAAAGATGGCTCCCAAGGCATTACACTGAAGTGTCCCAAGTTCCAAGAGGCTGTTACATTTGCTTGCGTGGGAACGGGTCTCTATGATTCCTTTGAGCGACTGAATGAGCTCAATATCCCTATTCATCTCATCTTTGGCGAGAACTCTGAAGTCAAGTAAGGATCTGAATTTTATGTCGCAGATTGAGACTGTCAGACACAATTCAAAGATAAAGACTGACACCTTTTCAATCAATGACTTCCTCTGGGGCCTTCTTTTTTAGTCCAACTGAGCTGGCTAAAATGAAGTTGGCGCAGTGTAAGTTTGGTTCCATGGATATTGTCAAGGATACTGGGCATTTGTTGAACCTGGAGAAACCACAAGAAACTGGTAAGCTGATGATTCCTAGTAGACTAATCGCATTGACGCGCTGTGGTTCGGATGATTATCTAATTTTCTTGTCTATACATGCTCTTTGGATTTAGCTGACTTAATCTCTGCCTTCTTGGAGTCACAGTTTGGGACACCAATGGCTCGACTTTAGATTAGAAATTATATAAAATAAAAGACAAAAGTTTCTAAATCATAAATGAACATGGAGTGATCAGTCTACTAGATGAGTAGTGATGAATAGCAATGAATAGCGGAGAGGTATAGTGATAGTATATATGGCACCTATAGCACAGATAAAATTGCCTCTTTTCTGTTCGTTCACTCGTTTGTTTGGTTCCAATCTTAGGCCATCATTGCTTTTCTTTTCTGATTTATCCTCACTTATTTCCAATCTGGAGTAAAGTCTTCGGTTACAGACGGTTTACTTGACACTGTGCATTACATAGTATGTTGAAGCCAGTATGGATACATATTAATGTATATATATATATATATATTATATATATATTCATGCTTTTGCTCTCTCTCTCACCCAGACCATTGGTCACAGAAACGAAGAGCAGTAGGCGTGCAGGAAGATAAAGATAAAAAAGAGTGTAAGGGTACATGAATACCATGTGTACAGATATTTCTTTTTCCTTTACACTTTTTCCTTGTGAAATCGTGTTCAACAAAACAGGACAGACCATGGCTAGAAGAGCAGCAACAAAGAAAGTAAAAAAGAAAGAGGAAAATACCTGTCCACACACACACATAAACATTTGAAAAAAAAACAACAACAAGTATGCATCTGTAAACACAAGGTTATTGAGAGAGACAAATTAGGTTTAAGCTCATGCGCTTTGTCTTTAGTTTAAATCACGACTTTTTTTTTGTCTTTTGTGCAGTTGGTTGGTTCCTTTTTGTGTTCATTGTCTCCACCCAATTCTTTGTGCGCGTTTCCCGCCTTTGGTCATTCTTCAACCGAAAAAGAAAAAAGCTCTTACTTTTTTTTTTTTTTTTTTTTTTTTTGCCAAGGACCCTTGTCTTCTCTCATTCCTTCTTTCCTTTTCCTTCCTTCTCTTCCTGGCCTCTTTGGTTCTTCCATCCCTATCCTTTCTTTTTGTATGCGTCTGTCTGTGTGGATTCACTCGTCATCCACATAGAACCTCAACTCACCCACCCATCCCCTCCATTACTCCACAACTGCCGGAATCCCTTTTCCCATCCATTATTTTCACAACATGAATCCTTCACCCGATTCCTCATTTCCTGGCATCGGTAAGGAAGAAACTCAATCAACTCCTCTATTGGTCTCTCTCTCTCTCTCTCCTTTTCTATCTCTAGCTTTTTTTTTTTTTTTTTTTTTTTTTGGCGGAAACAACCCTCAAACTTACCATTGCCTTTTTTTTTTTTTCTTTTTTTACACTATAATTTACCGACTACCCCATGTAGCCCACTATACATTCCTAAAGCGATTAGGACAAGGACGGTTCTGTATCGTCCATCTTGCTCGGCATTTTTATACGGAAAAGCTGGTAAGAAATCAACCATCTATATCTATACACAACACTCTGCATCTCTATTTATTGCCATTACCTTCATGCATCTGTATTTGTACTTGCTACACGGAAGATAGCATGCATAGAGTTGCCAGTTGGTGCGCTCTCAAAAAAAAAAAAAAAAAAAAAAAGCCAGCCTTTTTTTTTAATGACGAAAAGATCGGACATTGGAGAGCCTATTTTAGCACTGGCATGCATTCCTACAATTGAAAAAAAAAAAAAAAAAAAAAAAAAGAGTTACCGGCTCCGATGCAAGGGGTTGAACAGCAACTGCGTGATGAAATAAAACAAGACGCACATGCTGACCCTGGACACAGGCTTATACCCCCTATTCACATCTCCAACCTTGTTGATCTTGGAACCTGTAAGCATGTCATCGACCCACACTTTTTTTTTTTTTGCAAATCACATTACCTCAAAGCCCCTGGATCCAGACAACTTCCCTCTCGTTCTTAATTGAGCCTTTCACCAAAACTCCTCCCTCTAACAACTATCCTTCTTTCTTTGGACGTCAATACTGTACCGCAACTCCATGTATGAGATAGCATGATATATACAGTAATATTTTCTATCTTTATTAATGTAATTCTCATTGTTGGCGATAATGGGTCGTATAGTATGCGGTCAAGGTTATAGACAAACAAGCACACAAGCCCGATATCCTGCTGCGATTACGACGAGAGATTGAACTCATGGAGTCTCTCGACCATTCTAACATTGTAAAGCTGCACGAAGTCATTGAGACTCAATTCACTATATACGTCTGTATGGAATATGTAGAAGGTAATACTAGACAAAAAGAGCAACTTGCATGCTTTATCAATGTTACATATACATCACTGGTATCCCTTCTCAACATTAACCTGACATTCCATGATTTTTTTTTTTTTTTTTTTTTTTTTTTGCTCTCATTCTAGGCTGCAGCTTGGAGCAATATCTTAGGAGACAGGAAAATGGAAAGCTCAGTGAGGCCGAGGCGCGTAGAATCATACGTGAACTTGCAAGCGCAATCTCCCATTGCCACTCGCGCTTTGTAGTCCATCGAGATATTAAACCCGCCAACATTCTCGTCACCGTTAATGGTAAAGTCATGTTGATTGACTTTGGCTTAGGCAACACCTTCTCTTTCCGATCACGACTTAACACCATCTGTGGTAAGCTTACATTTATATAAATAACCGATGATTTGATGATCCCTGTAGATTTTAACGTCGATTGCTTTGAATGCTAAATCTTTTTCTACTTTATACGTGATTGTCTGGATATAAAGGTTCATTGCCATATTACTCCCCTGAGATCGCTCGTGGATCCAGCTATACAGGACCCGAGATCGACATTTGGTGTCTAGGCGTCGTACTATATAGGATGACAGTTGGGCGAGATCCCTTTGTAGGTGCGACGAAACGCGAGGTCAAATTGCAGATTACTCAGGAAGGTTTCCAGCCTCCATCATTCCTTAGTCTTGGCTTGCAAAATACCCTTCGCACACTTTTAGCGGCCGAGAGTTCACAGCGACGTAGCCTGTCGATCCTCGACAACGACCAATGGCTCTATGAGGACATTGCTCATAAAACAAAGCAATACCAATCTGAATCACAGCACCAACAGCAATCCCAACAAAAACCGCCATCCTTAGCAGAAGGCCGTACTATGTCCGAAAACAGTCGATGGAGTGGAACAACGCTAGTGCGCCAAGGCTCCAAAACGACAACAATGACCGTAGCAACCGTAGCAACCGTAGCAACAACAGCAGGAACAGAGGCAACCACAAAAAAAAAGCGTCAATCTCTCACAGAGAGTTGTTATTACCATGGCAAGACTGGAGGCTCCCTGTTTGGAAACCGCTCACTTTTGGCTGATACACTCGGTGCAGGTGTGTGGATGGTGGACAAGGCTCAACCTCGATTCCGGAAAAACAGGATCCGGGTTATTCCCCAGCATGGAGCTCGTAGTGATATGCTGTTTCAACAGGATGTGGATTTAAGTCTGCTTCAATTCTTGATGCCGATCTTGAGAGCCTGTAACGTGTCCTATTACTTGCATTCTACATCACGGATCCTTTGCGGCACCAGCTTTCCTAAAGATGATTTCTCTAATAGTGGCAATGGCAGTGGTAATAGCGGTAGTGGGTGCGAAGATGGTGCTATTGCTACCGGAGGCGCTAGTGGAGATGGCATTGGCCAGAGTCATAGTCATGGTGGATTATTGTTGCAAAAGCTGATTTATCAGCTGGGGGCGGCTATGACTGGCGGAGGGTCGACTTTGTTTCAATCATCTACTAAGCAATGTGGCCTGAGATGTGGGGTATTCTCGATCGACATTATTAAGAAGACAAACAAGAGAGGATCTGGTGCAGCGTATGGCGCAGGGCATGTCTTGGTGATCAAACGATTGTTTGGATCGTCCATGACCGTTCAATATTTCAAGAAACAGTTCCTCTATCATGCCTCGCCTCGTAACGCCGCTGCTAGAACTGCCATTTCACTCAACTGAAAAAAAAAAAAAAAAAAAAAAAGAAAAAGCAAGTCGACATGATCTATCGCGCTACTCTTGGGCTTTTTATTATTACTATTACTATTATTATTATTATTTATTTATCTAATATCCTTTACTTTATGCATAATTTTGCTTCATATATAATCCCTATACCAGATTTACACGTAATTCACATCCACTTATTCACAAAAGTCTAGTAATATGTAGTTGTATAATATAATCGTAATCACATCTCACATCTTCAAAAAAAAAAAAGACATGTTCCTTGTACTTTGAAGCATCCATAAAAAGAGAAACGCGCTTTTAAGCGCGTAATTAGTCTTGTCACGTTCATTTTACTAGGCCATCTTCAAGCATTGCCTTTCTATTATTAACAGAAGTCCATATATAAGGGAATATGGCTCGCTGGGCCATTCCTAGTTTTTTTTTTTTTGCTACATCTGATTTTTGTCAGAAATATCTTGGTACCAGATCCCATATCACATAAGTAGCACTATTGCCTCCTCTGTGAGCAATTGCGCGGATTTCACGTCCATTAAACTAGATTGCCTCTTTCCGAACCCTAGCCAGCTCAGACCTTGGATTTGAACTTATCCTTTCTTGAATTTGAACTTATCCTTTCTTGAATTTGACTGATACGATCAGGTTCATAAAAGTCAGAGGGTCGAGCGGGGGTGTGCATCGACCTTTTCCTTCATTGTTCTAACTGCTTTTGGGTTACTTGGTCGGTCTTTCTTTTGTATCAAGACTATTCTCAACTCCTTGCAGCTAGAAAAACCCACATCCGTTCCGCATGTGGTCCTGTATATATTGTGGTGCCGCTTTAGTTGCGATTTATTAATTATTTGCATTTGTAACACTGTCAAATATGAACGGTTTGCTTAACATAATTCTTGTAATTGAACAGGACGACGAAAAGGAGGAAAAAAAGCTAGTAATCTCATTTTTCGGCGAAGGGCTCTGCGCTTAGCCCGTCGTTGTCTATCCTCATCAATTCAGTCATTTAAAGACAGTATTTTAATATATTTTCTCGCGAGGATGGATATGAATATAAAACCCGTCCTGACAAATCAGATCTACATCTCTAGTTTTATCACTCTACAGCCCTTTAGTACTTCATTTCTATCCTTTTGAAAAGCATCTTCGCAATGTTCATATTATCCACAAGGCGATTCCTTCTACCGTATTGGGCCCACAGGCACATATCCCGAATCCGGCCAATCCTGTCGACCAAGCTTTAGATCCTCCAGGTACACAGCAAGGAAGCGTTGCTGCCGCTGTTTCCGTCGCCGTTGCTGTCCCTGCCGTGGCTGTTCCCGCGGTTGCTCACCCTATCGAAACCCCAGACAACGGTGTAGCTGTATCAATGAATTCATTATTTTATATAATGGAGCCCGAGTTAATAGATGACTAAGGCTGGTAGTAGCGCCGCGTAGTCTTTTGATAAGAGAAAGAACAATTCTTGAAGCGCTAACTCGAGCCTGGATGTAGTATAGCTCTTCCTAGACAGCCCGACAGCGTCACGTCTCGAGCCGTAGGCTTGATGAATAGATTACACCTTTTTCGATTTTTAGCATGTCTAGATTAAATGACTTTGGCGAAGCAAATTAATGAATTCTTCTCTTCAAAATACACAAAATGCATCCGCGCATACCAGTAAAAAGCCATCCACATACACCTTCTCTCAGATTACTCACAGAAACCTAAGCAGCTTCATGAATCTTCATCCTATTCCTGAGGCTCCCCAAGCACTATCACTACTGACATCGATGACGAAAATTCTTTAATCTCTAAATCCATATAAATAAGTGCCTATCACAGAGTGTTCTAACGAGACGTGGATGCAGGTTATTCTTCACGATAATCGCCTTGGACATAAGTCCTTTGGGCAGACTTGGATCGTATATTCGACTGAAATGGCACTTCGTGCTGAGCTACTGGATTCTTAGGTTGGCTGGCTATGAGGAGACTACGATCATTGATATGTTAATAACTTAGATACCCTCGCACAGTTTGCCTCATACCCCCCACAATAGCTTCTTTTCAGCAATATTCAAACCATTACAGCTACTTATGGTACTGACTCGAGCCAAAACAGAAGCCTCCATACATGTTTGTCCTCTTCCGCTCCTGCTAACGCGGTCATCACTACCACTACACTACAATTACTACAGCCACTACTACTACTGCTTCCGTAGTATCCTCACCATGATCGAATAGGGGGCCTCTAGTTTATAAGCATAGACTTGCGGTAGCCTTAGCATCCATCTTTGGCTTACAGGGCTATAGGGTTCTTTTAGTAGCCATCTGTCATTGACCCCACACAAAACTCAATCGATACTTTGATTCTGAGGGCCTCCATTTTGGTTTAAATTTTAGATAAAGTCTACTTTAATGGGATGGAAAAATAATTGGATTTATGTCTATAGCCGCTTTCGAGAACAAAAACCTTCCAGTCGTTAAAATTGAAATGAGCGGTATATATCAATATTTTCATGTAAATGGTCTATCAAAATGTATAAAAAAAACTTGCATTTTCACTCTTTTTTTCTAGAGCAAGAGATGCTCATGAGAAGCCGCCTCTGGGCCTATCTTCATCTATTTCGCCTGTTTTGGTTATCATCAATGAAAATACAATACTTCTGCTGCGATCGTGTTGGCTCCCTTGTATTCCTGAGCTGGTTAACCCGATCTTGCAAAGTGCCCAGGTTTAAATTAGCTCTACGCTGTAGCGCCTCCAGTCGCTTCCTCAACTCCTCTGTATCCACATTTATCTAGAATCCTACTACAGTCGCAGACATTGTAGTTGAGGAAGCCGCCATCGCGGCTCTTTCTATCGTCAATCTATGCCTAGCTTCCCTCCTAGAGACAAGCGGGGAAGGAAAGGTGATGCTCTATTTGCATAGCCTATACTACTGCTTATTATACTGCTCCTCACACCGGCTGCCACGCTTGCTGTTGTGTCGATTGGCGTGTTAGTTGCTACTTTGATTGCCATGTTGGTTGGCATAGTCTGATGTTGCGTAGCTCGAATAGCTAGCGCTTACAAACAATACAAAAAAAAAACTACTCAATCGCATTTTCTGATGAAGGATCCATACTTCAAGTTTTACACGGCAGGTACATACAAGATGCAAGTAAACAGTCAAGACCGAAAAACTGAACGCTTTAGAGCCGCTGCCCTTGCTACGTTCCAGTGCATCCAGCTATATGGCGCTGGCCCTCAGCGGAAGCACAAAGACAAAAAGATCGACAAAATTAAATGTAGACTTGATATATCTGCACACACTTTTGAGATACTGGTCCAACTCAAGCCATAAGGACGCCACTGCCATTGTCATAATGCCGACTAACAAAATCCCTGTCATTGAGGAGTCAATGTCTCAGGCGGGAAATTGGTACTTACGGTAGATGGGAGGTAATCCATTCACCTGGACACCCTATATGGACTGTACTCCTGTGGTGACAGACGCTGACTGGCCGGTCTTTGGTCTAGCCCTCAAAGTCCTGCTGAGCTCCATATACAATCGACTTCATAGCTATAAGCTCGCATACTGGATATACAGCATCCTCTGGGAGTTTCCAAGCCTGGATATAATATTCTCCTATGACAATGTACCGTGTCATGCACGAACATGCGCATCTCAATATACAACTGAAAGCCATTCACAGACATCATCTTCTCAAACCACTCTCAGAAATCGAGCCAACCTCATTAACCTTCATTCTATCCTCAAAACCCTCCAGATATTCTCAGAGCTATCAGCAATTACAGACTCTCTGATTACTATAAAATATGCATGAATGCATAGCACAGAATGCTCTAACGAGGCGCTAGTGTAGGCCAGACTTCACGAGTTTGAATATATGTCCAGCTGAAACAATACTTATTACTGGCCTGCTGGGTTGGTCGTCTACGAAGAGTTAGTATGTGAATAACTCGGACAATAATCTTCGGATTGTAAATATATTTAACATTGGAAAGGAGGAAAAGATGCCGCTGTCTCTTATTCTTACTCTCATTTCATTCTGTCTTTCCAATAATCAATTCATCCATCTATCCTATTATTTACTACGTCGCAGGCCACTGTTTTTGAGAACAGGTCGGTCGCCAACCGCTATCCCGATAGAATTGATTCTAGAAAATAAGGAGCAAGTAGCTGCCACGCCAGCCACCTTTGGGAATAAGGATTCTTTTTTTTTTTTAACAATTTATCTCTCTAACCGAACAACGCTATAAAACTGAAGAACTATCTAGTCCAGAATGTACTTGATGTCCCATCCTCCGAAGAGGAATGCTTTACAGTCGCCATAAGTCTCGTCACATTCTCTCGGTATGCCCTCTGGGTGGTGCGCGACTATTACCACAGCTCATCACCGTGTTTAACGTCGAAAACATACAGTTACAGGAAAGGAATCATCCTCGTCCTTTCCATGGTTGTCAACCGCGGCTGTCCTAACAAGGTCTACAACAGAACCTTGTCTGCGGCGGGTGGGTTTAACGTAGGTCTTGGACAGCGCCTGTAGTGATGCGCATCCATTGCCGTACTACAATGACAAAACCCTTCTACTGTCATAAAGCCATATCCGTTGCTCCAGTCACTTCTTGGTCCAGTGTGTGGCACACGCTTCTGCCTCGGCCCCACACCTCGGCCCTTCTCCTTGGCGATGGCTTTCTTACAGGGTGGATTTCAAGTCAACTCTGTAGCCTGCTGCTCAAGGTAGCCAACGAACTCGTGAATCACTTTATGAGCGATAGAACGCGCTGTGTGGAACAGAGGACCCCATTCGTTGATCAAACTGAGCGGTATAATGCCTCAGTAGAGATCGCTGAGACGCCACTTGAGATCAGGAGCACGACCGATTTTGTTGCCTGTGCTTATAATCATACTCCACTAATGCATGAAAGTCCTTGTAAATGCACGTCTTGATCAGGGCTGACCCATCTCAGGCTTGCGTTCTTGTGGCCCTTGTTGTATTTGGTGATGGCCGCAAGGCTCTAGCGACCTATGCGCAGCAGAGCCTCCTTCCAAATGTTACTATGGCTCTCACCAAGGGTGCTACAAGCCCATACATGGTTGTTATCTTCGTCTTCAGCCTCACAGACACAGCAAACTCGATCTGGATAAAGAAGGGGTTGTCTAGCTTGCATGAAGTTGAGGATGGGCAGTATACTATGTAACTTCTTGCTATGGTGGCATCCTGGCTGCGGCATCCTTGACATTACTGTAGAAAAGATGCACAGGGCGTTTATTATGGATATGGCCCAGCGTTGATCGCCACTCCACACCGTCAAGGTCACAGATCGCTCTTTTTGTGCGCCATTGGGCTGTCCATGCTTGATGCCATTGAACGGTGGTTTGCTGCTTGAGAAGTTGACGGAGGTCTTGTTCAACCAATTGGCCTTGAAAGTGTGTAAAGTGCTGGATCTCAGATTGAGCACTGAGATCGACTTTCCAAGGTACAGAAGGCACTCTAGCTGCTCTAGTAGCCACTATATCATTGTAAATACAAATCAAATAAGCTATTAAACAGGCTACTCTAGACCTTTTGAATAGCAAATGAGTGGGCAAACACATTACCAGCGTTGTTACTATGACCACGGATCCGCTTTACCTCAACTGAACCCGGTCTGTCGCTGACGAGTTGGTAAACTACTGCTCAAACCTCAGCATAATTGCATCGAAGACGTTCCCTAGGCAATGTATGATGCCGAGGTTTAACAAGTTGTTGATATTGGATCACAACTGCCTGGTTGTCGAGCTACACACAAATATCTTGACTAGGATAGCAGCAAGCAGGCCCATGAGCTCCGCTTTAGCAGACAAAGCAAACCTATTAGTCCGGCCTTGCACTGCGGTAGCCACCGCTTGAGACCTGTCAACGACACCGAAAGCCATAGTGACATCGGCAGAACCAGTCTTTATCATGAACCCATCCGAGGAGAGGACACGTGGAGTTTTTTTTTTTTTTTTTTTTTTTTTTAATAACAAGAACCCACGAGGTCATGTAGAATTTATTTAGATGTTAGCTCTATAAATGGGTTGCCCTATTACTGGGGTCGCAAATAAAGCGGTATCCAATAATCGACCGAAGCCGCGTCGTCATACTGCCACAGTACAACACCCTGTTCATAAACCACATCAGCATTGAGTAGACTTCCTTGGTCCCTGGGACCTGTGGCGCGGCTCTGCTCCCCACTTGGCCTGTTCTGCGTAAAGGTCGGTCATCCTTTAGCCACAGTCCTCAGTCATCAAAATTTTGCAACTTCCCAGGCGCTCCATAGCCGCCAATTTCACCTGCTGTCGGTAGCTTACCGCCACCTGCCGGTCTGCCTCAGTCCTGATCGCCTTCATGTCTGCTGTTCGCCGTTGCCCCTGGTGAGAGCCAAAGAATTCACCTCTGCTACGTCTATGCCTCCTAACACAGTTGCGTCCTCTGGCGCGTGAGATGTTTTCTGCGTGTGGCAAGTCAAGGAGATCAAACCTGTTTTTATTGTTGCCAGGTGGAAGCCTTTTATTAAAGCCCTGCCACGACCGCCACACAATATTCTGACCTTATGAATAAAAATGGAAGTACCCCTGAGATGCACCCCCAAGCCTCGGTACATAATAGCACGTTTGCTCACAGAGGTGATGCCATTGTCTCTTTCCCAGTTGACGATGGCTTTGCAGCGTCTGTTTCAGATCTCAATCCTTCCGATTTCCTCGATAGCTTTGGTAAATCTGCAAACCACATATTTTGCAATGCATGCGATTGTCTTAAAAGTATCTTTCCAATTCTTGACCATGTCTTTCGGCACCAATCCATGGTAAAGGTCTTGGACTGTCCTGATGGCTCTCTCACCCTCGTCATCTTCATCCTCTTCGTCGTCGTAATACAATTCGCCCGCCTGTCGAATTGCAGCAGCTCCTCTGTACACGGCTTCCAATGACGCCCATATCGCCTCTTCGCTTGCTGGTATGGACGTAGGTCCCTTGCCAATCTGTTTCTGTCCTGGTGCTACTGCCATACTGTCTACATAGACTGTTGTTGGTACATTCCTTGGACTAATAAGTGTTGCTGCGAATAGACCTGCCAGTTCTGCCTTGGATGAGGCATAGCCATCAACTTTTCCAGATATTACTGTTGTGTATTCGTCCACGTTCTCCTGCGCAACAACTCCAAAAGCCATCCGCGTTGAGTCCTTTCCTGCATTCTCCAACGATCCATCAGAGAATAAAGAGACTCTTCCCCTTCCTACTAACCTTTCTCTTTGCCTTAGATCTTTGCCTTAGAGTGCTTTCCATGACATCTTGTGGTATCACGGCTCCAGTGTGATCTGCTAGTCCTGGGCTAACGTTCGCTTGAGGTGCTTTATTGCTCACTGTCGGAACAGAATCCAATTCCTCTTGTGCCATCCTACGTAGCCGTCTGTCGAGGGCCTCTTCGTTGAGCTCACTTCGTCCTCGTACTTGGTGTGCAGCTGTGCCCTTCTTGAACGTTTGGCTGCTTCTCGTCGTCTGTCACGAACAGCAAGCAATGTCTAGCTCATGAATTGATGAATGACTTTTGTCTGATTCGAATCTGAAAAAGATCACGTGTGCTTGATTAATTTGTTCCGCTCATTTCCTTCACTCATTCCTCCATGCATAGTTTGCCTGTCAAGCCAAGTCGCGTCTCCTAGTTTTCTAGCTCCGTGAATAGCTCCAAGGATTCTAGAAGAGCTATAAACCAATAACCAAGGCTTATAGTGCCAAGGAACCTTGAAATAAGATTGCACCAGATATCTTCCTCGGATCCTGTGTATTAAGTTAACTCAACACTTGAAGTTCCGCATATGGTAAAAGTCCTTAGGAAATATTTGAGTAAGCTTTATTTAGAGTTCTTGAAGCGCGTCTCCGCTTCAGTCAAACAAGTATAAATATGATAGATTTGTAACATAGTAAACCTCAGTCTGCAATAAAACTATTCGTGAATCCATTCTAGTTCTCAGCTCATTATCATTCTTGTTATTCATTCACTTACCTTTCCTTGCAAACCCTTTGTCAGTCCTTGACATCGTCTTTGTTCTTGGTGGAGTACTCTCTCTTGGGCTTCCCTGCAAGCTTCCCTACGGGCTGCTTCCTGCTGTGCTCGAGCCCTTTCGTACCTCTTGCGAGCTGCTTCCTGCTTAGCTCGGACCCATTTGTACCGACACTTTACTTGTCTCTCTTCCGCCGCCACTCTTAGTCTCTCCCGTTCTTTTGCTGCCTGCAAAGTACGAGCTCTTGCGAGTTGGTCACGCATTACCGCCTCTCGCTTACCCTTTCATATTCTGCTTCTCTCATTTGCTTCCTCTTGCTCGCAGATATTCTCTTTTCTCGAAAGCCTCACGTAATCCCTCCAAGCAAGCTTCTCGTTCTTCAGCACTGCATTCAGCGTGCCTTTGCATACCCTCTTCTAGGTATCGTTGCCACCTCCTTTCTCTGCCCTCTGATGCTTCCTCCAGTATTTGTTACGGCTGTATTGTCGAGGGGGGGCTTTTTTTTTTATTATAATTATTGTCAAGCTAAATAGGGTGACTGAGTTATCCGTGCAATCACGTGATTAAAATATAAATATATTTATAGTAGGCTAAGGCATTCTTCAGTGAATTCAGTTCGCCATTGTAGTATAATGGTTAGTATATCTCGTTGTGGCCGAGACGATCCTGGTTCGATTCCAGGCAATGGCAATGTAATTTTATACTTTTGGATCGCTGTATCGCACGACTAGGTCCCTGGTTTTTGTGGGAAGAGCTGATCTTTGATCTGCTTACAAGGTTTACAACCCTACCCGTGATTCTACCAAAATGATTCTTTTTTGTTCGTTACAATGTTTAGATGTATCACGCTGACTTCGTATTTTGTTAAAAGGAAAGGAAATAAATAGTTACTGCTTGAAGTTCATTCCATTATACTATTATGTGAACGTGTCTAAGGGAAAAGTAATGTGTCATGTCGGTCAGGTTTGATTTTAGACTCAAAGTACATGTACCATAATCACCCCTCTTTCAGATGCAGTAATATCTTTTTGGTACATTCTTATCTCTACTCCCAGGATACATTAAAAAGGTAGTATATTACCTCTTTTTTAGGCACCGTCGTAATCAATATTTA
This sequence comes from Lobosporangium transversale, assembly GCF_002105155.1. NCBI lineage: Eukaryota > Fungi > Mortierellomycota > Mortierellomycetes > Mortierellales > Mortierellaceae > Lobosporangium > Lobosporangium transversale. Next base: position 278,190 of record NW_019029013.1, on the reverse strand, counting down.
TTTAATAGCAAATGGTATGATGAATTTATTATTTTGGCATTAGGCGTATACTTCTGAAATCATCACAGAAAACGTTATTTCGAGGATTGTTCTACTTATTCTCAACAATCAATGTTTGTACAATTGATAACCATGTCACCCTTGATGAATTAGCTTGAAGCCTCGTTCGCTACTGCAGTAACAATCTCAGGGGCTGGAATAGATGGCGAGGTTACAGAGGCGGCGCTTTTGGGACCACTGACTGTAGAATCTCTTCGCATCTTGTTCTTAGAGGTCACAATTTGTGCTGGATACACAACTGCGCTCATTCTCCTTTGCTGTTGTTCTTCGGGCTCCTCCTTGATACCAAATTCATCCGAGAAAGAGTGGAGCGATGGAAGCTCTAATACCGTTGATGTTGGCCTCCTCTCTTGCGTTGTTGGCAGCAGTGATTCTCCTGGCATGACGATCTGTACACCATGAGCACTTGTAAAGCTACCGCTTCTACCTGTTCGGCCACTCTGCACGCTGAGTGCACTGACACTGCCCTTGCGGCTTCCCGGTCCACGAAAAGGGGCTGCGGGGGCCATCAGGGAGCCAGCTCGGGGGCGGAAAGGCGTGATATGGCTATCTTCATCCTCTTCCGACGAATCTGGGTATTCATCGTCCTCTCCTTCTTCATCCGTCACCAAGTTTGCATCGTTTTCATCAGTACTTGTATTGGAAGAGGCATAGGCGGGTCGGTAAAGATGTTGGTTATAGGGTGAAGCAAGAGGTCCAGGTTGAGGCATGTAGGAGCTGACGGGGCGGCCAGCCCATGGAGGAACCTGCATTGGATGCAAATTAGAAGAGGGATGTGGGGCCATGAAAGCAGATCCAGAATAGGCTCTAGCGCGCATGGCTGCCATCATCGGTGGTGCTGCCAAATTTTCATGAACGCCATAGGCGCCGTATGGCAAAGTGCTATGTCGTCTTGCAAAATACCCAGAATGAGGGCGTTGTGGGACTGGGGGATTCTCTGCAATGAGGCGTTTCCGAAGGACTTCACCAAATGAAAACTTGACGTCCGCAAGGCTTTCACCTCTTTGAGGGATATGAAGGACAGTATCCAATCCGATCAAGAGTTCTTGCTGAAGTAATGATGATGCCGTGCATCCAAAGTTCATAGCAGCAGGGTCCATGGGTGAATCAAATAGCAATGGGCCGGGCTTTCCATATATCCTAAAAGCCTCGCTGGTGCCGAGCAAAAGCTTTGTACGTTCCACAGCGTTGGGAACTTGGAATGTGGCAAACATAGATCGACCGGTTGGTAATAATGCTTGAAGGCTCTGTGCTATGGCTGAAGGCGGGGGTGCGGCACTAAAAAAACCCTTTCGTTGTGGTACAAGATTCTCCCGTTGCATCACCACATCTCCTTCAAGCTTGACGATCAAGGACCCTTCCTCTCCCGCTTTGCTGTTCTTGGACGCATCTAGACTCAATCGACTCGGGCAAACTGCATAGGCTTGACTGACGTTATAAAGAGACACAAATGGTTTTTTAGCCTTGGGATTCTCATAGAAATGAATCTGGCCTCGGATAGGTATTGCCTGCAGAACCTTGCCCTGCTTCTTCTTCTTGGTTTCCTCTCCGCGTTGGTCCGAGATCACGACGTACAAATTCAGCCACTCTTCACCTGCCCAGAACCGGACCTGGAGTGTGCCCGCATACTTTACTGGACCTTCTATCGCGGCCGCAACTTGTTCTCTGAACTTTGGTTGCCGCAGTAATGTTGAGGTATAGATCTCCTGAAGCCGAGAGCACTCGTAACAGCTAAGACGAATGGCACAGACCCAATCTTGGCATGTCGATCCCGCCTCAGGTTCACCGAGACTGAGCTGCTGAACAGGTTGGAAAATAGTCCTGTTAGCTCCTTTCCAGTTAATTGTGAATGTACCGCCGTTTGGTCCGTCCTGCATTTCCACATTAGCCTCCTCAAGGGTCATCTCTTCCGGCTGAAGGTGTGTAGTATTATTAATAGGGCTTAACCGCAACTTGGATCCAACCAGCTCTACGGTGTAGACTGCCCATTGTTCCCCTTGTAACTTAGCCCCGTCAAGGCCCAGATCGTTCTTTTTCTGAAGCTGACCGCGAATATAAACCTTGCCATAATAAACATCAAACTGCTTTAAAACCGATTCTGTATCAGACGTCTGACCTAGAGGTGCACCACGGAATCCAGTGAAGTTACGAGGAATGGCACCCAAGCTCGCAACGGAGCTCTTCCTGGGTGCGCCGGGCACGGGCATGAATGATCCAGGGGGAGCCAGTGAATTTGAGGAGCCACCATTGTTATTATTGTAAGATGCTGTAAGTTGAGGTGTCAATGCAGGCGAAGAGTTGCCAGTCAACAAAGGCCCGTGACGAGGGCTGTGGTTGTTGCTGTTGGCTGCCCATAGTTGGGGTGGATGATTGTGAGATGGGTGTGCACTCCCAGAGGAGGAAGAATCTGAAATGCTCGTCGGGGACTGAATAAACGATGCAGATGAGGGCGTTCGAGTGCCTTGACCATCATGGCTGCCTTGTTGACTTGATTTGGGCTCAAATGAATTTATCTGTAAGGGCGATGGCAAATTTGAATTGCGTTGGGTCTTTGCGTCGACATTAGATGGTGATGGGTCTGTGGGGGGGATTGGTGGTTTGGTAGTGTCCTGTTGAGTTGAGGGCGGGGAAGGATAGCTGATCCCTGTGGATGAAACCAGCAGTGATGAACTAATATCTAGTCCCTCGACCTTTGCTTCGATACAATCTAGATCGGAACCCGAATTTGAAGAAGTTGAAGAGGCCACTGTTGTCCTGCTGCCATTGACGGCCAGTGGGGATAAAAATGGTGAGGACTTGGCACCTTGATCATGCTTCATCAAATCTCCCGAACTCCATTCTGCTTTTGCGATAACAGCCATGATGGAAAAGAGAGCAATAAATACAATCAGAAAATATATGAGAATGTAGTAGCACGGATGGAGGAGTTTAGAATAGATTAGCGGCGTTCATTTAAGCAAAATTATTTGTAAACAAAAAGAGCACAGCTTGAAAGGATGCTGATTTTCCACTTTACCTTGCTGGACATCGGTTCCTGCCATGATGGTTTTATGTTATGTCAGGGAAATTAGTAAAGGAGTTATTACGGTGTGTGAAGGGAGAGAGAAGAGGTAGTTTATATTTTTATATGCTCACAAAAGAATGGATGTATTGATACCAACAGACGAGAAGAGCAAAAGAGAGTGAATGCCACTGTGTGGGGTAAAAAAAAAAAAGTAATATCGAGAGCACTCTGCTGACAAAAATGGTGAACAATGAAGTCTCGTGTGAGGATGCGCTCACGATTATTGGATGTAAGCTGTGAGTTGTGGAACTACAGACGAAGGCAAAAAAAAAAAAAAAAAAAACAAAAAGATAAAAGGGTTAGTGATCAAATATGAAGAGGATAGAGAGAGAGAAATATGGTGAGGGAGAGAGAAAGAGTGAACTATTTCATTTAGAATCCGTTCATGATGGTTTACATGATGAGTAGAAGAAAGGAAAAGTATAAACCCAAGGAAATAATAAAAGCATTCCCCTCATTATTTGCTTGATGGCCACTAACATGGACATCCACCCGATACAAAAACGCAATTATGAACTCACCGGCGACGGCGAGAGAAGCGGGGAATGACGCTGAACAGTAGCAGTAGCAATAGCAATAGCGATAGTGATAAGTGAAAATTTAAGTCGATAGCATGAGAGATTGAAATAAAGCTACTAGTGTCGGAACCAAGGATATTGATGGCTACAAGTAATGCTCAGGTTAAAGATGACAAAGCGAAGGAGGAGGTTGAGTTTCCAATATCGTCGTTAGAATACAGAAAAGTAAAGAGGAGAAGAAGAGAGAGAGTAATTGGGATGGTTGAAGAAAAGAAGAAAGAGGATTTGAAGAAAAGAAGGATCAGAAAGAAGAAAAAGAGGAGTGACGGAACAAATTAAAGGCTGTCTCTTCCCAGCCTACAGTATCCACCAACTGCCTGTTCCCTCATCCTCGTCCTTTTTTTTTGTGGAAAGGCAAGATGCACACACAGACACATCGACAAAAAAAGTTTTGAGCATTTCGGGTGGCCGCATATATTTTTAGTCAACAGACACAAGTGCATGGATGACCATCCTTCCAGTTAGCTCAAATGTTGGGCCTAAAATTATTGCACAGGAATATTTTGTTAAAAATGAACAGAGGTATTATCGTGATCCATAGTCTACTAAACATCTAGTTTTGCTCACTTTGCCATTCTGCCTAAACTGGCATCCACATTGTATATTTTTTCTTCCTTTTTGGTCCCTTTTCGTCCATTTCCAACGTCTAACGTCTAAATCTGTGCACTGTTATTCTTTCCCTTGTCATTCGCTCCTGAATTGCTCTTCAATCAGAGGTCCTCTCTCGAAGCCTAGGTCGACTAACATAGATATAATAGTGTATAAATGTTGTTGCCTAATAAGAAAGAACAAGATCGTGTGTTGAGTGCTCAGCAGCCTGTAAACACCCGTCTTTTAAAATCTTTAAGGATACATAAACTATCGAGTGCCTTTTTGCCTTCTTCCAGTGAAATTATATCCTCTATGCATGTTTCCCTTTCTTGCTCCTTGCTGTCTGGATTTATTTAAGTTCTTTGAGGAGAAAGTTGTATCCATTTCTTCAAACGGCAGAGCTAGGGTTGACACTAGAGTCCTTCTCAGCACTAAAAGTTGACTACAAGTATACATATACAATAGGACTCACTCTCCACCAGAGGAGCACTCAAAAAGAATGCCTCCTTTTGGATTTGAAAAGGAGACGTCCGCCCCTTTGAAAGGACGTGAATTAAAGAAAAGGAGTTTGTGGCAATGAATCCTTTTTTTAACTATTGCTTCTGTTTCGGCGTATAGGGAGACAATAAAGCAACGGCTCATAGGTGTGAGACACTGATGTGATTGTGGATGGAGATGCTTGTCCTAAAGTGATCTCGCATTGATAACAACCCATATTTTCATTCTTCTGCTTACATGCATATCATATCCATTAGTCTTTTTTCACAATGCTTTGATCTGCATAGTTTGATAAAAGGAATACATGTGAGAGTCAAGGTCATATTTTTAGAAGAAATGAAGTAGCGAGGTACGAGGACATGTGTACATGTCCATGTTGCGCCTTGTGTATTAAATTAAATATATTAAAGCAAACTGGGGGTGTCTTTCCTCCTCTCCGGTTCCAATTATATTTTGTATACTCGTTTTTTATTTTTATTTTTTATACAAACCAACCATCTGGAGAAGAGCTGGATTAGAGCTGGTGCCCACGCTACCACGGATCATTCATTTTTTACGTTTTCACTTGCAGGATAGCAAGGTTGATGTTAAACTGTCCAATCATTATAGGGTTTATTTTTTTTCTCAAATCATGACTATAATTAAGAGTTCTTGTGCAGGCCATTAGTTCCTGGAATGAGTTAGGAGCTTGAACCCAGGACCTGGAGAAAAGATAAAAAAAAAGGGTGAACCACACGAGCTATTACAAGAGTCAATGAGCGCTGAAGTAAAGAAACTCCGTGCTGGGTTATCAAGTTTTTTTTACAGCTGACCAATACAATTCTCAGTGGTCAGTCCTTTTCTCACATTCCGCATTGACAATCCTCGTAGCTAAAAATATTTGCAGTTTCGTCTATTTATTACTCTACCAGGTTTTTTTTTTTAATTTATACACCCTTGGACTCCATCTTTCTTTCCTTCACTCGCTAACTCTACTTCCCCCTCCTTGCCCACAGTCAACTTCGTTAAAGCTGATCTAAGGAGTTATTTCACCTACTTAGTCACACTTTTCTAAATGATGTGTCAACACCATTAGGAAGTCATCATGATAGATAACGATTAAAGAAATAAAAAAAAAAAAATACAGGGTGATTAAAATCTAATTAGAGTGATCGTTTATCATCGCATATCATACTCACAGATCAAGTGTATGTATTAAATATCATCACCAATTGCCTAATTCTTGTCCTGAAAATTATAAAAAGAATAACATGCAGCAAGTGTTGAAAGCATCCAATAAGGATGTCTCGTCAGCAAATGAGGGCAAAAAAAAAAAAGGCCATCACAAATACAGAAACAACTGTAAACAAGAAACAAAAAAGCAAAACAAAAACTTTTTTTTTTTTTTTTTTTTTTTTTTACAGTGGCAGGCTTTTTCTTCATCAATCTCAGGTTCAGATCCTCTTATCCTTCTTCTTCCTCCCTTTTCTTCTGTCCCTTTCTCTTGTTCAACCGCCTCGATAGACCTTCGTCCCCCTCCGCCAATTCGCTTGGCCTTATTGATTCATTCTTTTGCTCTAAACACCTTGCTAAGCAGAGCAAACAACCCTCTCCACTCTTCCCCTTCCTTGCTTTCCGATCGTTGCATTCCTTTATCTCCTCCTTTTCAGTTCTTCCTTTTCGTTCTTTAATCATTGCACTGAGCCTTACCTCAAAGTAAATATCCTTTTGATTTCATAAAAAGAGAAAGTGATCTCTCAGGGAAATAGTTTGATGACAGGATGGCCCGAGATCGTGTCACCTTGATCCCAAGTTGTTTGTGTCTCCTTCTTACGATTTGGCTGTCTTTTCTTTTTTATTAGCCCGTGCGCTTCAGATTGTTAAAAAAATATAAAAAATAGAAATGCCTGCTTTAGTGTGCCCTGAAGACTTGGTTAAGAAAGCCAACTGTCATCCTGCAGTAACAACAGTAGAGATCTCCAACCTTAAGAGGAAAAACCATCTACAACAACAGCAGCAGGACCGCCAGCACTATCACTATCAGAGGTTCAGAAGCATCTTTGACTTGCCAGAAGTATGTGATCTTATTGCAGGTCATCTGGACAAGAACACTCTTACGGTTGTTGTTAGGGTCTGTCGACTGTGGTATGCGAATTGGATCAGGCATCTTTGGAGAAGAATCCGAGTGGAAGCAGGAACGCTCAATGGCATCGAGATGGTAAATGCTTTCCCAAGATTGAGTTTGTACATTCGGCAACTCGAATGGATTCATTCATCTGATCCAACATCAGCAAAAGCTCCCATTGCTTCTGAATTGCTGATGTCCTCAACTGATCTATCAAAATTGAATCTACACAGCCTTCTACTCAACGGTGGAGCTGGTGAGCTCGATGAAACTACACTCACCTACATTATACAATCCTCTATTGAAGGATTGTCGGCATTACAACTACACAATATCCGAGACGTCCGAGGCGATCTATTAAAAGCAGCTGGTGTTCTTGTTAATCTGAGGCATTTCAGTTTGGCTATGGCTGACCAGGATGATGATGTTCATCCCCACCACCGTTGTCTTCAGCAATACAGCGGTGTTTCAACTTCAACCTCTTCCTTATCACCGCCATCATCATCATCATCATCATCAGGATCCATTATTTCTCCTTTAACCTCCGCAATGCTATTCCACGAGCTGTCGGAGTCAGAACTCGACTCGGCTTCGCCGTCGCAAAGCAGTCCCAATGACTCTCGAAACATTGAGGAATATACTACAGCAGATGAACTGCCTACACTCATGAATGCATGCCCCTATCTAAGGACGATTCAAACCATCAACTTGTCTGTACCATTGACGAGAGAAGCAGATGCGACTCTAGACTCCGGATATACTTCAGATGCATCTGAGGATGGCAGTATAGAGACAGGAACAGAAACAGTTCCAGAATTAGAAGCCATTGTGGACGTAAAGAAGGCTACAGTAGACTACATTCCACAACAATGGACCATAATGCAACACCTGACGGATATCAATCTTCATGGTACTGCCGTCTCGGGAAATACTCTTTCTGTTCTCTTTGCTCGATCGCCTCATCTTATCAAGCTCAACCTTGGACAGACAGCATCGCCTTTATACCTCACCGGATTCCATCTAGAGCCCACTCTGATTATGACTGCCATGTCAAGCCTCGTATTATCTAAATGTCATTTTTTGGATGGTCAGGCTTTCAAGGAAATCTTCAAAGCTTCGCCAAACCTCTTGACACTCGATATTTCTGATACAAACATAGACGATGCAACTTTGGGCGCCTTGGGACATCAGTGCTTCAAATTAATGGAGCTTGACATGCAGGGATGTCGGCAAATTACCGATCAGGGGGTCCGTGATATGTTATCCTATCCACCTTCCACAGAGAGCAATGAGGTCCTTGCTCCTTATCAAAATTACAGCCTCTGCTCATTGTCAATTGTGAATTGCACTGAATTGACAGGTCAGGGCGTCCGCCATGTCTTAATGACCTGTGCTAGACTGAAGGATCTAGAAGCCCAGCAACCAGAGCTCCTGCCAGAGAGTCTCTTTCCTCATGGACTGGAGACAAATGACGAAGAAGAACTACACAATTCTTTGTCAGAGGTTGATGCTGTGGATGATGTATCATCCTTGCCGTGGGCGTGCTACTCGACGCTTGAGACACTCCGAATTAAGAGCCTCAACTTTCTCAACTTAAGACAAGCAAGATTCCTGAACGCTCGTCTGAGCGAACTAAAGCAACTCAAGGTGCTTCATATTGGAGGCAGTCAATTGGAATTGTCTGTGCTGAGTGGGTTGGGTAATCAGCTAGAAAGTCTTTTTGTAGATGAACTTACAAGGGAAGTGAACTTGGATGATGTGCGATGGCTTGTAGATCATACTCCTAATCTAACACGTCTGTGGTGTCGCCAATTGATCCGACATTCTGAGCCTTGGAAATTACTGCGAGAAACAAGGAAGAACCTCAAACTGTGGTAAAATGAAAAAAAAAAAAAAAAAAAAAAGCTTTGCAGGAACATTGAAGACACCTAAAATCTGAAGATAAAAACAGAGATCATCAATAGATTAATGATTAGACTAATAGACTATAGACAAACAACAGAGTAGCATCATCATATACAACACTTTCATTTGATCTTTCTAATATCGCATCATTTTCATCCATGAATTTGTAACCCATTTTACAAATTTTGGTTTTTGTCAGCCAGCCCCGCCTTTATTTTCTTCAATCGCATGTTAAGTGATTTGCTCTCGAATGGTTGTACTACTTAAAATGGACACTAAAAATAAGCTGTGGGATTGTCAAAATGTAAACCTCCCGACTCCCCTTTTTGCAGCCTATTTCCGTTGTCATAAATGATATTTATTTCTTTTAATGATACTTTTTTTTGAATAAATGGATGCTCTCATATAAGGACTCATGACAAGGTAATTAAACATTTAAGATGATCAATAGACAAAACATGGCATTAGAGGCATATGAACTAAAAAAAAATAAATGTAGCGTGAAACTTGACCACAAAATTAGATCTAAAGTCGTCATTGCCATTGAAAATAATGGTTGTCTTGCTTGTTCCTGTGAGTGACACATGGTATCCAAAGGATGGTACACATCCTTCTCCGACTACCATGGGAAGCTGGAAAATCAACGGACTAGACACCCCTGGAAGGTGAAATGGGAGACAGAAACGTAATGCAAAGCAAGTGGCGGGTACAAAAAAAAGGAGCGTGTAGGCTAAGGGCAGACTTTTAGCCTTTGGTACAGTAGATCTATTTTTTTTTTCTTTTCTTGCTTCCTATTCTGCCAGAAACATATCATGGTTGTTGGTACACCGTCATGTGTCCAAGCAATGAGGAGCATGCCCAAACAAAAAGGAATTTCGAAAGGACAAGGAGCATGAGGAAAGCCATCCACACAAACAACCCTGTCGAACACGAAAAAAAAGGCCTAATCTTACTTTCTTACTTATTGCAAAACACAACACTTGGTGCTTTATGCAATTGGTATTTATTATATCAGTTTGTTGATAGTCTTTCTTCTAGTTTTTTTTTTTTTTTTTTTTTTTTGTGCGACAGCGTGGCAACATTCATCCTCATCTGCATCTTTACCCCAACTCATTAGCTTATCAGGTTAATAGATACTCACCATTCATTCGTCATCATTTAACAAAGAAAGAACGGAAGAGAATGAAGAAGAGGGAAGAGAAGCTCAAAGGTAGATGAGCAACGAAGGTATTAAAATCAATCGAGATTTTACTTCTTATTCTCCAACACATTTGAGAGGAGACAAGGGAAGACAGAATCAAAGCGGACAACAACTTTCTGTGATACCCTCCTTCTGCCTGCATTGGGGTGTGATGGTATCATAGCTCCTGCATGCTATCTCACTCATATGGCCAATGGCTTGGTAAAAGAAAGTTGAGAGCGATTGTTGTATTTGGATCCCATCCTCTCGCTCTCTCCCTTTCCTCTTTCTTTTCTTTCTGCATCTATCTTTGTACTCCTTCATTCCCTTCCATTCGAGCTACCTAACATTCATATTTAATGGAAAAAAAAGAAGAGCTGCAGCCTACTCCATCGCTTGTCAGCTAAGCAATAAGCATTCTGATAACACTTATACCAACAAGTCATCGCTGCCATTACAGGCAATCATAAAAGGTAAACAAAGTGGGTCCGCTGTAGGTCCAAAGGTCTGCTGCAAGGCGACATGATGGACAGTAGGACTCTTTTTTTACTCACGCTCAACTCTGTCTTCTCTTTTCTCTTCTCTCCCTTGAATGCATATGTCCACACCCTTGTTGTTTAGACTCCCTTTCTCTTCAGCTTTGTCCACATCCTTAATTACACGCATTTTCCAAACTGCACCTTTGTACACTCTCCTCTATTTTCGGCCACCGTCCTTATATTATTGACTTAAAGGCAATCAAAACCGCAGGGTGTTGGGAAGGAAACAGGAAGACACAATACAGATTCACATCAGCCTCTTGTTCATACGTCCTCGAGCTGTAGCAACCTGCCTTGAAACAACTTATCTGCTCGCTCGACGGCGTTATTATTAAACCCCGATCACTTCCAAGAAGGCAACACTGAATTCGACTTGGTTTTATATGGGTGCTTTCATTAATTCTCAAATTTCGCCTCCACCCCTGCCATCAGTGCAAACTCACGTCCGTTCCTTGCCAGAGTCTGCGACTGCCCACCTAGTCGCGTCAAACGGCTCCTCTTTCCAGTCCTGATTGAAAAGAGAACCTTCCTTTTTCCCCTTTTTCTCAACTGGGTAGTCTTAGGTCTAACCGCATAGCCGATCAAAAGGAACCAAGGGGAACGACATCAATTGTAGTGTCCTGCTGCTTCTGTTTTCATCTCCTAGCCCCTCTTCTCTCTTTTACTTTGTTCTCAATCCTTCCATCCAATTACATCCTTTCGTACCTGACTTCTCGTATCGCTGGCACATATTAATAATAATATTATTTATTTTTTAATTTATACACTCTTTGTGTTAACTCTTTGACATCTTTTATAGATCGTTGTAAAGACATCAATAGAAAAAGAAAAAAGAGATTATGGTGTGTGTCCTAGTTTCTTTTCGCGCCTTTTACTCCACGCCATGCCCCGCACAAAGTTTTCAACAAATCCGTCTGCAACATCTTCATCAGCAACCTTGAACGATCTCTCCCATCCATATCCTACACCCTCTACCTCGCCCTTACTGGTGCCGACTCTTCCCCCACCACCCTCGCCTCTGTCGGCTTTAGCTGCCTCTTTCACGATCAAAACGCCTAACAAACAGCATGTTCACGACAGCACTCTTTCCTTACCCGTTGGCACCACATTGAGCATCCCACGTAAGAATGGCAGCCGCATTGGTCAGTCAATTTTAGGCCAGCTGCTGGCTGCTCACAAGCCAGGAAGAGATCATCACAAGTTGGCCAGTGATGCTGCTCTCTCACTCGAGACTATCCGACCCAAGGAACAACAGCGTCGGTCTATTCTACCTGCCAGTTGGACGATAAACTTTCAAAAGCCGTCTAGTACACCATCGTCTTCTGCCAAGCAGCAATCTGTTGACAAGATGACACCATTAATAGGATCAAGCCCACATATTGGTCGTAATGTAATGGAGAATTCAGACCAGAATGAACATCATCAACCCATGCTCCCTTCTGTTTGGCTGGAGAATGTCCTTTCCCGTCTGTCCCGTTCAGACACGAATATCCCACCCCATTATGCTACCCTTCCCAGGGTCACTTTTCAGGACCGTGCCATGCCCCTTCGATCTGTCTTTGCTGATTCTGATGCATCAGTAGTGAGGGACAAGAAGGATGAGAGGCGAGGCGTACACAAGATCAAGACCGCTCTTTCGTCTTCTAACCTCAATCCAAGATCCAAAGTCAACGATAATGCTTCGCCCAAGACCACAAATTCCCCGACAATGACGCGACGCGGTTCAGCGTGTGAACTAGCCCTTGGAGACGATGCACATGAACTATTTCACCAAAACAGACCCAAGGCACTATCATCAGCCGTGATTTCATCCTCGATTGTGCCACCAAAGGAAACATCCCGCAATGTCCGTCAGCATTCACTGGACTCAACCATGTTTGCTTCCAAGTCAACAAAAACCCTTACAGTCCCTGAACACCTACCTTCGTCTTCAACAGAATCCTATCCTCCACCAGGCACAACTACGAAGACTACCCGTGGTCGTTTCACTATCGAGTCATCCTCTACAGCACCGAACCCATTTAGAACCAGGACATTGAGCTGTACGGCTGCATCAGCTCCACAGATCCTTGCACAACATCAGCAGCACTTATCGACGAGTCAAACATCCTCTGAGAGGCCATTATTATCCATTACAACACCCCCTCCAGCCCTCTCAGTCCCTTTGCCCACTCCTTCATCTCCATCCACAAATAACGGTCACTTGTCTTCCTTTTCCACTCCGCGCTCAATACATACGGCTGTCCCTCCATCACCTTCTTCACCTACCGCTACTCATGTCACAGGTCATCAGTATGCTTATGACCAGTTCTCGAGCAACAGCAACAGCAATAGCAACAGCAGCACGACCACTCCAATCTCAATCCCTCTGGCAAGTAAACCTAATCATCAAAGGACACACTCTAGCTCTTCAGTCCAGTCCTCAGCTAGTACTTCGTCCAGGCGATCACAGGTGATTATTCCACCACCAGCGTCTGCATCCTCCCTCCATTATGCATCGTTTTCGTCAATCACATCCACGGGCCCTGTCTCGAATGCCTCGCCTCTGATACACCACCAGAATTTGTCTTCAAGACGTTCTACAATCAATAACAACGGTGGCGCTACCAATAGTAACAATTTTAGGAATCTGTCGATCCAAATCGTAAATGGTGGGGACAAGGCAGATGGAGGTCAGGATAGCCATGACAGCCAAGTGTTTCATATGGAGACGCCTACGGTTCATCCGTTGGATGAAGATACCTCTGTTCCAGCAACATCAGTGCTATCATCGTCACCATCATCATCTGGAATATATGAGGGTGCCAATGCTCAAGCAGGGCCACAGGCAGCCCACCAAACCATGAATCGAGTCCATCCAAGACAAGATTCGATCGACAGCCCAGCGGAATGTCATGCTCCGATGACAACTAGCAGCAGTGCTTCTGGCCTGAATAGTGGTCTTAATAATAACGGCCGAGGAGGTGCTGGAATAGGAGTAGAAACAGGAGCGGTCATTTTGAATCAACAATTTGGGCGCCAGGTTTATGATCGCGATTACTCAGCAGAAATAGGATATTTTCGGCAAAGGTCCCTTTCTACCACTAATGTGGATATGCGCAACACGTTCCAAAAGCCATCCATTCATGGTCACCAGCAGTTGCACGAGCAGCCCTTGTTGAATGGTCCACCACAAGGATTTTCGTGGAATGAGCGACCCACAAGAAGAAGCCATGGCTCTGTATCGAGTGCAGATCATCATCATCATCCGCATCGTAGTGGTACTCCAATCAGATACATGTCGGAGAACACACTAGGGCCCATGTCATCATCATACAACTGCAGCTCCAGTTTCTCATCATCATTATCCTCGACATCGCAGGCCAGTGATATTGTCGTGGTCAAGAAGAGCGCGACAGGACGAATGTTTACAGTTGAAAGAACACTGCCAGCTAGCCCTACCAAGTCAAGTCGGTTCATTGTTATGTCGTCTACCGATGACCTCTGTGCCTCTACACCATCCCCACCAGCCAGACCAGCTTCACCACTGCAAAAAACAAGCGAAGACGCAGAAAAATAACAAGGGATTTTTATTTTTTAATTTTTTTTATTTCTCTTTTATATTTCTAACGAATTTTTTTTTTTTTTTTTTTTTTTTTAAACACATATCCTGATTATGATTACTAGTATCATTATTACTTTCATGGTCGCCCTTGTACTTTTATCAACAAAGTGTCTATACTCACTCTTTATTTTTTATTTTTTACTTTTTTTTTACTTTTTTTTTTACTTTTTACACAGATTATTCTTCCAATGGTATACCCTTTTGCGCTTTTATTCTTTTTTTATTACTACTTTTATTTATGTATGTACCTTTGAGTTAGATTATGAGTTATTACTGCTGTAAGGAAAAGAAGTACAAAGTAAACGTTATAAATATATAATGACTAATGCCTTCATTAAAAACGTTTCACAGAACATGATCAGAGAAGTAAAACAAAGTCGCAAGTTTCTTTCGAGTAAGGGGTTCTTTGTGGATATCTTGCCCCTGGGAAATGTTGGATGTAAACAATAGGGTGGACTTGTTTAAGTCATAGGATATAAACATTGGCTTGACTGCCACATTTGTACACATCCTATTTACTCCAGCAGAACTTTTTTCCCCGCCATTCCCAACTCTTGCATGTACTTCTTGTTTGTCTACATGTACAACCAATCCTTTTTTCCTCAGTTCAGCTTTGTTTAATGTACGTATATCATTCTACATCATTAATGCTACTACTCCACATTTCACATTGATGTTTCCTGTTCTTTTGCCTGACCAAGAGGCACTATAAATGTTGCTATCCCTCGTTTTTTCCATCGTGTACTCTGGATGTAGAAGATTTATTTCATGCACGTTCCCAGTCATCTCCATGATTTGATTTGTTAGTTTAGCTCAGTCACATTTCAATGCACCTCTCTCCACTCTTCTTTTTTGTGTTTGTGCGTGTGTTTTGTGTCATTTGATGCTTTCTTTTTTTCTTTCTTCATTGTTATTCCGCTCAATTCTCTCTGCAACGTTCCTTTCTTTCCTTTTTGTGGATCCCTTTGAACGAATCATCTCTGACTCGAGAGCCACAAAAACATACAGTATACACATGAATTTGCACACAAATATATTTGTACTTTTCATCTCGTCTTGATATGATCATGATAATAATGGTAACACATTCACATTCTTCCTAATTCTCTCATTCTTTTCATTGCACTGTCGTTACTATTATTGCCAAAGAAACTTTGGATCGTGATGGCGTTTCATCCTTCAGGATACATATATATATACTATCCATCTAAGACAGGGAAAGGAGACGGAAGATGAATTAAGACATTTTTTCCAGGGAGAAACTGTTTATCTAACACATGGAGTAAGGTGCTCCTTTTGGGTGGAGTGTCGGGCCCTCGATCTTTTATGTCGTAGTTTCTACCAATGATTTCAACGCCCATTCTGCACAGAGGAGATTCAATCCTTCATTGTTTGTGTTCATTTTGCCCTGATGTCACTCTTGTGCGTTGTGTGTTTAGTGTCTAATTCACCCATTCATTCTTTAACCGAAACTTAAAGAAAATCAAACAAGCAGCTTGTTCCACTCTTTCTTTTTTTCTCTTTTTTATTCTTCCTTGTAATTTTCTTTTTCCCTTTCCTTTCTCTTTGCTTTCTTTACTTCCTTTACTTTATTTGCTTTCTTTCATCGAACTCATCAACGTATATATTATACTACTCAGTAAAAGATCCAAATCTTTCTCACGCTACAGCCTCTCTTTCCCCTTGCTCAACAACACTCTTTCAGAACAAGGAAGTTAATGATATCGACTTAATTTGCAACTACACATTAATATAAATAAACATGTCAGATCCTGTATCGCCTTTCGCATTCACACCCCAAGAGTCGCAAATGCCCCATCCACATACACATGCCCTTGCTCAGACACAATCACATACACCAGACTCATCCTTTGCAAGTACATTCATTCGACGCCACCGAAGGAGTAGTAGCGCCCATTCCCATAACATGACCCAAGCGAATACTCCAACCGCAAGTGTCACCCACGCTACATCTAGTTCCAGCCCTACCCCACCATCTCATCCCGAGCAGCATAGCACTCTGGCTGTTACTTCTAGGCCCATGCCCAAGCTGTTCAAGGTAGAGATTGCGAATAACGGCGACTGCAAAAGTTCAAACCCGATCTTCTATCCAAGTGATCTTATCCATGGAATGGTCCATCTCTATTTGGATAAACCCATGACTCTACCTGCACTCAAAATTGTCTTCCGTGGAGAGTCAAACTACCCAAGATCAAACCAACAGGACCATCTGGATCACCATATGCGCAGACTCTTCAGTGTCGCTATGACTTTATGGGGCTCTCGGGAACCATTGCCAGAGGACCAGTGGGGACAGTTGCCAGCGGGTAATCACATTTTTCCCTTCACAATTCAACTACCCGACAAAAATTTGCCAGCATCTTTTGATCACCCATGGCTCAAGAACCAGTATACTCTCACAGCCTACTATCGAAGGCCTAATGGACTCTCCAAATGGCAGTCTAAGGCCAAACCAATTAATTTTATGCCTCTCTCAACCCCTGGGCTGGAACATGGACCAATTCAGGAATCATGTCCCAAAATGGGTACAGCTCTATTATTGTCTCATCCGGATTTGACGCCAGGGGGAAGAGTCCATGTGAAACTGACTGCAGCGGCGGCGATTGATCGCTGCCATTTTTCGCTTTCGAGACACATTCGGGCCCGGATCAACGAAACGACGTATAAGGAAGACGAAGTTATCTGTCATTATGAACGGAAATCAATCCCAAAGGGCGAGTTCAATTTAGTACTGCCGATTCCCAAAATTACACCCCCTACCACAGAATCCTCGGCGGCACTCAAGATCACGTATTCTGTTCAAGTATCGATCTGGAACGAGCGCTTCTTTTTCAAAACAGAAAGCCATAACTTCGATATCCCAATCGTCATTAGGACACTGCCTTCATGCGACAATCGAGCGTGTGAGGGACTGGACTGGTGTGAACCAAGTGTGGATCGACCCATGTTCTTGACAGAGGAACCGATGCAACCCTTACCATTATATGACGCAGAGCCGAGTCCCCCAAAATATACCCTGGATCTGCCCTCATATAATCAAGTCCTTAATGCATGCTCATCCGCTGTGGAGTCGATTCCTGATAGCAATAGCAATAGCAACGGCAATGATAACGGCAATGGCAATGGCAATCAAAATGACCCTACTCAAAATTTCCATCATACCGGACATGAAAATGATCAGGATGATCGCGCTTCGACCCA
Organism: Lobosporangium transversale; assembly: GCF_002105155.1. Lineage (NCBI taxonomy): Eukaryota > Fungi > Mortierellomycota > Mortierellomycetes > Mortierellales > Mortierellaceae > Lobosporangium > Lobosporangium transversale. Next base: position 260,845 of record NW_019029013.1, on the reverse strand, counting down.
TTCTACAGAGACGACCAACAGTGATGTAGAGGGCCATGCACGCACCATACCGGATCATCCTCATCCTCACCATCCATCTTGCGTCTACTATGTTGCCCCACTGGATAGACTTGAGTACGGACAAACAATTGAATGCCAAGGTTTATTGTCGCCACCAACATCTTCAAGTAGCAACCATAGCTCCAGCAACGATAACACTAATACCAACAACAATAGTGATCAACATGCACTTGCTTCTACATCTTCGTCCTGTTCGTTGAATCAGGATACAGAGTGCCATCCTCATACCATACATCCACGTGCTGTCGATTTCTTCAAAGTCCATACCATTATTGAACCAGCTTAATCAAGTTTTAATCCTCAATACTTCACTTAATCCTCATTGTAATTTTATTTATAGTGTAAATAATAATAACAGTTTTGTTAACAAAAAAAAAAAAAAAAAGCATTTTCGAAACAAACAACATTCTCCAATCCGACTTTTGTCAAAGAGACTTTTTTTTTAATAACGAGGATACATGATCTGTTGCGCTTTTAATAACTGGAGTCGTGGACAATTTGTTATTGTTTTTTTTGTCTCTAAAATGGATCATACGTTTTTACAGGAACAGTATAAATAGCTAGCACCACCGTAGCAGTGTTAGAGACTTTAGACAATAAACGCCACTATAGGAGCAAGAGTCGGGCGATTCAGGTCAAGCACAAGACTTTCCTCACTACATGGAACATTTCAATCTTACCTTGTGCAAAGGTAAATAGAAGCTACTTTTTTTTTTTTTTTTTTTTTTTTCCTTTTTTTTAAAAAGATTGTTGTTACTCTCTCTGGCGCAATTTTTCTTTGTAGGTGTGGTCGCTTAGCTATGTGATTGTCGGAGTCAATGAATACTATACATCCAAGAAGTGCCCATCCTGTGAAGAATTTGTTGAACAAGCGGAGATTCGTCGTAATGGCGGCGCACAACATATGCAATATCATCCGTGGCCATCTGGAAAGACAACAACAACCATTCTATCTTCACCCTGTGGATGAGAAGGGACAGTCTCCCTGGACGTAACAAAGGGCACCACCAGCGACAAGCACAACCGCGGCTGCAGGGTCGAGTTTGGGTCAGAGCACAACGCCGACTCGTGGCCAGAGCAGCAAGCGGTCAGCGGCATCTTTGTATCATAGCAAAAGGCGGGCCAAAGAGGGGAGCACAAGAAGTTATAATAGTTAATTAAAGAGTTAGATAGCCCATATGTGGGTTCGTAAGCACACTACCAGCGCGGCCACCTAATTACTCCTTCGATGACTTTTTTTTTTTTTTTTTTTTTTTTTGATAACAAGAACCCTCAGGATCATGAGATTTATTTTCTACACTCTGTGAACAAAATGCTCCAGAAACTTTTTTTTTTTTTTTTTTTTTTGATAACAAGGACCCACGAGGTCGAGGTCATGTAGGATTTATTTAGATGTTAGCTACAAAATGCTCCAGAAACTATATTTAATAAACAGCTATTACTGCACAAACGGCAAGAGCCGCTGTTAATTGCTTTTTCGATGACGTATTAGGATCGGAATTATGCTACAAGTACCATTCACGTGATTAAATTAGAAATCATATGGTTATTATACTCGAAATATCAATTCATCGAAACAAAGCCGTTGAAAAAATCACTGTCTTAAGAACCGGGGGGTTATACTGAGATGCCCTTAAAAACCGCAGCGAGACGCAAATACATAGAACACACTGAAGTGTTGTACCAAGATAAAGGTCTTTATTAGTTTATGATACATATAATACTATACAAGTAACTAGTGCTGAGATGAATGAGGTTGCATACCTGAAGTGTTGTACCAAGATAAAGGTAAGGAACACTTCAGGGACGGAGAGTCCACTATTTATTATAGCGGGGAGGATCGGGTGGCTGAGCTCACGTCCAGGCAGGACGGGGTGGGTTTGAGGGTACCACTATAGGTACACCTCTGGTCCTACCTACCATGACGTCACTTGTTATAGGACGTGAGCTTAAGTTATCTCGATTTAGGACACCGTTCATATCCGCCCTGCGACTTTAGCTCAGTTGGGAGAGCGTCAGACTGAAGATCTGAAGGTCGTGTGTTCAATCCACACAAGTCGCAAATCTTTTGCCTCGATGGAAGCCGTTGCAGTTTTTGCTTTGGATTAGGATGAAGTTATTTGCACGGGGTCTCTATTGGATTAATCTATTTGGCAGCCTACTTCTGGGGGCTGCCACTTAACTTCGCACTCTTGGGTGGCAGCTGGGCTGCCAAATACAGTCTTTTTCTTTTTTTTTTTTTTTTTTTTTTTTTTGATAACAGCGTCATAGCATCAGTTCTGTGGATACATTGCCTTGCACAGCTAATGCCGCCGGAGGTACTAAGGGCAGCGGCGATGACATCTTCACAAAACAGCCTTCAATGTACACGGTTAGGGAATGATTTATTGAAGACGTCTAGGTAGCAGGTGAGACGCGTTTGTTCCGAGCGAAAACCTCTCATAGGCATTGATCTCCAAATGGCACCTCCAAAACTGTATGAGCGACCTACTTGAAAAAAAAAAAGTCATTAGTTTTCTAAATGAGACAAGACAATGTCACTACACATAACTATGACGTAGAAGACGGGAGCTTTATTAATTTGAAGTATGGGCGTTACATACATATACGGTTCCTAGGAATGAAAAAAAAAAAAAAAAAAAAAAAATAGTTAGAGGCCAAATAACGCTGCCAAGTAAATAATGAATGTTATTTGGCAACTGGGCTGCCAAATATGGTAAATATGGTGCGTGCCAAAACTGATGCAATAATTTGCATTTTTTAACATTCATTCCTCATTCTCCTAACGATCTTCCCTACCATCACCGCTTCTCATTCTCATTTGTCTCACCTTTGTAGACTGTCATCCAACATGGGCTATTTCTATTTTTTTGTTTTTTTTTATCTTGAACCTCTGATAAACAGCTCATAAACGACATGCAAAAATACTTCACCAACCAAGACGGAAATTTACGCTTTGGTTAATGAGGCCAATGTGGATAATCACTGAAGTTTTTGGGCAGTACATGCTGAGGGAAAACGGCAAGAAATAAGATTGAAGACAGTGCTTCTCTTCATTACCATTTCAAGTGATTGTACAATATGAAGCTGGTCCTTTAGACGCAGTGAGCATCTACATGTGCTGCTGAGTATGCAATACTGCGTGCTAAAGACGAACCAAGGTAAGTTGGCTATGATAATAAACTTGGAATGTAATGAGACAAAACTAAGGATTATTGCGATTAGCAGTCATTTATATGGGTTTTTACTATAGCTAAGGTTTTTACCCTTTTTATTTAACGAAGATCCCTGGATCATAATAAAGACATCTTTCTTTCGTTCTCGTTACTTATGACCCTGGCATATTTCAATAACAGAAAAGAGTATTTATGTCTCTTTTCTATCACTATTAGTCACGGTTATGCTATTAAAGTATTTTAGCCACTTAGATATAGAGATATAGGTGATTGTGGCACGTTCGGCTTTGAGTGCGAACTGTCACCAACTATCAAAAGACAAGTAATATCGGGTAAGAGGATAGATATTCCACAAAATAAGCTGAGGTCTACCCATTGTATTTTGATGAATTTGATAAACAAGAAAGGGAAAAGAAAGAGAGTAGGTAGTAACACGGCACGCTATACATCGTAGAAATGAGTATGATTGTATGATTGTTTGTATATCTACCGAAACAAACTACACGTTAGAGGTTCCTAATAACTGAACTCATCGTTGTGTGCTTAATAGTGTACGGAAATACCTAAGATGTATGCACGCGTTAAATGAAAGAAAGCATCGGGGAACCATCCACAATCTATAACAATGCAACCAACAAAAGTGCAAAGTAAAGCTGCATAGTATATTTCAATTATAGATAAATCATTTGTAATTCTGTATTTAGTTCCAGAGTCGCATAAAGAATGCCAACATCTACTCTGAGCTACATACGACCTTGATAAGATAAATATTCTGGTCAGTATTTGATGCTTAGGCAGCGGCTCTAGATCTAAGCCTGTGTCGTGGAAGGCTTCCTGGTTATGGTGTTTAGGGCTAAAATAAAGACCCCGTACAAATAAAAAAAAAAGACCCCCGTGCAAATAAAAAAAAATTATTTGCACGGGGGGAGCGGTGTAAATAAGGTGTGTACGGGGCAGTGCAAATATCTTTTTCCAATTGAAATGTACTATGCCACTCTACTTTGCACTTTTGTTGGCCTTGTTGTTATAGATTGTGGATGGTTCCCTGATGCTTTCTTTCATTTAGCACGTGCATACATCTCTAGTATTTCCGTACACTATTAAGCACACAACGATGAGTTTAGTTATTAGGAACCTCTAATGTGTAATTTGTTTCGGTAGATAAACAAACAATCATACTACCATACTCATTGCTATGATGAATAGCCTGCCATGTTACTACTCTCTTTCTTTTCTCTTATATGTCCTTATCTCTATCCTTCTTTATTATGAGCTCAAGCGTCCTTACCAATTAGATTAATCCTTTTCTTATTGCTATCATAGTGTAAAAACAACTGAACGCGTATTGATAGATTAGACTTGATTTCAATAGGGCATCCTATACTCCTTAGACTCATTCGCTTGAACTATACATAACTTTTGACGTTTGCATATAAAACAACACGTAGTTTAACGCGCGCTTTCCCTTTTTCTGTCCATCTAAGCAAGACCGGACATAATAAATACTGCAACATATTTTTATTCTTTCTTAGACACTGATGCACCTATACTAGGTTGCATGCGGTGTTCCTAAGGAGGAACAACGGAATTTGCCACCTGTCGTCCATTGTTCCCTTTACTGAAGACAATTTTCTGTTGCTGATGAGAAGTATAAGGGCTCGTATTGAAGTTGCTGTTGTTAATCTCTGAATTATACCCATATACACTACCATAAATATCTTTTTTTTTTTTTTTTTTTTTTTTTTTTACTTGTGGAAAAAACAAATATTATTTGACAACAAGTCACTTAATGTATGGAGACAAAAAACGCTAAGGAATAATATCAAGTTGATTTATTGCCATGCTACTTCTCTTGCATGTCTATACTAACATCAGGCTGTATCCCGGGTTCTGATAATTGCTGATCCTGGTTCTGAGTTGTATCCAGATCTGAATGCGGACGTTCTGATGGTGATGGTAGTGGTGATGACTGTAGCTGTTGCTGTTGTGGCTGTCCTTTATTCTCGGTTGCGGAGGAAATCTCTGACATGATATTGGACACAAAGAAACGATATAGGTTTGTTAATAAAGCGTGATTATTATTATTATTATTATTATTATTTTTCCCTCCCTCTCTCTCTCAAAAAAGAACACGATTCTTACCAAGTAGAGCGTCAATGCTAGGGCTGAGCCGTCCATCGTTCGCCTGCAATATCACATCACAGACCTGTCGTTCACATGATGGGAACATCTCTGTTAATGCAACAAGATTTTGGCGGTAATCTTCCATACTTTGTTGTCGATGTTGATGCTGTGGATTTCCGGGGTATCCTTGCTGTTCCTGAGAAGATAGGGTCAATTGTTGGTTTGAGTGGGATATAGGCTGTTGATCTGGAGAGACATAGACAAATCCCCCAAGTGAATCATTCCTATTGTCTACATCTGGCCTCTGGCCTTGTTGCAGCTGTTGTTGACTAGGGCGAGGCGGATATGGCTTGGCCATCTCCTCATCATCTCCATTGTCTTGGAACATCCGCTCTATCATATCCAACGGTTTCTGAATCGTCTTTGTGGCAAAATTAGCTCCACGTTCAATCAAAGCTGCTGCAGGGTTTAAAATAGATGATGAAGTAGATAGGGCTGGTGATGGAGTCATGCGTTGCTGCTGCTGCTGCTGTTGAGACGTTGAAGCTTTTTCTTGATGCGTTGCTTCTGTTGTAAGATAATGCTTCTCATTAATATGTTGACGTTGTTGCTGTTGCGATTGCTGCTGACGGACACTTTTTTTGGTAGCAGCAGTGCCCGCTAGTAATTTTGCTAGCTTGCTATCATGTTTACGATGGCCACTGCTGCCACCGTCTGTCGCTGCTGGAACGGACGACGCTGTATTGACGGTGGTGCCTTCTCCTGCTTTCATGGCCTCTGCTTTTTCTTGACTGAGTTCGGTCATGGTCTTTTCGATCTGCTGATCGAATTCTTCAGGAGATATTGATAATGAACTGGCTTCAAGATTCTCAATAAATGAGATGGCGCCCATCAACGAAGCGAGATAGTATCCTGCTTCCGCCTGTAATTTCTCGGGATTCCTGAAGCGTGAAATGTACCTGGTTGAATATAAAAACCAACATTTTGTTAGACCGTCCTTGTTTTTGTTTTGCTGACAAATTCGTAGAGGAATAGCAACTTACTGAACGTTAGAGACGAGGTTCGGTGGGTTTGCGCGGAGTACGACGTAAATTAAAATTGGAAGAAACGTGTCAGCGCCTTTTGAGTTACCCTCTGCGCGGCGAATAAGCGCTATTTTATTAAAAATGAAAGAATGGTTAAAGTATTAGACTACTATTACATCGCATATTGCACAAACATGCTAACAAATATACTTGGATTCAGTCATTACAATTGACTTACTGAAGATGAATTTGCAACAGTTCAGAATGCAAATGACTTTATCGCGAGGTGCTTTATAGTTATTAATTTTCATAAGCTCTACAATCATCATTAGCAAAAATACATAATACAATCGCCAGCCCACTACAAGTCAGTAAAAAAAACCCAAACATCCTCGGTTGATAAAAAAGCTCCAAAACTTGCTTTACCTGCTTGTGCACTATTCAAATGCAGTTCATTATGTGGGCTGTGCGGGATATCCAAATGTACCTCTCGGATCCACCGAAATATCCGGATTTTTTGAGTCAATACTTCATCTCTTTCAGCATCATCTGTCGTAGATGGAGAAAAGGTACTAAACGCAAAGGTAGGGTACAATTTAGTCAAACCATCTCTACTCCATGTTGTATAGGCCTTATATATCCGAGTCCTATAGTATGAGGGGCTCCTTACTAAGCAAAGAGTCGATTCATGACGAGTTTCTCCATGCCTTCCTTGACGTTTTCAAATTCCTGATCAGATACATCCTTCCATAAGTCGCACATCCCCATTTTTTCTGTGATAAACTATTGGTAAGTTAGCAGGATGGCCGAAGAACTAGTTTATCAGTGAACTAAACTCAGTTATTATTGTTTTCTAAGCTTCAATGATAATGACAATTTCTCAAGTTCTTTACGTCCAGAAAATCATGAATGATCTTGACCTGTTCGTTCACGGTCCAAGGCTTTTTATCGAATTCTTTCAGAAAGCTGTATCATCGGGGCGAAAACATTGGACAAGAAGGTTATAACGTTGTTAGTAAAAGCATCCATATCCTTTACTGGGACGAATAGCAGTTTTTTTTTTTTTTTTTTTTTTTTCAAAGCGAGTATACCTTTGAAAGTAGCGCGTGATAGGCATAGCGCTTCTGTGTCGCATTTGTTCAAGGAACTTCTGGAAATCAAACGGGACGTCTTTGGGCTTCGGAACTTCTTCTCGATCCAGCCGGGCACTGTTATTGTTTTTGCTCCCAGAGGTCCCATCGCGATCGCGAGTTTTTGATGCTGATGATGACGAGGAGTTTTTCAGCCGGCTCTCGTTCTTCTTTTTCGTTGTTGAGGGCTCTGCTGATTTCGCCTTTTCATGCATGGCGATATGAACATCATGTGAGGTTCTGGGGGAATTCAATTCCTGTGGTGTTCCTGGCGGCGATGGCGATGATAGGTTAGGCGATAAGGCGTTTAATTCAGGATGCAGCACATCGCCCTTAGACATGGACATACCTCTGTCAACCACAGTTACTGCTATTTCATCGTCTAGTTAATTACCAGGTAACAGCGTAAGCACATATTCCCCTTTCATGAGTATGTTTGGACGAAAAAAAAAAAAAAAAAAAAAAAATCACATCTCCTACGAATGTAGAGCTAAAAAAGAAAATACCATTCTGATCCTTAGATTCAGCAAGGGGATCAAACTGCATAAGAATCTTTGCCAACTCCTTCTTGGATGCCTCATCTTCCTGGCTTTTTTCCTTTGTCAATTCTTCAGCTCTGTCCTCAGTGTTAGCGTTGGTAGAGTTGTCTCCCATAGTAGTAGTAGCATCCACGATTGTGACATGTTTCTCAATCGATGAAGTCCTCTTGAGACGATCTCTGGTTTCATTGAATACCCAATATATAATATGTCAGTGGTAATGCAGAATCTTAATTGTAAGAATACTCTGCTCATATACTATTTCTCCCTTGATCAAGATTTCAACCAAAGCATCATTACCCAATGGTGATTAATGAGGATTTGCGACGTGGAACAAGGGGTGGCTGGGCAGTAATATTGCTTTCGCTATTGACAGTAGTATTGCTTTCGTCATTGGTCGTAGTTGGCTCTGGGGATGTTGGCTCTGCGAAGGAGATGGAGGAGTCGTGTGATAGTGGTTGAGCCATTGCAATTCGATCAGTCGGGTCTTTGTTTTTATCCTCGGTCTTTTCACTTTTAACGCTGGCTTTGACCTCAGCGATTCCTTTGCTCATATTATCCTCGCGGGCCCCCAGGTCTTTATCTTTATCCTTATCCTTATCCTTGATGTTATTCTCATTATTATCCTGGACTGAACTTCTTTGACCATTTGAAACACTTGCCGCATCTGCTGCAGCCATAGGGGTGGCAGTATTAGTAGATAAAGCAGATGTAGCTTCAGTTGTAAAGTTGGAATTGCTATTCATCGCAACCTTGTGCATTGCTTCCTCGAGTTGTTCGTTGCTCTCATCATCCTTTAGTGACATCTTGTTAGTCTTTTAAGTGCATCAAGTCTAGAGCCAAAAAAAAAAAAAAAAAAAAAAGAGCAGGCAGAGGCAAAAGGTCAAAGAACGGTATCACGTGTGATCTAACACGACAGATTAAAGAACGACCGAAATTGGATACCGCATTATTTGCGACTCCAGAAACAGAGGCTGAAAGATCCACATGTAAAGTTGGATAGCATTAAAAAAAAGATATCAAATCCCTAATCGTGTTTATGGGTGAATGGATGATAGGACGAAAGCCTCATGCTTTGGTTTCTGCTTTTTCTACACCAAAAAATACAAGACACCAAAAGGCAGATGGGCCACGCGGACGATGAGCACCTTGGTCAGGTCAGCAAAAGTTTTTTTTCTTGCCCCCTACGCCCAGTCGTTCACCCCTAAATTGAACCCGCATATAAAAAGTCCAAAGAAAGGAAGCAGCAATGGAGAATAAGCCCATCCTCTCTTTTAACACTCCTAAACTTGCATTCCTTACAAACCTGCCTTGGAGAGGCTATTTTTTTTTTTTTTTTTTTTTTTGTTGTTGTAAGGAAACAGCACTATCATGCTCAAGTCAATTTCCACTGCCCTAAAAGGTAAGGTTTTTTAAAATCATCAGGATATTCGTTTATGATAAAACGCATGACGTCTCTTTAATTTATTTCACTCATTATCTTCTCTCTTTCCCTCCTCTTCTTTGGTGGCAAATGCTTCCTGATGGATAGAAAAGCTATCGAAGCCTGAATGGGGTGGTATCGAGACTACAACAACTACGGAGATTACTACATCTACAACAGAGCCTCGGATTACCACCGTCAAAACCACTGTTACCACCGACAGCTTCTCGGAGGCAGACCTCAGAGATGATCAGGAAATCGAAAGGGTCCTTCTAGAGCTGAGCATTAGAGAAGAAAGAGAGAAGAGTGCTCTCGTGAACACGGATGCAGATACAGGGGAAAATCAAGAAGACTCTTCCACTACTGCTGCGGTCTCTAAACCACAGCTGTCACCAATCATAGTAACAGTACCAGTGGCAGTAACAGCAGTAACAGCAGGGGCCTCGCCTCCGCTTAGATCACCCTCAGAACGCGCTCGACAAGGATTCAAACGTATTCTAGAAACATTTACGCGCAAAGAAAGTATAACCACGACTACAATCCAAGAGAGACCCGATGGCGGTGAGATTGCAGTAGAATCGGAAGAGTCAACTTATGTAGCCACCTTCTCAGCACCACGCGAAATAAGGGTTGATCCTACCATTATTCCCAATGTTGTTCCTAGGTTGGCTATACCAACATCTCCAGCATCAGCAGCATCGCCAGCATCGCCAACATCACCACTATCTTCAACACCCCCAACGTCTCCAGCGTCGCCATTGTTGTCATCATCACCACCATCATCGCCGCCTTCTAACCCTCCTCCTATTCCAGAAAGCTTCAGGGACCATGGATACCCCAGGACCATCAACCACAAATTCGTAAAAGAGCAATCACATAGACAGAATATTCATGGACTTAAGCATGCACTTTCTGCATCGATCAGTAAATCGGAAGCCAGCCAAGAGTCAAAGAAGCTCTGTAAGGATATATCTATATGCATTTGACGAGTACTAGGTCCATAAAACAAAAAAAAAAAAAAGGCTGAGTGAGAAGGAGGAAGAATGATACTGTCGCTACTTGATTTTTAACTCGCCTGTTCACTAAACCATTTTCTAAATTTTAACTGTACATTGTTCAGTCGAAGGGGGTATTTTGACAAGCGCCAATCATAAGAAATGGTATCATGCCAATCTTCCTATCAATTGGGTTCAAAAGATCTCAAGCGAGTATCGCTTCGGTAACTATGTCATATCGAACCGTGAGGTAAAAAGAAAATAAATAAAAAAAAAATTAGTTTGGTCTGTCCAGGAAATCATAATATTTTTTAACTTCATATTCATCATCGTTTTTTCATTTCTTTTGAGGAGTAGACTGGAACCAAGGCATGGGAAGATATGCCAATATATGTACGAATTGGTATGCATCTTCTGTTTGCCACCATGTTGGATCGTAAATGTAAGCTTTTTTTTTTTTTTTGTATTCGTATGATTCGCATGACTCGCATGATTTACGGTTATAGAAAACTTGTATACTTAGATTTTTATTACTTGGACATGGCTATAACTGTACCCTCCACTACCATTTCCTCATCCTTCCTTTTTTTTTTTTTTTTTTTTGTTTTTTGTTTTTTTAGTACTCCAAACACACAAGATCCATCATCTATTCTCAGCCGAGTCGGTGAAGCAAGGGAAACATTTTGATGCATCAGAATCAGTAGCCCAAATCGAGCATTTCATCAAGACTTATAAATTGGATCTATCGGAGCTTCTGCAGCCCGATCTCAAGCAGTATAAATCGTTCAACGAATTCTTTTATCGTAAACTACGGCCGGATGCACGTCCTATCCATTTCGTAGACAATCCTGTAAGTAAAAGAAAAAAGAAGATGGCGTCACATTATTATACAAGCAAAAAAAAAAAATTAACCTTTTTACCGATTTCGACTATAGAATATTATCGTGTCGAGTGCGGATTGTCGTCTTTGCGTGTTCGAGTCCATTAGTGCTGCGACGCAAGTTTGGATCAAGGGCAAACTATTTTCGATCAAAGAGCTTCTCAAGGATGAAATTCTAGCTTCGAAATATGAAGGTGGATCCATTGCGCTGTTTCGTCTGGCACCACAGGATTATCACCGATTCCATTCTCCTGTCACAGGTACGATTGTCAAAGAGCCCTTCAAGATTGCTGGGACTTATTATACTGTGAATCCTATGGCAGTCAATTCAGACATCAATGTCTTTACTGAGAACGTACGCCAGGTCACCTTGATTGATCTCGAGCAAGAAGAGGGAAAGGATGAAGATGAAGGTAGCAATAATAGCAACAGCACGAACACTGGTGGTAGAAATGCTCAATTTGACCAATGTGTCTTTGTCTCCATCGGGGCTTTACTTGGTATGAACAAAAAAAAACCCGGTGTTGGCTTAATTACTTCATCAATTTATTTCAAATGTATGAATGTTTGTAGCTACATTTTTGCTTACTTTTTTTTTTTTTTTTTTTTTTTTGTTGATGACCTTAGTTGGATCTGTTCAATTGACAGGCGCAAAGGAGCCGGGTAACAGGGTTCGCAAAGGTGATGAGCTAGGCTTCTTTGCATATGGTGGATCTACTTGTATATTACTTTTCAAGGCAGGGGCTGTACAGTTTGATCAGGACTTGGTTGCTAGCTCACTAAAAGGCATTGAAACCCTTGTGCGGATGGGCGAATGTATTGGTGAGCGGAAGTAAAAAAGACCTTGGTACTCCAGATAGATATTATGCATAACCTAATCCAGTCCAGTAGAAAATAATAATGCATATATATATATTTATTGTAAATGTAATAAGCAAAGTAAGGGAGCAGGGGGCGGGTGCCTGAGGAAGAAGTCCCCCCTCTCCTTCTTATCTCTTCCCCTCTTTGGAGGCACAGCACAGTATGCGGAAGCCACGTTTGCTGAGCGTGTTTCATGGTCGAAAAAAGTATATGAGAATATGAGAGTACAGACATTCAGCCTTTTTGAAAATGGACAAGTATATCCAGGTTGTAATTGTGTCAAACCATGCACACAAAATGAGGAGTATAAAAAAGCTTTGGTACACCATGGAAATTGATATTCTTTTTAATTTTTTAATTTTTTTTATTTTTTTATTTTTACTCATTCCTAATCGTCTTCATTCATTTTCATTCTTTCATTCATTTCATCGTGGTCATTCTTGTACTTTCCTTAACTTTATGCTCATTAATACTACAACGACACGTTCCTTAGTTTTTCTTTCTTTTATATAATTTCGTTTGAACACGTTTGTGATCCATACCCACACAGTCACCCACTCGAGCATTTTATTTTATTTTCACTCTCCACCTTAGTACCTTGATATATAGGATATATACATCATATTCAGCACTCAACCCATCCACATTCCTTCTCACGAAACGATTGCCTTTCTCTTCCTTTTTTCTCCTTTTGCCCTTTTACAGTTATACTCTTTACTTTCATAATTAATTAATTCAATTTCATATTGATACTATGGCAGTCTCTCACATTCAGGTAAAAAAAAACATTTATTCCAAAGGATTCCTAAAAGGGCGTTGAACAGTTCAGGGGTAGAGCCTGTTCCACGATGTCATAAACGTGGGTGAAAAGAGAAATGGAGGATGATTGAAAAGGACAAAGGAAAGAGAAAAAAAGGGGCAAGTGGAAACGGACATTACACGCTGGATTCTAACCATTCCTTTCTTTGAAAGAGTCCGGACCCTGAAATGTGTAAAAGAAAAATAAAGCTTCAGGATGAACGAATGATCGCCATTTGTTTCTCTGTCTTTTGTTCTTGTCAATTGGAAACCTTTTTTTCTTTTTGTACACGCTTTCATACACTTTTTGTTCCTGAAAATATTCAAAAAGAAAGCAATTGGAATCACGCCAACGCTATCACAAAAAAGGTTAAAGAATGTAAACTCACGCTTTTTTTTTTTTTTTTTTTTTTTTGGTCCTCATGCTCGGACTGCATGACGTTACATGTCCATACATAAAAACAATGAAAATGATCACCACTCTGCATCTGCAGGTCGCTGCTTCTTCTGTTGGTCATGCCACCAAGGACGACAACATTAAAGTTACTTTCCAAACACTCTCAAAATTATCTCCACCCAAACCATCGCCGCTTACAATGTTAACAGACACCACCAGTACCACTACTACTGCAATAACAACAACAGCAACAATGGTGCCCACATCAAATACAGCAGCAGTTACTGTATCAACACCTACAGAGGAGTCTTTTGATCAGTACGATGACTCCGATATAGATGCACCACTTGGTAAATGGGTAGGGGCGACAAGAGAGACGCTGCAGGAAGGTCAAATCATCAAGTCAGGTTATCTTATGAAGAAGGGTGAACGACTCAAGGTAAACAGGGCACAAATCATGCATGTTTTTATTCAGTTTTCAAAGCGAATGCAATCACTGCTCAATTTGAGCAATGCAAGTTTGTGTTCTTGTCACTTTTTTTTCTTGACTTCGAGAATTCCATCAATCGTGTCATAAAAGGAGGGGGCGGACACAAAACAAAAACAACATGATTATCAACTGTTGTGGCCAACATGCATTGTAAATATAAACATCTGTTCCCTATTTCTGTTTAAACAAAACAAAAACAAAAACAAAACAAAAGACAAAGCATGCATGCTTTGCACATGTACATCCCTCTTGTCAAAGCAAAAATAATAGATACACAGCACGATCTTAAACATAAAATGTATAATCATGTACATCCCCCTGAACACGTATTTTTTTTATGCACTATGATGAAAAGAGTGAGATGAGTTCAGAAGTCCGCGGAAGTGCCAAGAAGGAGCCAAAAAAAAAAAAAAAAAAAAAATCAACAATTGAAAGTGTAACTTGATTCGATAAGAATAGAATCGGGCATATCATATCCATTAATATATGTTGGTCAGGGACAAGGGTAAGGTGGCAGTCTGATCCAGCTAAGCATTCATTTCCTAACATGCTGTCGTTTTGAATGGCCTCCTTGCTTAGATTTGGAAGAAGCGATGGTTTGTTCTCAGGACATCCAAGCTGGCCTATTACAAAGATGACAAGGTAATTTTTATTTATAACATTAAACAGTAACGAGAAATGGGCGAATGCATACTTTCAAATATGCCCTGCCAAATGCTGTTATATTTGCCACAAACCTTACAGTGGCTAATCAAGTAGCGAAATTCATACGTTGCATCCGTTGCATGCGTCTTTGTTTATTTAGGAGTATGAATTGTTAAGGATTGTAGACCTTCGCGATATCCATCGGGCAGCTGCAATGCCTATCAAGCACAAGCCAGGAACATTTATCATCTTGACTCCACAGCGGACTTTCTCTGTACAAGCTACCGATATCCTAGAGATGCAAGATTGGATCAATGCCATTTCTGAAGCTAAGATTCAATTCGAATTTATGGCTTCAAACTCGGACTTGGAATCTTATTCAGAATCAACAGTTCATCTTGAACAATCTCCACAGCTATCAACTATACAAGAGGGACAGCAGCAGCAACAGCAGCAGCACTCAACCTCTCAGATGGCAAACAAGCTTCATCTAACATCATCACCAACAGCATCTACGGCAACACCATCAAGAAATTCCGTCACAGGGATGATTTTACCAAAATGGCAGTTACAGCGACCTTTGTCGTTATTAGATCCAGACCTTTTAGATGGAAAAGAAAAGCCACATGCAAAAGGTAAAAGCGTAGCGGTGCCATCCTCTTCAGGCGTTACTACGTCGTCATCTGTTGGGACTACATCTCCGCAATCAGTTGGAAGTATTCTGGGTAGACCAACAATAAGGACAAGTGGACTGCGGCACCCTGCAGAAGGCCTATCACTGATCACCTCTTCTGGGGTTCAGACCAAGACTCAGGCCCAGGCAATACAAATCTCGTCCCCATCCTCTCCTTATATGGAACAAGTGTACTCAAATGAGCCCCCTGTGGGTTCGCTTTCATCCGAGCAGTCATTTATTGGGGCAGCAGCAGCAGGGCCAAGTATCCCAGGGACACCATTATCACCAGTCAGATGTTATTCGGGCGGAGAAATGTTTTGGATGGCAAGCCAAGAGCATAACAACCAATCCTCCAGTGAAGAGGATGCAGGGGATGATAGTCCTGATCCTTGTATAGCAGAAGTAGCACGCGTTGCTTCTGAGGCCAATGCTTCAGCATCTGGTACAGCTACGGACGAGCAACATGAAAGTAGTGTTGTCATACAAGGACACCTTTACAAGCTAAGCAACAAATACAAGGTATAGTGTTCATCTCGCCTTCAATCCTGTTTTCTTTCTTTCCGTTGTTATGAGCTTAAAAGTTAATGGGCTGCTGTGAAATCGATTTATATAGACATGGCGCAAGAAGTGGTTTGTTTTAAGAGGCGATAATCTGGCCTATTACAAAGACACTAAGGTATTTTTTTTTCCTTTACTCATTGGTATCATAATACATTCTCATAACACGTATTATTTTTGTTATTCGTTTTCGTCGTGCTACGGGATGGGTTTTCAATACATTAACATTTTTTTTTTTTTTTTTTTTTTTTTTTTCCTTTAACTTTAACAGGAATACCAACCACATGGGATTATCCCATTGTCAACCATCATCGATTGTCTTCAGACCGACCCAATATCAAAGTCAAAGCAATACTGTCTCCGAATTGTCACAGCTAAGAGGTCATTTATATGCTGTGCGCCAGATGAGGACACACTCTTGCAATGGCTTGATACCCTTCATGTAGAGTGTGATCGTGTTGCGCAAATAGCCCGCCAGGAGGACATGGTAGATTTTTTGTGCCAACAACAACGGCATAATCAGCAAGGATCGGAATCATTACATGATGATGATGATGATGATGACGATGATGAAGAACAGGCGAAGCAATTGGGAGGAGGATCTAGGCTCCGGATGAATCTTCATAATCCACTTCCTCATCGTCCCAGATTCAGGTCCAAATCTGGAGACAACTCTGGTTCCGGATTTTTCGGTAGTAGTGCCAACAGTGCCAGCGGTGGTAACTTGGATTCTGTAGGGACGCAGCTTCGAAAAGTATTAAGTCTGGACAGTGCAACAAATACGGTTCCAGCATCAGTCATGGTGTCTACTTCGGAAACAGGATCTGGATCAATGAATAGGAGAGCTTCTGCGGCAGGAGCACCAAGTGTAACTTTCCAAATTCCGGTCATCGCTCCTCTATAACAAGTCTCCTAGCATTTAATTCCTTTTTTTTTTTTTTTTTTTTTTTCTTTTATTGTCGATATCAATTTACATGCAAGAAAAAACAAACTTATAGTATATAATTATGACGCATAAAACATTTTTATGACAGATAAAACATTCCCCCTAAAAGGTGGCGCAGCTAAGCTGGCGCAGCTTAGTTCTTTAGTTTAGAGACGAGTGGCAAAGTCAGACACGGTATGAGCATCAAGAACAAGCTCTTTGACAGTCAATTTTTTTTTATATTATACCAATGATAACATTACAAGTCCATGTGAAAGAGAAGCTAGCGAGAAAAAAAGATAAAAAGCATTGAAAGACAAGGGCAATATCAGCCTGCAGGATGATGCATATGTTTGTTTTGTGAGAATATGAATATCAGGAATGTTTTCACACATTTTACAAACTGATAAGACATGTAGTGAGTACAGTACCAGTTGTGGCGTATGATAATATTCAACATCAGCTCCATCACCATGGCTGGCAGGAAAAAAAAAAAAAAAGATTGGATGGTCAAGTGTCAGATCACATGAGCTGTGGATGATCTGATCGCCACCGGGTTCCACACCCAAACTTTGTTTTTTTAGGTTTTTCGATTGTACATTTACATGGATGTTTTAAGATGAATTTGTCCAGATATCATGTCTATTGTCCCTGTAATTATATATACATTTCAAACCACAAAAGACTTCGCATGCACTGAAATGTGGACATTAGAACGAGCGGAAGGATGGGTGGTAATTGTTTTTTTTAAGACATGAAGAGTAGAGAGTAAACAGTGGATACGAATGGATGACAAGAATGGAAAAGTTGATTGACCGAATTAAAATGTTGGCGTACATGTTTGTACATGTCATGTCTTTGTATCATTTTATTGTACCCAAATGAAGTGAACTAGGCAGAGCACAGACACAGCCAATCTTTTTTTTTTTTTTTTTTTTTTTTTTTTCCTTCTGCTTTTCTACTTTCAACCATTCTTTCTTTCTTTCTTTCTTTCTCTTTTTCTTTTTTGCTCCCTACTCACAAACAACTCCCATTATACACACGATACACACTCGCATACCCATTGTTTCTTATTCTAATTCTCATTCTCATCCTTATTTTCGTCTGTTACTCTATTTCTTTCTTTTTTTTCCTCTTTATTGTTATCACCTCCTTCCATAAAGCCTCATCCTTCTCGTTTCTTTTTCTTTTTGTGTCTTTTGAAAGTGAGCCGCTGGATGCTCCCCTTGATAGCTAATATATCATCCTAATCATCAATGAGAAAAACTGATCCATCTTCGTCCTCTAGTTTCAACAATAACCCCTTCTTCTTAACTCTGTCTTCTCGACGAGCCGCAGCAGGGGACTGCTTGTCTCTCCTTGCACAACAGCACACTTGCACCACCATTGCTTTTCTCACTCAGTTTTACTCTCTTTCTTGCCTTGACGATCCTTAAACCTCGTCTTTTAAACACTTTTACTTAAACACTAGTCCATACAAACAAACAAAAAAAAAAAAAAAAAAAAAAAAAAAAGAGAATATCAATTCCATTTTATATTGTATATACCATTGTAACAACACAGCAACAACAAGATTCGACTTTTTACTTTTTACTAGTGTTCGGTAAGTCATTTCTACTCTAGTTTGAATGGTTTGTTCCTGCACTTGCTAAAAAAAGGGCTTTTGCAACCCAACCCCTACTGAATGTTGGGTACACAATCCTGTATCCAATTCTGTCTTTTTTCCAAAACCCGTATCTCCTTCCATCCAATCTATTTGAATTGTGTCTGTTAAATTTTAAAAAAGTATGGAAAGTCATAATCATCATCATTTCCGTCTTATTCTCTCGTCATTCATGCGAATCAGGGGTGGAATCAGCAGGATCTTTTTTGCTTTTTGGGGTTGAACTGTTTTTAGCCTTGGGACTGATGACGCTATACGAGGAAAGGGTTGAAGAGAAGAAAAGAAGAGGGAATGAATCGGAATGTTTCTCATACTTTTTTCTTGTCTTTTTTTTTTTTTTTTTTTTTTTTTTGCATTGACGTCAAGTTTGTATCCACTATTTTTCAGCCCTCATCTTTTTTTATCCACAACTGATAGAAAGAAATATGTATATAAAAAAAAGGATCGGTGGAGGCTATGTTGAAACAATTGAGGTACCAAGAATGTCTACAGGGGCCTTTATCTTTTTGTTCGAATGCATTGTCAGAAGCGGGCAATAAATTGTTTGTGTGTTACATGCATATCCTCTCACATTTGCATTAACTTCGTCAGCAAAACACTCCCTAGGACCCATTCATTTTCTTGTCATATCTCTCCTCTTTTCTTTTTCTTGTGGGTCCTTGCTGATTCTCACAATCCCTTATTTCTTTTTTTAAAAAAAGTGAAGATGTTAAGACCTAGACGAGCATAGCTCGCAACCCCAAAGAAGAGAGACGAGAGGGTGAGAGAGCTCGGGTTTTTAAGAAAAAGAACTATTACTGTAATGTGTTCTTTCATTTGAACCACATGCGTCCAGTTGACTGTCGATCAAGTGGTACCTTTTTTGTTTTTATGGATCTGTGCTCAGTCCTCACAACCGTTCCATCCTCTCTTTGACTCGTCTGAAAAAGCTCCCCGGATACATATTTGTTGCATGCATTGTTATAAAAAAAGATAATTAGCGATTAGTTATCCATTATTAAACAAATTCCTGATGCTTTTTTTTTTTTTCTTTTTCTTTTTCTATTTCTTTCCCTGCTCTTCTTGCATCTTCATCAGCTAGAACGATATCAAAATAGAGGTTATCCTTTATAATCGCAACCAGTCACCAATCAACAGGACCTTTGCAACACTTGCAAATCACCGCATTTTGTATTTTCCTCCTCTTTCTCTCTCTCTCTCTCTCTCTCTCTTTTTTTTTTTTTTTTTTTTTTCTATCTCATCTTCTGATCCATTGAACATACTATCCTCCCTACTCTACTTCATTATCCCAAAAGGAAACAAAACAAATGACTACCTTGTCAGCCCACATGCCTTCATCCACCAATATGTATAGAACTGTCTCCTCGGACGGATCATTGACTTCTTCGACTGCGACAGCTCTTAATCCCACGACTGCAGCTCGCTTACAGCGACTGCCTACGCCTCCTCGTAGCCCAGGCCTTGCTCCTTTGGGAAAACAGCTGACACTGATTGAGCCACCTATGACCAAGGGAATTCGATTTTTGATCCTGGATTGTCCCACGGACTCGACTCTGCCCTTTTATCTTGCAGAATTGAAGCGTAACAATGTGACGGATGTAGTCAGGTGCTGTGAGCCGACCTATAGTACTGCCACACTTCAAGCAGAGAACATTTCAGTGCACGACTGGCCATTCCGAGATGGAGCTGTGGTATGTATCTTTTTTTTTTTTTTTTTTTTTAAAGTTACCCAGATTATCAATGCGTTTCTCCTTTTACCCTGTCCATTTCCTTTCTTTGTATACAATGCACTTTTTTTTTTTTTTTTTTTTTTTTTGCCATCTCAGGGGCCAACCAAACTGTTGAATCTCACATTTCCGGGTCCCCAGTCTTTGCTCCTTCATCTCTCTTTTTTTTTTTTTTTTTTTTTTTTTTGGTTGCTCGGGTGACTCCTAGACAATTAAAGTTTGCCATGGTCGCGCATTATCTTTTTGCTGAACTATCGGCACAAAGAGAAGAGGAATCAAAAAGAAACAAGGAGTGTATTATTTTTTTATTTTTGGTGGCGCGTGTGAAGAAAGATGTGATCTGTGCACAGCCCTGAATCTTGTGATCATGCAAATTAATTTTCCTCCATGCCTTTAATTACATAGTGCAACATGACACGTGTTTCTTTTTTTTTTTTTCTTTCTTCCTGACAAAAAACTCTTATAAACCTTTTCCCCCATATATCTTGAATATATTAGCCACCAACTCCCATCATTAAGAATTGGCTTCAGCTAGTAGACAGCCGCATTGTCAGACGTCTTCATCACCAACGCAGTAGCTCGCCTTCATTCTCTTCCACATCTGAAGAAGAAGAAGAGATGACTCAGGTCCCTACAATTGCTGTTCACTGTGTGGCTGGACTGGGCCGTGCACCCATCTTGGTTGCTATTGCCATGATTGAGCTCGGTATGGCGAACTTGGACACCGTCGAGTTTATTCGTCGCAGACGCCGTGGATGTTTCAACAGCCTTCAGATTCAGTACATTGATGGATATAAGCGGGGCAAGATCTTGAAACATGCACTAGGCAGTGGATCTGGTCAATTGTCAGGATCGTCTCCTTTGGCACACGGGGCAAGCGGATCAGGATCATCAGGCGGGGTTGGAGGTGTTGCAGGAAGCGTCAAGAATGGATTGAACAAGATGTTCCGTCTCAAAGCATGACTCTGCGTGGTTAATGTCTTGGCGGAAATGTTTGCAGATGCACAGAAAGAGAAGAAAGTAATGGCAATGACAAAAAATAGGAGAAGTGGCAGTACTATGAATTTTCAACAACAAAGACAAAAACAACAGCAGAGATATTCTAAGAAAAGCATGAACATTAGGACTACATTGATGAGGGTCCGGAAGATGAAAAGATGTGAATTTGTGAATGGCTTGATGATGGTAATGATAGTACAAGCTGAAGGTCCTGAACGCATGACCGATTGTTGGAAAAAGAAAGAGATGTACCTTTTGACTGTTGAAGATAATGTAGCAGGAACGATATCATTGAGACCCAATCGACTGTCGTCGTCAACCACTACAATCCTA
This sequence comes from Lobosporangium transversale, assembly GCF_002105155.1. Lineage (NCBI taxonomy): Eukaryota > Fungi > Mortierellomycota > Mortierellomycetes > Mortierellales > Mortierellaceae > Lobosporangium > Lobosporangium transversale. The sequence goes on along the minus strand of NW_019029013.1, from coordinate 239,421 downwards.
AATCGACAAAGGCGAGACTCTGGTTTCAATTTTGACGCACCATTTATTCGGGCACCAGGTCGACGGCGACATAAGTATTACAAGCACCACTACAAATCGTATGAACGATATGAGAATTCTCAAGAAAATTATCATACTGCCATCATCACGACCATCATCAACAGCCCAGAAAAAGAGCAGCGACAATTCATAGAACATGGTCGTGGACTGGATGTGTTTTTGTTGAAACACGCAGATCATGGTTGCGGTAGTTGTGATGATGTTGTTGTCGACCAATAAAAATAAAAAATAAAAATGGCAAGCTTGCTCATTCACCTTGACCTTTGCAAGCTCATGCCTATTGTTCTGAAGATGGACTAGTTTTGGGATCGAGAGCCCACTAGAGTGCTTTTTTTATTCTCATTGAGCAGATGTGGGGTCATTAAGCGAGTCTGAACTGGATTGGACCCGACTTTGTTCCCATGACAAATCCATCATGTCACTTGTGGATACAAAACCTGCGCAGGATACAGAAAAACAAAAAAGATTTAGCATTGGCATTGACGCAGGTTTGTGACAAATCAAGCCTTCCTTTCATTCCTTTCATTTCATTCCTTTTCTTCATTCGCTTTTTTTCCCTTCTTTTCTTTCTCACTCTCTCTCTTCCTCTCTCTCTTCCTCTCTCTCTTCCTCTCTCTCTCGCCTTCTTTTTTTTCTTTCTCAATTTCACCCTTTTACTCTACTCCATTCCATTTCGTTCATCTCTTTCGTCTTTTTTTTTTTTTTCCGCTCAACGTCCTCTCCTAATACTGCATTCCACCGATTCCAATGCCCACGGTCGCATACTCGGCCGTGCCTTCACATGAGAATGGTGGCGACCCTACCAACACAACCCCGAAAGAGGAGCTACCCCACTTCACAGTAAGAGAGGATCATACTTAATCAATGGATTTAGTAATGGTTTTATTGGCGCTCTCTCTGAATACAAATAAGGCATCAAGGAATTATCATCTCAGCTTCATTTTTTTTTTTTTTTTTTTTTGTTGTTGTTGTTGCCATCTTTTTTCTCCATTACCATAGTGGCGCGCGGTAGGAGTTGGTATTACCATTGGAGCATTACTTTGCTTCACAAATATGTATTTTGGACTTCAAACTGGTTGGATCTCAATGATGTCCTTGCAATCCTCGCTTTTGGGGTTTGCAATCTTTAAAGTTGCAAAACCTTATTTAACTGTCCCTTTCGGACCAGCTGAAAATATCGTCTTACAATCCATCGCTGTCGCCACAGGGACCATGCCCCTAGCAGCCGGATTTGTCGGCATCATTCCTGCATTACAGATGATGAATACAGATGATAACCCCCCTCGTAATGGGAAAGAAGGAGGGCCCATTGTCTTATCGGCCACAGAGTTAATCCTTTGGTGTTTAGCCATTGCGTTCTTTGGCGTCTTTATTGCAGTGCCTCTTAGAAAACAAGTGATTGTGAAAGAGAAATTGCCGTTTCCATCTGGAACTGCGACTGCGCAGATGATTGGTGTCCTACATAACACGCCGCTTAAGGTTCATGATCACCACAGTAACGAGGACAGCACGCCATCCACACTTCGACAACGCCGTCGTCACGGAGTTACAGATGATCTTGATGATGAAGAACAAGCAACCGCGATTTTACACGTAAGTAAACAACAAGGTGGTCCTGACCCGTCGACGCAATATCAAAGCACGGGCAAAAGTACTGCCTTGAACGCACAGACACAGGCAAAAGCAATGGCCCAGAACCAACACCAACCACCACCTTTGGGACAGATGACTCCTTTAGGTTCTTCCGCCAACTTTGAGACCTCAGGACCAGGGTCAGGGTCAGGCTCAACGCCAGAACCAAGATCAGATGATACCTTGATGATTGAAGGTGAGGGTGGTGAATTTAGTCTGGATAAATCCTTCTTACAAGAAGATACCTGGCGGACCAACATGGTGGCTTTGGGTATTTCCTTCACGGTCTCAGGACTCTACACTGTCCTCTCATATTTCGTTCCAGTTATTGCAGCAATCCCAGTGTTTGACTGGCTTATACCAGGATCGGTTCAATTTGGAGCCACCTGGCAATGGTTCTTCACTCCCTCTCTCAGCTATTTGGGCCAGGGCATAATCATGGGCTTTCCAACGACGGCGGCAATGCTCCTGGGCTGTGTCATCGGTTGGGGAATCCTTTCACCAATTGCAACACTCAACAAATGGGTCACAGGCCCAGTCTCAAGCGCGACCTCAGGTGCAAGAGGCTGGATTCTTTGGATCTCTTTGGGCGTCATGATTGTAGAGTCCGTGGTCTCGTTGTTAGGCGTCGTTATCTTGTCCTTGATTGCCCATTACCGATACTCACTCAAGCTGAAGCGCGTAGAAGAGCGTAGAAAGCTGTTGGAGTCGTCGATGAGGGCTCACCCTGGTGCACAGCACAATAATCACGATAGACAGGAGGATGATTATGATGATTATGATGACTATGATGATGCACCTGCTGATCAACTAGTGCCGCTCAAGATCTGGGTCTGTGGGTTGATTCTGTCCTCGTTCTTGTGTCTATTCTTGATCTGGGTTCTGTTCAAGGATCAACACATGCCGCTCTATGCTACCGCTGCCGCTCTTCTTTTAGGCTCCCTCCTTTCGGTCCTCGGTGTCCGTGCTCTAGGATCCACAGACCTGAATCCAGTTAGCGGTATTGGTAAAGTCTCTCAGTTTATCTTTGGAGGCATTGTCCCTGGAGGTATTGTGGCCAATCTGGTTGCAGGAGGGATTGCAGAGGCTGGAGCTCAACAAGCTGGAGATTTGATGCAGGATCTCAAGACAGGTCATCTTATGGGTGCATCTCCCAAGGCCCAATTCTGGGGACAGCTAATCGGCTCTCTAGCTTCGGTTTTTATCTCCACAGGCGTTTATAAATTGTATTCCACAGCCTATGAATTGCCCGGTCCACAATTTGCGGTCCCAACTGCCAAAGTCTGGTTGGATTTGGCTCGATTGGTCAATGGCCATTCCTTACCAGAACATACAGGCCCTTTCATCTTGGGTTTCTCATTCCTCTTCGCAGGACTCACCATCCTCACGACTATTTATTCTGACGCCGCATTTTTGAGGAAACTAGATAGTGGCGGCGGCGGTAAACGACCAAAGTGGCTAAAGTATATTCCTTCAGGCATCGCCTTCGCCATTGGCATGTACAACCTCCCTAACTTCACTCTGGCTCGATTCCTTGGAGGTTTAGTCTCGATCTGGTGGGATTGGCACTGTAAGAAGTATGCGGGTCAACCCAATACGAGGTTTGCAAACCTTGGACGCGTTTTCTTAATCATCATCGCTTCGGGCTTTGTCTTGGGCGAAGGAACACTCTCGATCGTCAATTTGATCCTCAAGACCTTTGATGTCCATTCTTGGTCTTGCGCTGGATGCGTAGAGGGAATCTGTGTCTGCAACTGAGTAACGGAAACAGCAATATTATTTGCATATATTTTATTTATAATTTAGAAGCACTGTGTCCTTTTTTTGCATATGTTCTAGAACTTTAATAAGTAAACATGCTTTAAGTATCCTGAATGTAGCGTTTGTTTGCAAAGAGAAAAGGATTGTAGTTTCTGTCTGCTACGCACCATATTTTTCTTTTATTTATCTCTGTATTCATTCCGCACGGCCCATCTGCATCATCAACACAACCATTGAGGTCCAGCCTGTGAAAGGATGGCTGCGCTGTCCATGTCCAGTCGTATCATTGTATTGCTCCCAGACATACCCTGTACGCTCATATTCGTTAAATATGTTGTTAATCAGGTTGTCACGGAGGTTGTTAAAGATTTCCTTGACCTTGGCCTGATAAGGGCCTTCAACCATATAGTTCTATTAAGGCGATTTTAAAATATAGCCATGAAATATAGTCAGTGCATAAATCTGCAAAGTAAATAAAAGCTACCATCATTCCCTTGTCCTTACCTCCTTCAGTGAATGCAGCGCAAGATAGTTAATTGGCGCCCAAATGGGGCCTTTCCAATAGTTCTCGCCCGTGCCGAAGAATTCGTCTTTTATGGATAAGGAGCGAAGGCCGAACGGTGACCACAGTTCCTCAGGATCACTCATTAGGTCAAGGATATGACCAAGCTTCTCAGATTTTGGGTCAATGATGCCCAGAAGCATAGGAAACAAAGATATGTATCCTTTGTGGCACACATGGATGCTCGCGTCATTTTCATCGACAGTCAGATCACAGTAAGCTTTGTGTTCCTCATTCCAATGGAGACCTAGCGAAAAAAAAAAAAAAAAAAAAAAAAAAAAAGACGAATTTAGCGTTAGGTTAAGTTGCACTTCTTTGCATCCCATCTTTGTGCAGTGTCTCGACTCACCATCGACGTCAGCAACAATGTCATAATAATGCTCCTCAAACTCTTCTACATCTTCTTCTTCCTCAACAATTTTAGCAATGCTCAGGAGATTACGGTTCATAAACCCAATCCAGCATAGTAGATCCACATGCAGTTCCCATACGCTAGGTAGTGGAGCTCTTGGATAGTCGTCCAATCCAGACGTGAGCGTATGGGTTTTAGTACGACCCCTCCACCTATAGCCTTGGGCAGCAGAGCTATGCCGATGGCCATATTCGCGGCTCCTTCCACGCATAATGCTCCTCATCCAAAAATAGTTAGTCCTAAGCTTAGGATATAACCTAGCAAGATAATCTGATGCCAGGTGTGTATTCATCAGTCTTGCATTAGTCACGTCGGACTTCATGATGCCTTCGGTACTGAAAGATGTCTGCTGCTTTTGCTCATGCTCTGATTCGCTATGCTCATTCACTGAAAAAGTATTGTTGACATTCTTTAAACGGTCCAGGTAAAGGTTGATAGCTTTGAACAGAGTAGGTGGATTGGCATGTTCCGGGTATTGAACTTGAAACTCTGGAGGGACACGGCTTCTGGCCTCATCCCCCAGGATCTGTTCCCGTTGGATCCAGCCGTCATCATTTTGCCGATTAAACCAACTCTCAATAATCTCAAGGCTAAGATCATTGTCCCATTGGCCGATAAGAGTTTGATGAAACCCTTCATCCCAATAGAATCCACGGGGGAAAAAAGAACGAGAGGGAGTTGCAGTAAATAAAGATGCGGGAGGCGTGTATTGAGGGTCAGGGCTAGGGCGGCGTGCAACTGGACCTTCCAAGTGCTCGTTGGACCCTTCCTCATACATGGGAGACTCGTCAATAATAGAGGATCCATAGAAATAACTTGAAGTGAATGTTGAAAGGATATTTCGTTTAGCAATAAGTCCGGAATACATTTTAAAGACTCAGGGAACCAACTCAATACAATGAACCCACCCAATGCCTCCGATCAAATTACTCATAGCTGCTTTGGCGAAATCAATCATCGAGTTAGAGTATCCCTGTTGCTTGAGATGGAAGGTTTTTTCAAAACGCTCGTCAAAGGCACTGATTGCTTTGGCAAGCTCTTTAGTGATCGTTGTGCTAGTTACAATGTTCGGAGACGACTTTGAGTTGAATCTTACTTCAAACTATTACTCATTTAAAACAGCAAAGGACCATAACAGTATTTAGCCCATTTGTATCTCACCACAGAAATTGAAACCGATTCACCAGTGTTTCTGCCATTGCCTTACCTCAAAAGGCGCGTCGTAATGCATTTGAAAGATGATGAAATTTGGCTGTCCTCCAAAGAACTGGTTTGGCAGTGAAAAAAGCTCCTTGGGCATTAAATCAGTCCTACCCATCTGCTGAAATGCTTGTACTTGATGTATAATCACTTCACGGACAAAGTCTATTAAACGAGTACAAACATGTAAGAGTAAGCCTATAGCTCACAGGCTTGTCTCAAACTCAATATGGTGACAGTAAGACTAACCAAATTACCTTTTGCTCTCCAAATATTTCCTCGAGGTATAGTGGCGCCAAAGAAATGAACAGAATCGTGTTTGTTGTCCCCTTTGGCTATATAGATTAAGAATTACCATACAGTTGATAGGCTATAAGTTCAAAGTGAGACACCTGAGATAACAAAAGCCTAATAAAGCACACTAGAACATACTCTGCTCAATCGCAAAATCAAAGTTGCCGAGATCTTTTGCATTTCCATCGAATTTAATTGGCGATTGGGCCACCTATATGATCTCGCAAAAGGAAAATATAATGATTAGTATGCATTTGATCTGTTGCCCTTTAAAGGAGCTGATACAGCAGATCGTGCAACTTACGAAGTTATCCGTGTCAATCTCAAGTTCGCCCTCGCCATCGATCCCAATGTAGTACAAGGCCGCAATGGACATTGGCTCTTCTAGAAAAAATAAAAAAAATAAAAAAAAAGTCAGTTATATTATGGCGGGACAACATCCAATAGGCACACATAGTTCATGTCTAATATATACCTTGACGGATAGGCTTTCCAGAAATTCTGGCGCCCCATGATCCACCTAATAAAGAACAAACCAAAAAAAAAAAAAAAAAAATAATAATAATAATAATAATAATAATAAAATAAATGAAATAAAATATCTTTTTTTTTTTTTTTTTTTTTTTTCTTTTTCGGGGCTCAATGACCATTGTGGAGATTATCCAGATTTGTGCTTGATATCAATTCTTACCATGATCGCCTCCAGGGACTTTGATGAAGTCGGTGGTGATCTCAACATTGTTGTGGGTATCTTTAAGCTGCTGAGTGCCAAACGTTCGTCCATCCGCCTTAAGCCATCCATATTTTTCGAATTTATCGCGTTCCTCGCATCCATGACGGATATCTAAAAGTTTGCAATCCGTAAAACAGTTCATATGAGATGAACTCCATGGTTTTCTCCAGTTTAGCCTTGCTGAGAACATATAAATAAATAAGTAAATGAAAAAAGCTTACTGTCTATGCCTGCGTAGTCATGAGCGCCATACCACATCAACCCTGTCATGACTGTATCAGGTAAACGCGGTCGGGTCCCAAAGTAAAGGTTGGGCCTATACAGCCCCCAGAGTAGGGATTGATTCTGAGCTGCAGCTGCAGCCAAAGAGGGAATCTGGTCTACATTCGAAGTGATGTGAATGTTGTTTAAAAAGGAGTTTAAGGGATCCATGGCAGAATCATCCTGTGCCAAGACAGTCGAGTATGTCATTAGAAAAATGATGCCCATAAGGGCAATGGAGCGAAAGGAGGCTCGCATTGTAGTCCGGGGCCTTGGCTTATTCATTTCTTGGGCTCGCGACGATAAAATGAACAAAGGTAGATGAGAGAAAATGCAATCCGATTTTGTGAGAGAAATGGGCTTTTATTCTTTAGATGTGCCTCTCTAGACGTGTCGTGTTGTGGCACAAAGTATTGCTATCCAGCCAATCATATTCACATGGAATAACTACGCGTTTTTGGAGGCTATTGCCAATTTGCCATAACCCACCTGAGATGTGTCGAATCATCGTTAACGTCCAAGATACGGATTAAGCCGCTCTCTAACGCCATGCGTTCAGAGCCATTTGTTATTGTCTTCTCTCTCACTCACTTCTTGCTATCGCTCACTATAGAAAGAAAGTCATATAAGATCTATTTTATAGTATCGATACGCATGATGATTCTTTTAGTGTCTTTAATAATGATATTTCTGACTTTCTCAACCAGCAATTGCCTGCTTTCCCTCATTATATCTCCATAAGGCCTTGTGGATCCTGGTGAAAATCTCCTTTGATCTGTGAGTTGCCGTTGATGTTAATAATAGATATACTGGAGCCAACAAATATTCAATTCTTAGCATTAAGTCATAGTTCACTACGATGATCGTCATGAAGAGCATGACTACATAGCCCCATATCGTATACTGCGAGAGCTAGAATCGCCTCCATTTCTCTACGGATCTCCTCACAGACAGTAGAAGTAATCTGTTTTCTGCTGAGCGATCATGACCAGTGTGTGCTTGAAATTATTGTTGCTCGTATGACTCGTGCTTGCCTCTATATTACGTCAATAAAAAAAACTTCTTGTGGCATACAGTATTTAGCCACTAAGGTCACTGTTATGAGATTCTGTGTGGATCTGATCATACTATTTTATTCCATTAAAAAACAGGCAATACTTAAACTTACCCACGAGCTGTATGATCAGCCTCATTTGACTGTTGATGCTCTTAATTCGAAAGCTACGAACATTGTCATTAGCGTCATTATCAAACCATATATAAAATAAACACTCTATAAATGGTTTTCTATTTGCTTTATTGGAGAAGATGATATGTCCAATGTACTATGATTTTATTAAAACTATTTGCTTCTTTACAAGTCTTTCTTTGATTCGGATTTTCCGGTAGCCTTGGCCTCAGCCTTCTCAGCCTTCTTGATAGCAGCCTTCTCGGCAGCCTCGGACTGAGGCTCCTGTCCACCGGCCAAAGCAGCGAATGGGTTATCGGCCTTCCAAGGACGTTTCAACTCACCCTCTGCGGGCTTGCCAAACAAGTGAACCTGGGCCCACTTGCTTTGAAGTGCGTTCTTGACAGGAAGAATAGACTGAACGACAAGAGGACGAATAACACCAAACTGGAAATGCAAGAAGACCATGAGAGCCAGACCAATAAGGGCTTGCTTCTGCGCCTGAGCGTTTTGTTCAAGGTCGTAGGCCATGACAGTGGTTGTGATAAGCTTGGGTTGTTCTCCCGACAAGGGCTTGGGCTGATCTAAGTACTTGAGGACGGTAGTGTCTTTCTTGGCCAAGATACGACGCTTGATAAGGTATGAAATGCCGAGAACAAGAGCTTGGGCTGTGACATACGCTCCAAGAATAAGCTGTTTGGTCTTTGTGTCCTCAAGATCCAAGCGGTTAGTGATCTGCATTGAGCCCATCACCAAGGCCATGTTCATAATCTGATAATGGAGATGATAGAAGTATGATATTAGTTTTCTGAAGTTATTGCAAAATAATGACATTAAAAAGTATGATGTTGATCCAACATGGTGCTTGATTGTCGCTAATGTTCATGTTGCTTCTTCCTGACGTTTACAAGAAACAAAAAGACCCCATGCTTTCCGCTCTAAGGAACTTCTCTACACAACTTTAGTTATCAGAAAGGCTACCTCCGCTTCCAGATCAGTAACTATGAAAGCTCAGTGTTCTGATGAAGGAAAGGACAAAGTTGCATTTCGAACTATGAATCGTCCCTCAGACTTTTACGGATGGTTGATGATTGTGCTGTCATCTGAATAATCTACAGGTCGATCTTTCCTGACAATAAATCCTGTTCAGATGCCTTTGGTCCTGTTTTTTAATTCGAATCGAATGTGACACTCACCTGGGAGTTCATTTTATTAGCGATCGATCGTAAAGTACAAAGAAAAAAAAAAGGAAAAGGAAGACAGTAGAGAAGTGGGAGGAGGAGGAGGAAGAGGAAGAAGAGGAAAAGAAAAAAAAATAAATAAATAAATAAAACAAAAGCAAAGAAATGAAGTAAAAGGAAGGTGACAGACGTTAGACTAGACTTCAGAGACTTGTAAGTCCAGTCAGTGCCAGAACCATCAGAAGAAGGCGATTCAACCAGTCAGGCATGTTTTTGCATTATCGCCGACCAATGAGATGGCTCCGAATGGCATCCTGTCAACTATTCAACTTACACATCATCGCTCTCATTCTCCCCACGAGGGTATCGTTCGAATTGTTCGAATATGAAATTTGTATCTGCATACACCTGCAGCAAAGAGAGCAACACCCGGTTGTACTTTAAACCTGTCTGGCTTGAGCCGTAGCACCACAAGTTGATATTAAGCGAACGATTTATTTGCAACCTTTCACATCCATGCAGGCCATCTGGCTATTGTTGTATTAATGAAGACGAGTAAAATAATCATGTCAAAGATCTACAAACAAACAGATCCAAAGATCGTCGTGGAGAAAATCTCCTGTTATTACAAGTATCCTCTATTCCTTTCCCTTCTGTGGCTGCAGTGATTGAAGCAAAACAAAATGTTGCGAGCAGTTTTTGTTTTTGTTTTTTTTTTTTTTTTTTTTTTTTTGACAGATGTGTTGGCATGGCCATGTAAGATTGTTTTGAAAAATATAGTCCTTTTTATAACGTGTTGACGTGTTGACATGTTTACTAATGATCTGTAGACATGGTGTTTAGATCGAAGAGCCAAGTTTTTCACAAAGAGTCGCAGTATTCGCAGTCGGTTTGTAGATAGAAGACATTAGCACTTTGTCTCTATTTTGTCGCTACTCGTTGAGAGATGTTAGCGATCAAAGTGTTTTGCCATAGAAGGCTGAACTAGCTACTATTGTATCACAAGGGGGATCTTTTCGGTGCGAATCCTTCTTCTTTGCTTTTGATTACTAAAATGGATCTGTTGTCGAAGGCTAGCTGTTGAAGGTATCCCAATAAGGCAGAAAAAAAAGGAAACCTTCGTTACTTTGTTTGTAAAACTGTTCACTTTTATTCCTCCACAGGCGAAGGCAAAGTAAATACATCAAAAAGGTAGAATGACTTTGAGAATAAAGGTGGCAGTGACTGAGGGATCATCAAGCTGCCGTTTAAGGTGATATCGATTGGTTCAGTAAGAATCCGTAGCAATATGTATACGATATTATAGGACATGTTGACACGTAGCGGCGTTAAATGCCAAGAAAAATATTATCCGTCAAGGAAAAAGGAAAAAGGAAGCAATAAGAAACGAGAAGCATTCTAATACACGGGGTGTTAGTGAAATAAATCAAGGAGAGGGCGGTTCACGGGAGCGTTATCAGAAACAAGACAAGAGAACATGGCTGCGGCTGCGGCGGATTAAGTGGCGGTGTGATCTGCGACCGTGACATGACGATAGAACTTACCATCTTAATCATGCAACTATTTTTTATTTTAGTGTGCACATTACTCACACAAAAATAGAAGACTAAAGCACCTGGCACGGGGGTAGTGATTCAAATAGATTATGACACAGCAGTGTTTCTCTTCTAAGAGTGAGGATCAAGTATGCTAGTGATCGTGACTAAAAGGACTGTAGAAAGTATAATATGGAGCCTGAATGTTCTACATGGAACAATGCATTGAAGAGCAGGGTAACTGTCTAAAAAAGACAGCAAATTCAGCAAATCAGAAAAGAATAGAAGCCTTGGAGGGAAACTTGTGCTGCTGCGGTCATGGTTTCTTTACAAAGCCACACAGCATAATTTGACTGCATAAAAATACTTTGAACATTTCCCCAAAAGGGCGTTCATGCCTTTTGTTTATCAGCCACCGGTTACTCTTCTGACATGGGGGTTTTTTTTTACATTACACAAGATTACCCACCTATTGTTCCCTTGATACGCCACGCTCAGACGCCCGCACACATGGCCAACCTCATGCAATGATTTCCCACTAAATTACTATATTTAAATATATTCTTTGTGTAAGCATGCCAAGCGATTTAAAAAAAAAATAAAAAAATAAAAAAAATAAGGGTCCCTAAAAAAAAAACACGGCGAAAAGGTTGCTCCGCCTTGATATATGTCTCCCCCACATTAAGTTAGAGGATGTTTGTCTTCAAGGATATAAAGATGTTTGAAGTATTATATGATGGCCATTTTGAAAATGGCCGTATTTCCTTATTGAGCAGTAATAAAACAATAATATTGATATACAAAACAAGATACAAAAACACAGGGAGGCATGCACAAGAGGAAAAAAAAAATCATCGAAAGTCTTGGCATTTTTTAAAGTTTGTTTGCCAAGAGATTTATGTTGCACAAAATACACTTACTCGAGGGGAGACACATTGACAGAAAAGAGCAGTTGACGAATTTCTTGGCATTGCCAAGAAATGTAATAGGCACATAAAATAACATGTACCAATTGAATATTAAGATTATTATTATATGAATACTTTGAATTGAAAAAAAAGGGGAGATGAATCAAGTTGAACACAGGTTTAGTGCACCCATGCACATAATACACACGGTTAAGAGAAAAAAAAAAAAAAAAAAAATCTTGCGGAAGCTCTTCCGGCATATCGATTTGGGATCGTTCATCTGTCTGATGAACAAAAAAAAAATGTTACAGGGTGCGACTCTTGTTCAACACAATGCCAAGAGAATCAACCCGCCAAGAAGTTGATTTCATTTCAATGAAATATCGGAGGCATGCTCCCAAAAAATTATAATGTCCACCCCTCGGGGATCCATATTTTACAGGCCGATAATGTGGAGCATGTGTGAATGCTCTTTCATGGGTACCAGATTTCTTGGAGCACACATCCTTTCAAACCCAAATTCACTCAGGCACATTAAAGAAAAAAAAAAAAAAAAAAAAAAAAAAAAAAACGACTCGATTCGACTTTATATTTTATTTATTTATCTCGATCTGTTATAGATCAACTAGCTACTTGTGACTGAAGTCGACGAATAGATATGTCTGGCCAATGATAAAAGGGTCGACAGGGTTCTTTGTCCTTTATAAAGTTCATTAGGAATGGGATCCAAAAAGGCTTCTTGCAAAAGGGGAAAGGGAGGAGGAGTATGTAAAAAGGGTTCAACCTCATTATGTTTTAGACAGATTGGTTTGATGGGGAGAGAATGCACCTTGACTAGGGAGGAAATCCTTTTGCACGTAAAAATAGACTTCTTTTGTGATCTCTGTGATCAATGACAATGTTGTCTCAATTGGGTTGAATTGAATAGGACTTCGCTTTAAACGGATAATAAACAAAGACGCACAGAGAAGGACGAACGTGCGTTGTCCAAGGTCGATTAAATATATTCCCTTTATTCACTCCATTCAATCCTATAGAGTCGACAATCCCACTTGTTCCCTGGACGACCCTCGATTCTATAAAAGCACCCACATTCCCTCGTTTGTTATCTTCATTCTTCATCACACTTTAGCATCAAAAAAAAAAAAAGCTGTACAATTATAAAAAAGCTATCAGATACAAGCATCTTCTTACATTTACAGAAAACATAATCATAATAAAAAAAAACCAAAAAACTCACACTCTCTCACACTTCACACTTCTTGAAATCCATGCAGGTTCACTCAGCTAATCCTTTCCACTACACAACTACCTCTGCCACACAGCACCCTTACAACCCAAACATGCTTGCCTCCTCATCACAACAACAGGCGACCACTCAATACACCCTCCAATCCCAGACTGAAAAACAGCAAGAGGGTTCTGAGGAAATGTTCTTTGCGCTTGAGCGTCTCTTGATGGGAATCTCTCCTTTCCCTCCAACTATTCCTACGCTCGCAAAACCAACCTGTCCATCTCTCGACGATCAGATCATGGGCGACATCCAGGCTACATCCTCCATCCCCTCAATCGTCCTCAATGAGCAGTCCCTGGATATGTTGCAGCAGTACTACCAAACCCAGGATAGCAGCAACTCTAGTAACTTCTTCAACTGCCAGAGCAGCCCCAGCCAGGCTGATCAATCAGACTGCTCTTCCACTTCCAGATCTGTTTCACCTCCTTCTTCTCCTTACAGCTACTCCTCATCTTTGGTCTCTTCACCCGCTATGCCTTTGGCCTCTGACCCCTTCTGGGTCAACAATGGCGCTTCTCTTTACGGAAATGCCTCATCCATGGTTGCACAGCAACAGCAGACCCCAGAATGGGACGCATCTCTATTCGACCAAATTAATTTGCCATTTACAATGACCGGTCTTGAGCAATATATTCCTTCTGCCACCGAGGAGAGCACAGCTTTTTTGGGCCAACAGCAGCCTATAATGCCTAGCCCAATCAACTCCCTTTCACAGGCCACTTCCTCCGTCAGCAAGCGTACCAAGCAAACCTACCGTCGCTCCACTTCGCCATGCTCTGCACTCTCTGCCTACGAGGCTCCAGTGATCGTTCGCCAGCAGCGCGCCTCCTCAATCTCTTCAGTCTGCTCTGCCTCTTCGAGCACTTCCACAGTCACCAGTACCACTCCTCCTGCTAATGCACGCCCTGTCAAGTCTTATGCTTGCCCTACTTGCACCAAGCCCTTCCCCACACGCACACAGCTCAAGTCGCACATGGCCATCCACACCGACTCTTTCCCCTTCCCATGCATGTATGCAGGCTGCGAATTGCACTTCAAGCGCAAGCACGATCTTCGCCGTCACGTCGATGCTAAGCATGCTTTGGTCAAGAAGTACTTGTGCACCGGAGGATGTGGTGAGGGCTTTGGTCGTCGTGACCAGATGGTTCGTCACCTTCGTCGTGGCACCTGTGGCCAAGGTCAAGGTTTTCAAACCGAATGAAAAATACACACACATAAAAGCAGTACAACCCATGTATCATCATCTGTAGAATCATCTAGCGAAATATTAGATAGCAAAGTGCTTGCTATGTTGTACATTAAATATATTTACAAAATATCTTCTCGCTTTCATGATCATGCCATTGAAAAATAAAAAATAAAAGTCCTTTCATAAACACCTAAAAGTATCAAGTGTCAAAGAAACTTCTCGAGACCTGGCAAAATGCAAAGCAACTTTTCCTCAACCACATGGCAATGGCGCTTCTTCACACAACCATAGTATTTAGGGTACCTTTTTTTTTTTTTTTAAATTATTGTTATTATAAATCGGGTGTATGTTAATGGACTAGAGCTGTTCACGTTCCAATATTTCTAAATGAACAAAGCATTTCTCAGTTAAGAATAAGCAATGTTGTTGTATACTTTTAAGAGTTGAATAGTGGGCGCTCTCTTGGAATCTTATCTGCCTCCCGCTTGCAAGTCTATGTCTGAGAAGAATGGAGAGGCTGCGCTCATGTTAAGGTAGCATGCAAAGGCTTCAGTTGCACCAAAGTCTCAAGGCTTTTATGAAAAATCTGATTCATAAACTACCTCAATGGTAGCCGTGGACTGACATTTTCAATAATCATTAAGGAATATGGAAGGAACTTGATACTTGATATTTACTTACACCACAATACCAAGGCTGAGATATACTAATTCAAGGGAGAAATTAAGAGAATGCGGTCAATCCTTCCTTGATTTTTTAGTGGCTTCTTATTGGTTTTGAAAGAATGTAAAATCTCACACAAATCCTTGGCTTCATCCATTCATCCATTTCACAACACTACCAGGAATGGCGACACGAAAGACCTCTGCTGGCCTTTGGCCATCTAGAAATTGGCAGTCTAATGCAGGGAACCCTATTGCCAACACAGGTTCTTCTAGCACCTTTGGGGGGAATAACACCCAGCCAGTCGAGGCAGTGAATTGTATACCCTATCTAGCAAATCCGAGCTCGAGAAGTACCAACAATGTCACCTCTCCCAACCCGCTTGGCACCATTAGAGCATCTTCACCGTTCCATAGCAGTTTTGGTCCGACACCAACGGCTGCCACAGTCACACCAGCGGCCGCATCAGGTACTACTGCTGCCGCTACACCAGCTGTAACTGCTTTCACAGCATCAACGACGGTTCCTACAACTACAGCTACAGTCGTAAATAGTCCATTTGCATTTGCAGCACCGCCGAGTTCTATAGCCACTCCTGCGGGCATAGCCCCTGCGATGACAGCTACGACTACTGCAAGTGGCTTCAGTGCTGGTAATTCGAGTGCCTCACCTGTTCCTCTATTTGGCTTAGTTTTTGAGTCTGTGGCATCATCAACAACACCTACATATAATTTAGCTAACTCACAGCATACAGCTTCGTCCACAGCGACGACAGCAAGTCCTATAGCATCATTATCAGCGACGATGGTTCAATCGGATATTGTGAAAATGATTCGCTTCGAGTTCGAATGGAGACTTATAGATGTCCTTTTCAAAAGCGGCGATGGTTTTACGCGTTCGTACAAGTGCAAATCTGGCCAGAACGAATACGAGTTTCAATGTGCAGTCAAAAAGATCGAAAACTGTTTTTTATTTCAAATTATCTGTGCAACCGAAAAGGATTATTCGCAACTCATGTGGGTAACCAGAGCCAGTATCACAAACAAGAGCAAGACGTTGAATGAAAATATGACGACGACCGACTGGGTTGATAGCCGAAAGATTAGTATCTCTCGTATGGTGTATCTTGGTCTTTTTTTTTTTTTTTTTTTTTTTTTTTCTTCCTTTCTACCGTAGAGATGCTGCAATCATTGACAGCAATAGCTTTGAACTCAATTGAACGAATACCTTCCCCTTTTGGTACTGCTGATAGATCCTTTGCTGCAAGACTTATTTACTTTAGGGCCTAATGGCTTTTATTCAATTATTGTAACACTGTCCAGTGACTCCGACTTGGAATCTCATCCTATTTCCACTAGCGCTATGCATTGCTTTTCTATTTTGAACAGGATGCTTCAGGATGTTGACTCGCATGATGTATCCTTTGAGTTTGAAGTGCCTTGCCAATCTTACGTCCAAGAACCGATCTCTGACAAAACTCCTGAACATGACCCAGCCAATACAAGCAGCAATAGTAGCTACGACGCGTTTCCTGAGCTTGCAAGAGAGCTAAAGATCGAGGATATCGATGATGGAGTGCCAGAAGAGTCAGATGAGGAAGAGGAGGATTCGGAAAAAACAAGTAAGGTTTCCAGCAGCATGACTGAGGTAGATAAAGACCAAGGATTGTTGAAGCCCAAAAGCAAAGATGACATTGATTCGATCAAAAAAGACAAAGGAAAGGGGGGATCTTCCATTAATTCTTCCGCAACCACCATTGAGGTCGTTACTGCGCATAAGATTGTCTTGTCGCAATTTGAATATTTCCGTACCATGTTTTCAAGTTCATTCGCAGAGGGTGGCCCAGGAGCGAAAACGATTAGGATTAAAGACACAGACCCTCAGTGCTTCCGCATATTGATTGAACATCTCTATTTGGGCCAGCTGACTTCAAATATGGAGCCCAGGATCACGACAGAGGACTTTGTTCAAGAAAACGTTCCAACATGGGAGGATGTTTACTTGGTAGCAGACCGATATAATGTAACTGAATTGAGGGACAGAGCAGCTGAACGAATTTTGAGGAACCTGAGCACTGCCTGGGTAGTTCCATTCCTGTTCAGGACCGCTTATTTATTTGAGGATCTAAGGTTGCCCGTAATCAAATATATTGTCCAATTTTGTATGAGTTCTGTGGCGGCAAAGGATGCTTTGGCGAAATATTATGAGCATGAAGAATGCAGCTCAATTATGGCCGACATCTTGAAAGAGCTCTGGACGGCGAAGACGAATACTGCCTCGAAGTAAATAATGCAGAATAAAGTTTATTACCAAAGCAATAATAAAAAGCATTGTTAACTATATATATAGTTTGTCGTTGTTCAGAAAACATATAATATAAATAAATAAAGTGCAGCTCCCTCCATATAGCTTTTTTTTTTTTTTTTCTCCTGTTCTTTTTGAAATCGTAATCACACTCGCATCATCTTATTTGGTTTTTTTATTATTATTTGATCAAAAATAAAGGACGACCTTCCATTAACATGTCTATTCGTCCTTCTTCTCTTCAGCAGGAGCAGCAGCAGCAGCATCGGCCTTCTTCTTCTTATTGGCACTCTTCTTCTTGGGCCTGATCTCAGAAGCCAAAAGCTTCAAAATTTCTTCATCCTCAATCTTCTTCTCCGACTGAATGATCTCGAGGTCAATGGGGGTGTTGGTGATGCGGAGAGGACCTGAAGGCATGACGCAGACGGTGAACAAGAACTGGGCAACAAATTCGCCATCCTTCTCTTCCATGACGTCATATGCGTTGACAACGTTGTGCTTGATGCACTCCAAAAGACCCATGCGGGCTTTGCGCTCATCATCCATCAAGCGCAAGTTGAAGGGGAACTGACCAAACTTCTTAGTGATCTCGGACAGGACAACACGTGAGGTCTGCATCTTCAAGCTATAGTTGGTGGCAGTCTTCTTGTAGATGGTGGTGCGAGTAGTGCTGCTCTTGATCTTTCCATCGCCTGAGGAGATCATGATATCGACACAGTAGACCTCATTCTCAGCAAAGGTGCACTTCTCAAAGTCCTGACGCTGGCCTTCAGTGGGATTGAGAATGATCTGCTTCTTGCCGTCAATAACATTCTTCTCCTGCTGGTGAGAAAGCATACCCTCGACTGGCTTGCAACCATAGGCAGCAGCAATGCGTTGAACATGGTCAGTCACAGGAGTGTTGGCATTGCCGGCACGGATCAAGCGAACAGCAGCTTCGGCAGCATGGTGGGCAGCCATGAGGACATCTGCTTGCTTGCCCTTAATAGGGTTCTCCTTGGAGGCACCAACAACGATAGTAGTGGCAGCAATGGCACCAAATCCATCAATCTGAGCACCAAGCTCACTATAAGCAATTGGATGAAAAGAAAGTAATATATAGCGAGTATGTTAGGGTTATCTACTTTTTTTTGATTAATACAATTGTCCCATTTACCAACACATACATCTTGACCATATCACCAGTCTTCAACTTCTGGTCAGCCTCGGGATCAGAGGCAAGAGGGGAGAAGTGGCAGATGATGTTGTTGACCGAGAGCGAAGTAGGAAAGCCGACACCTAACACAATAAAATGCACACATAACATTATAAAAAATTTAATGACAAAACGCCATATTATATTTCCTCGAGATAGTTAGAAATAAGAATATTACCCTTGCTGATCTTTCCCTTGGTGTAGACAGTCTTGGTCGCCTCCTCGATAGCCTTGTCGCCATTGATGCAGATCTCCAAGACGGAGGCTCCGTCAACGCAAGCAGCAGTGACCTGAGCAATCACGCCTACAATTAATAAAACAATTGGTGTGCATTTTAGTCACGTTTTAGAATGGTCTGGTTTTTTATAATTTTCACCAATTGTTCCCACGACTTTGAAGAGGGAAGAGTGAGGGGGCTACATTTGTGGCGTCTGATACATACGGTTGGTGATATCGGCAGCAGCCTTGTACTTGGTGAGGACATCGGTGTTACTAATACGCGGAAAGAAGAAGGAAAAAAAAAAAAAAGGCATTCATTATGAAAGAGGTATAAGTAAAAAATTCAGGTGCAAAAACAGAAATGGTAGTAATGTTCAATTATGCTGAGCGATTCATGTAGAGGGGGAGTTGAGTGTATGGCTTAAGTGGGTCCTGTACAACGCGTGTTTGTTGTTTTGCGTAAAGGGTATGAGGGCGCGGCAACACTTTTTATTTTTTATCTTTTGAAACTTTTGTCGAGTAGGTAGAAATTCATTCACGTCAAGAGCGAGCGAAAACAGAATCCTTACGCGACGGTGATATCCTCGGGCTCCTGGACGGTGACGGTGAGCTTCTTCTTGTCGGCAGTCTTGCTCATATTAATACGATCGATGGTAATGGAAGAGAGATGAGAGTGTGAGAGCAAGTAAAAAAAACTTAATGGTTTTGTTATTGTCACTAGGGCAACTCAAAAAACCGTCACCTTCGCTACACGTGATAAACTTGCATATTTTTTTAGCGCGTTTGCCACCATCACTTTCTTTTTCTCTCTACCTCCAACCTCACACCACTTTTCAAGACCACCTGTCCAGATATGACTACCATAAAGCTTAAAGAAGACCATGATGTAATCCTCCCTGTGGTTTGCGGAGAGCTTACAGAATCTGGCCCTAATACCACGGCGCATTTATCCATTTCAAGTACTCTTGACCATTGGTATACGATGCATATGACTATAACCCGAAAGGACTTGAACCTCGAGGTGAATATGCATATCGAAAAATATGTGTGTCAGAGGTCGACGCCTAAAATCCCATACAAAAAAATGCTTGTTGTTCCACAAAAGAACTCTGTCCTTCCTGTTGCGACTACTGTGAAGCACTCAGACGAGCCTAACGAAGATTTTCAAGGTAAGCAGTTTGCATACGAAATGTTGAGCAAAAAGTATTTGAAAGTTGTGAAAGTAAAAGCTCTTTATTTTTCAATATAAAATAATAGTCAAGGTCCCTATTCAGGGAGTGCTTTTTAATGGCCAATACTGCTTTGATGTTGTGCTTACAACAGACTTGAATCGGATTACAGGGCCCTTAAGAGGGGACCCCAAGCACCCTCAAGCTCTTGTCAAGCACCGTGAGATTATGCTTACACTACTTAAAGATCTCACCACCGTTGATTTGTGCTTCTCCTTCCCCTCTGACAAGAGCTGCTCAAATTTTGGGCTCTGGGCACACCAAACCATCTTAAAACGATACAAGCCCCTTGCTGAGTTCATCAACTCACCCCCGGCTAAAGAGTCAAAAGAGAGGAAGATCGTGCGGTTCAAAGGCGACAAATCGCGTGACTCTTCACGCTCTTCGGATTCCTACTCGGGTGAGTCTGATGAAGGAGATGAGAGCGAATACGAAGAAGATGATGACCGCTGTTGTCTGTTGATCGATGACGAGTTTATGATGGCTACGATCTGTGCACTTTTAATGTATGTTTATACTGGCGACATTGAGCTCTCTGTTGACACCAGCAAGTTTGCCATCAAACAGTCAGAGGGCGACGGCTCAACTAGCGGACAAGGCAAAAACTCAACCAGGCATCCCTTGGGCCTCGACTCTGGATGGAGGTTTAAGGATGTCACTTGGATGGATCTACTCAAGGCAGCAGATTATTATGGAGTGACTGATCTTCAGGCTCGGTGCGAGGAAGAAGTGA
This sequence comes from Lobosporangium transversale, assembly GCF_002105155.1. Classification (NCBI taxonomy): domain Eukaryota; kingdom Fungi; phylum Mortierellomycota; class Mortierellomycetes; order Mortierellales; family Mortierellaceae; genus Lobosporangium; species Lobosporangium transversale. Next base: position 218,888 of record NW_019029013.1, on the reverse strand, counting down.
TCGCATCCATTAATGAGTCTAACGCGCTTGATATTCTGTTCAACGTTGGGCAGAAATATAAGGATATTAAGCTGGAAGCTATTGATTACATTGCGAATATGATGGGTTCATTGTTTAATCAGGAGCGAGACCCATTCGCACCATACAAGGACCATCCTTCGTGCTATGAACTGATGGTTGAAGTGATGCGTCACAAGGGCAATCAAGGCTTATAAAACATCGATCATCAATTCCTCAAATCATCATTCTTGCACAGCTTTATCAAACGCCTCAACGAACAATAGCTTTACTTATCAGGCGGTACTATTCTATACTTTTCTCTGATACTGCATTTTGAATAAAACAAAAATAATCACTGTTCAGCAGTCGCGTAAGATGTGGCCGATGCATGCATAGTTGGTTTCACAAAAAGATGTCAAAGCGCAGGAAACTTAAATCGTGCGACATCACATGTTCAGTTGAGCCCCTCTAGAGCACCCATGACACAACCACGACCATTTTGACCAAATGTCAATTCAAGCGTGTGATATCAGACAAACTCAAATTAAAAGGTTCAAATAGTATATTTTTGAAGCGGGCGCTTCTCCAAACGCTTTAATTGTTGTAGAGAGACATGACTGTAGACTATATCCGAATTTTCTGCAACCTTCAATACTCCTCACTCGGAATCATGTGATTTTGATGAACCGTTGAAAAGAGGCAGCTTGTTGTTGTTTAAGATTATGCACAAGAAAGTATAGGCGGGCCAAGTGAATTTTTTTAAAAAAAAGGATCAGTGTAGGATTGTGGATTTGAACTTTACTCCTTTCAACTGTTCACACAATTACATGTCATGCTTGACTTCCAAGTGACACAGGTTCATGAAGCAAGATTGAGGATCGAGGCTCCACTTCGGACATTAACATATTGGCATGTTCAACATGCAGCCGAATTGAATGGCATTTCTTGGTCCATTACCATTTCGAAGGACCGAGAGGCTTTAAAGATCAGCGCTACATCGACCGCAAGAGGCGGCCTCGGGAAGTTGGCATCATTGTTCAAAAAGATGCATGTAGTTGCCACACATAAAGGTGCACCGCATACAGAGTCAAGTTCTTCAAATAGCACTTTTACTGGTATGGGACACTTTTACTTGGAGACAAAGTAAAACTTTATTATGTAATCTGTCACATCATTCGTTGATGAATTGAAAAACTCTATTTCATCTTTTGGAGTAGCATCGATTCCGGCAAATAGGGTTCTTTATCAAGGCAAATATTGTTTCGATCTCATATTCTCCACCAGCGATGAGCCCTTACTGCCACCGTTGAGCCCAACTGAAGAAACGGAACTTACTAAAAGTCGTAACATAATGCAGACGATGCTAAAGGACATCTACTCAGTGGATGTTTGCTTCGCATTCTGCTCGGACGTGACATATGCTAATGTTGGACTTTGGGCACATCGCGCTATCCTTTTGGAATATAAGCCTTTCGCAAAGATGCTTGAGTCTTCATCTAAGAAGCTATCGTCACGAGGCAGTAATGTTAAAAAGGATAGCAGAGGCGATAGCAGCAGTTTGGGCGTTCCTCTGCTGATTTGCATTGATGATTTCTCGATAACCACTATGTGTGCATTGCTCATGTATCTTTACACAGGCAAGATTGAACTCAGTGTGGACGCTAAGAACTATGCTTTGAGTATGACGGATGGTGAACTGGTCGTGAGAGGGCTCATCAGCCAAACTAAGGAATCGGTTCGTTGGCCTCCTTTTGACGACACGAGCTCAATCTGGAAGCTAAGGGACGTGAGATGGGATGAATTGCTCGTGGCTGCTGACCACTTCGAGGTCGAGGGACTCCGAGATCATTGTGTGGAGGAGATATTGGCATCAATTGACGAGTCCAATGTATTCTCTATTCTTTTCAGTACTGGTCGTTCTTTTCCAAAAATTAGGGAAGGAGCACTTGAATTCATGAGTAATAGGATGAGCACCTTGATTAGTAAAGGTGAAAAGGACCCCTTTTTACCCTATGTGGACCTTCCAGAGTGTCATAGTGTAATGTTGGAGCTATTGCGGTACAAGTTTTCAGACTTGTAAAAAAAAGAGAACGATCTTTTTCCTCATCCGCCATCTGTCATTTTTATATTTTTTTTTTTTTTTTTTTTTTTAACGGATGCTGTTGTAAATATTGAACGTTTTTTTTTTTCTTTTCTTTACTTTCTGCTTTTCTTGATAGCAGAAATCAATCTTCAAAAATTAAATTGTAAAGTTCATTGGATTGGTAGAAGCAAGAGCCCCAATATATCAACATGTCTTTATCGCATATACAAATGTTGGTTAGAAAAATTCAATTATAGGCCTTTTACTTAACAAAATACTTGTAATCGACAACAGATTACCCAGAAAAAAGATCCAAGACCTAGCAAATAGATTAAATGCTGTTGAAAACTGGAAGTCGAGGACCAATTGACGTAGTAAGGGCTAAAAGTGAGAATTTATATAACCAATCCACTATGGTTGAGATGTTCCTTTATTCTCTTCTCCTTTCTCAATCTTCATCAAACGAGTAAAAGATATCTTGCCTCTGTTGCTCCTTTCCATTTCTTCCTACTCATAGATTCCCATTTTATTTTGCTCTTTCAACGCAGCTGTATCAACCTAGCCATGTCCACTGCAGTGATTCCCACCTCTAGGTCAAAGGCCTCGCTCATCCTTCCTATCAATCGTGTACTCTCATTTCTTGGTCGCTTCGATGGTAGCAAAAACACTCGCGTCCTTAAACTCATTGGTAGTTTATATTTCATATTTATTCTGTACAAGTATCGTCGATCGGTCTATGGAATACGTCCTCGTCCTGAAATTCCTGGCCCTCCAGGCCTACCACTCGTGGGTAATCTGTTCGGAGTACTAATGTTGAAGAGGAAGCACTTGTTGCAAGCGCAAGAAGCAACCTATGCGAAATATGGTAAAATTTATACGACCGCGGCCCCTGGTGTTGGTCGGACGATCAATGTTATGGAGCCTGAAATTTTGGACCATGTCTTACGAGTCAATTTCTGGGCGTATGAGAAGGATCCTAGAAGCAAGACTACTTTGTGGCCTTTAATAGGAGCAGGTAAGAATACACATAATGCACACACCACTTTACAGACCGAAGAGTATGAGCAAAATAACAAAATTAAAAAAAAATTGGCTGCGATCTAATGTCAAAATTTTTCTCGCTGCTTTATTATTATAATAAAAAGGCATTTTCGGTGCAGATGGCGCGCACTGGAAGTGGCAGCGCAAGTTGACAAGCAACATATTTTCTGCCAAAGCTTTCCGGCAGTATACTTCAGAAGTATTTTGTCGTGAAGCTCAAACAGTTATAAATTATATCGATAAATATGCCAATTCTGGAAAAGTAATCGATCTTCAGCAACTGTTCAATTGTTTCACTCTCGGTAAGACAAATAGTATCCAAATGATCATTTTATAACCGTTTTAAAACATGACGTTCGATTCTCTTCGACGGAAAGGGACCTGTTTCTGACCGGATAAATTCCCTTACATGGGTCTCGCACGTACTCTTATTGAGAGAGTCGACTGTACATGTACATATACTTGGTTCGTTACTAATATCTCATATCCTATCGTTAATTGAGCGAATAATAGATTCTTTTGGCGAAATCGCTTTTGGGCAGACCTTTGGCTGCTTAGACGATCCGGAGCATCCGACCGAATTTGCAGTTGCGTTCGATCATCTCAATCATCTTCTCGCTGGTGGAGCTTCGACACCATTTTGGGGCCTCAAGCTCTGGTTGACAGGTCGAGGGAAACAAATTGCAAAGGATAGCAAGTTTGTTCGAGAGTATGCTCTCAATATTATTCAAGATCGACGCAATAACCAGACATCTCCTTCACTTGCTGCAAAACATGGAAACCCGCACCAAAAAGACCTATTGCAGTTATTCATGGACGTGGGTACTGACAACGTTGGTAATGTTGATGAGGCTACGAAGCTCTCAGACGATATGCTTGTGGACAGTGTCCTCAACTCCCTCATTGCTGGCCGCGATACGACCGCACAGGCACTTACTTGGACATTCTACCTCATGCACCGCACGCAGGCAGGGCCAGAACTGGTCCAAAAGTTGGTCAAGGAAACAGAGGAGGTCTTGAAGGGAGAGAAGCCAACTTATGAAAGTACCAAACAGCAAAAATATGCCGAGGCTTGCTTCAATGAAGCATTGAGGCTTTACCCTTCAGTCTCCAGGAACTCAAGGATCTGTATTGAGGATGATGTCCTACCTGGTGGTCTTAAAGTATACAAGGGTGAGCGCGTAGCATGGAATTTATATGCCATGGGCCGTGCGACTCATATCTGGGGACCAGATGCAAAGGAATACAAACCTGAGCGTTGGATGAAAGGGAGCAAGCCATCTTCCACCAAGTTTATTTCCTTCCATAGTGGCCCACGTACATGGTAAGACATTTTCTTCAGCAACCATTCAAAGCTTCATCTTTACAGACGCTGACATTGATCTCATACTCCTTGTTTCGCTTGTTTGAACAGCCTCGGACAGCAGTTTGCCACCATCGAAGCTGTTACACTTATGTCTATGTTGATCCAACGTTTCACATTTGAACTCGTGAACCCCGATCTTGAGCCTGCATACTTGCCTTCCTTGACACTTCCGGTGGATGGAGGTCTGCCCGTTCGTATCAAACGTCGCAAAGAAACCATAGCTGTTTAAATATATTATTCATATCGATACATAGTAAAGGGATTAAAATCAATGCTAACAGCAACGTCTTGCAACGCCTCTTTCAAACATAAATGAAAAATGGCTGTGAAATGATCAGATCAACAAATATTTCTTTGTTATTGGTTCGTATTGAAATAAAGGGGAAAAAAAAAATAATAATTCAAATGTACACTTGTATTTAGCATGCGTCCCCTACGGTTTTACTACTAACGATCTATCTTATTCTGGTTTTGCTCCTAAAGACCCACTTAGACTGGAACATTCAGCAACATGTTGTTGCCCTTTTGGTTAGGAAGGTAGGTGACATTCTTAGCTTGGGCCAAAGTGCCGGCGATATCCTTAGATGCCTCAATGCGACGAAGCTCAATTAAACCAGCACCAGCCTTCTCTAAAGATGCGGAAATAATCTCGGCAGCATGGCTAAAGAAGAAAACAGGTGATATATAGAGCAAAAAATGTTAGCACACAAATCTCAAGCTGCAGAAAATAAGAAGGGTGTTTTGCCTGGAGAAAAAGAGACATAAATAATTGATTATTTAAAGACGTACGCTTCACCCTCAGCTCTGATAATGGAGGCATTCTTCTCCTGCTCAGCCTTCTCGACAATGAACTTGGCGCGCTCTGCCTCCTGCTGAGCAATCTGCTTCTGTTCGACAGCGTTAGTGAATTCGCGACCGAAGGTCATTGTAGTCTATCAACCCATCATGTTGAAACGTAAAATGCAAATAAAATAAAAGTATTAAGAAATGCCAAAAAAATAAATAAATAAACAAGTAAACCAAATAGCTTACAATAGACACATCCTCAAGCTCGATATGGAACTCTCTAGCACGCTTCGCAAGATCCTCACGGATTTTGGAAGAGACAAGCTCACGTTGTGTGATAAGCTCGCCAGCATCGAACTGAGCAACAATAGACTTGAGGACTTCGTTTCCGATCGAAGGAAGCACACGTTCATCGTAATCCAAACCAAGTCCCTGATAGATCTGGGACAAGTTCTTGACATCGGGTCTGTGAAGGACACGAAGGGTCAAGGTGACCATCTGCATATCCTTGGATCCCGTAGTGGTGGAAATATTGCGTGGCTTCGTGCGCACATCAAACTGAATCGCGCGCTGCAACCATGGGATCAAGAAATGAGTACCCTCACCTACTGGACTAGGCTTCACTCCCTCCAATCTGTCGAAAATAACGGCGCGGTAGCCTCCTTGGACTATAAGCAAATAAATATTAAAAAAAAAAAAAAAAAAAAAAAAAATTTGCATTAGACATGAATACCAACTAGGAAATATATAGACCCTTCAAGTTGGTTATTGATCTGATTGCAAAGTGTAAATCCTGCCGTTTCCACTGTTAAGTAATTTCGTGAGAAAGACTGAATACAGATCTATATTTTTTCTCTTTCTTTTGTAGTAGAGATGGTAATAGTTGGCGTTGCGATCTATCTTTTCAAGATCGCCTACTGTGTGGATTATCGTTTCTACGGGACCACTTCCGAGTATCCCGAAAAAATGAAAGCTTATCTTTAGTCTCCCGGACGGTCAATGCCAATATAGATCCCGATTCAAGTTTCCCACAAACATATAGTATAAATAAAATTTACGGCTTGACATGGCCGTCTAAACTGATCGTTCCCCGAAAGAAGGCAGTTGATCAGTTTAAAAAAAAAAAAAAAAAAAAGACGGAAATAAAGTCGGCATGCCGATTCAGTCCTGAAGAAGACTAACTCAAAATCGAATACATGTCGTCACATTTCAGCGCGGGTTTTGTAATGCTATGGGGCTGGATCCCGATTTTCTCTTGACCTTGACTTTCAGACCCCAAAAGTCTTAGCTAATCGTTTGCTGCCAATCGGATCAGATTCTATTCTAAGAATACATACCGTCATACATGGAGTACTGCAGGAAAGAGACTGCAGCTCCAACAGGAATAGCAATCTTTGAGATGGTAGTGAGGATGCCAGACATGGTTGCTGTTATGAGAGAGAGAAAAGGGATGTCGTGAAACGAAAAGAAAGACGTGCTATATGGCAAAGATGCAACAACACTTCAATGAAAAAGCTCCGTCAGCAATATGTGGAAGGCCAAAAGGGAAATTTATTTGATCGATTGTTTTGAGGGCTGGGCGGCAGTCACGTCGCTTCAGTCACGTGAGTATTGATACAAAGAGTTTTTTTACAAGAATGCGAAGAATGCTATCAACAGAGGTATAAAGACAATAAAATCAAAAGATGGAAGTAGCTATGACATCCGTTTTATGTACGGACCCCATAGTCCCAGACAAAGACAACTCCATCGTCCGAGCCACTCACAATGCGAGTGTCACCAAGACCAATGCAAGTAACAGGACCTTCATGACCCGTGAGAGTATAGAGGCATCGACCACTCTCGGTATCCCACACCTTGATCGTCCTATCCAGGCTGCCTGACACAATCCGTAGCTTATCAAATGCTAAGGACCATACACCTTCTACATGACCAAATAGCGTGTTGAGACATTCACCCGATTCGACATCCCAGACTTTGAGTGTGTTATCAAGGCCACCAGTGACAATAATTGGCATCATGGTTCTAGTTTCTACGTCAGAGCTGGGATCATGAAGCGGCGATGGCAAATTATTCTCAACTACCCCAGAACGGTTGATACTGCATACTGTAGTTGGCACTCCGCCAGTTCGACCTTGTGAAGATGATGGACCGTCTTGTGGTCTGTTCTGCATACGCTCTACAATGATTGAGATCAAGGCATCTCCAGATGTTTGCAAGCATTGAACTCGTCCCACATGTCCTGTGAACGTTCTAAGACATGTCCTCGAGGCGATGTCCCACAATTTGACCGTCGTATCATCACTGGCTGATACAAGTAGCTTTTTCTTGTATATCTGTACCTTGTTGACTAGGTCACAGTGTCCCTTCAAAGTTGAGCATTCGCCTGTAGCAAAGTTCCAAATCTTGATGGTCGCATCTACAGATCCAGAGGCAAGAATGCGGGAATCAAAGTCCAAGGTGACAACACCATCTGTATGTCCCTGTAGGGTGCGAATACACTGGCCTGTATGATAATTCCAAATCTTGAGCGTCCTATCCATCGAGCCTGTGATCAACTTAGCCTCGTCAAAGTGGAGCGCACGCACGCAAAGGGCGTGGCCTCTCAAGGTCCGAAGACATTCACCTGTTTCGATATTCCAGACCTTGACAGTATTGTCGTAAGATCCAGTAATAAGAAAAGACTCATCGAACTGTAAACACATCACGCCATCCGTGTGGCCTCTAAAAACCTTAAGTCGGTAGTTACGTTTCCGCCAGTTTCTCTCAACGATCAAACGTTCGGAATAAATCTCTTTCCAAGGCCTCTTTGTGGGCGTCTCAGTCTTCGCTGGCGGTTCTGGAGATTGAAACAATGGCGTTGAAGTTTTAGATCTAGATTTCCCAGGCGAAGGAGAATGTAGATTATGCCGAGCACGCTTCTGAGAACATCCCGCCTCGATATCGTTTTCATCGGATAAAACGGAGCGTTTGTTGGGCCAGCCAGATGATGGGGAAGCTTCTGTTGGAGAGAGAGAAGATGTGGAACTAGGTGGAGAAGGATGAGATGGCATAACATCACTATTGCCTTGGTGACCGTTTATATGTTCTTGGTCATCATGATCGCTCTCGTCAGCGGCTGCTAGCGCACTTTCTGATTGTGAGCTGTTTTGGGGTTGTAGCTGTGGTGGGGGCTGTGGGGGTTGGTGCTGTTGCTCCAGCAATCGTTTTGATTTAGCCTTCTTTTTATCCAACAAAGGTAAACCCCATCCACATTTCGTGCATTTGAGTCCGATATGTTGCTCACACATGCGATGCCAGACCACGTCGTCGTCTGCTAGACGCTTCCAGCTTTTGCATACCTGTGCTGCATGGCAAAGCGATGTTGCATCAAGATATGAAAGAATGCGAAACGCTATTTCAGGTGGAGTGATGGAAAGGAAGTCAATTCGGAGTAGTGGTTGGAGGTGGTTAGAGAGGAACGAGAGTTGGGGCACGCAGCATTGAGTCAGTAGGCCACTAAGAACCAACTGGCGATGGGGTGCTGGTGCAGAGCCAAACAGAGACCAGATATGAGAGATGATTTGTTGATCCTGCTGAGGCAATCGTTTGATATCCTATGGTTGATAACAAGTAAAAAGTAGGAAAGAGTCGTTAATCATGAATATTCAGGTGTTTCGGGAGTAGATGAAAACATGGCAGCATTGTTGCGGATACAGGATACATCGATGATCGTGCGGAGATAGACGGGTAGAGGAAGACAGTAGTCTAGTCAGTCAACCAAAAAAAAAAAAAAAAAAAAAAAAAAGAGCCAAAAGGAACAACAATACTGCGTCCAGCACTTGTTGAGCTACTACTAATGGTTTGACAATAGAGCATCATGGATCAAAGTGTGTGCGAACCCTGCGGAACAAAACATATCATTGTGCGAGTAGTAGGAGTGAGAGAAGTAGTTTCACTAATGATTGGAATGTTGGATGGTATAGCACGGGTTTGGGTTTGGGTTTGGGTTTGTAGTATGTGTGTTTGGGTAGGCACTATGTTTATACTAGGAAGAATGTCTGGGTCTGCATGTCTCTATTGTTGAATTAGTGAAGTCTGTACCTGTTGCAATTGATCAAGTTGGATCTCGTCTGCCGCTCGCTTAGATCGCAAGTCAGGTCTGTGGCGGTAACACAGACGTTTTTCTGCTTTAGCAGCTTTGTGGTCAGCAGATGATTGTTCAGACCAATTGAGGGTTGGAAATGATTCTGGAAGTAGATTCTCCTTCGTTGGTTGGACAGGTGCTAAATCCTCCAAGGCATCAGGGTTCAGACAGAGCGATGGAGCCAACAGCTCGGATGAGTCTGGAGGCGAAGGCGAGTCGTAGGCCATGATGACAAGGAAGCTGTCAGTTCGATCGAATTGAGTAGCGGATGAGCTGCTTTGGATTACTAGGGTGAAGTGGATGTGCCTGAATGTGAATGTGAATGTGAATGTGAATGTGAATGTGAATGTGAATGTGAATGTCTAGGAAGTGTCAGGGCAAAGCAAGACCGTGCGAGTTGGAATAGAATACAGGCAAGGATGAACGGGAGCTTGAAGAGGAGTTAACGATGTCGGCACTATTGAAATGAGATTGAGATGGTGTATAGTTGTAGTTGCTTCTGTTATTTGTGATGAGAGTGATGGAAATGGGCGTTGAAGAAAATAGATCAAATAAGAGGAAAGGAAGAAAAAGGAAAAGTGAGAGACGAATTATATTTGTAGGGTGTGAGGGAGATGATGGAGTCAGTCTCCAAGGGTGTTTGAGAGGCCATCTTCCCGCACATGCCTCAGCTCTCAGGACAATTAGGACCATTCAATCATGAATAAGAATTATGGCAAGCAAGATGCATATCATGTTACAAACACAACACCTACACAAGGAATGAATGGCATCACCTTGCCTTGGTAATGTCGCAATCCACTAGAAAGACTTTATTTTGAATACAATTGTTTAGTCAGTTAGTACATGTCCATCTTATTCAAAATGTGTCCTTGCAGCATTGACCGTTCTCTTCTCAACAATATATCAACACTTGCTTTTACTCTCATCACGACCACTTTATCACCATTAGAAGTATCCTCAACAGGAACAGAAACCATCCCATACAATTCGAGTCATAAACACAAGTGTCCCTTATTCATTAAATGATAATCTCAGGATCCTGTAGTAAGTTAATATAATAGTGAAGATATGGTTCGATTGTGTATTGTTGTCATTGTCCATAAACTAAAGCTCCCAAAAAAAAAAAAAAAAAAAAAAAAAGAGTCCAAAGATGGAAGGAACATCATGGCCCAAGCATTCACAGCCTTGCCTTTGTCTTTGCCTTTACCTTTGCCTTTACCTTTGCCTTTGCCAATATCTTTTTTTTTTTTTTTTTTTTTTTCTTTCTTTCTTCTTCTATTACAATCTCCCCTTCATTTGATGAGACAACACAAAGGTGTATAGCAATTATAAACTTTTTTCTATTTGTTGCCTTTTCAATACGAAATAGATTAAAGAGTTGGAGAGCTAAAGAATTGAGGCTGTCCAGGGTGACACGGGCAATCACACGCCTTTTTTTTTTTTTTTTTTTTTTTTTTGATGAAATGAATTTTTGATAGGCAAATGTGTCCAACCTGCAGATTGATTGTAAACGAGAAATTATTTTCAAAGAAATAAATGAGCAGTTGTATCGCCTCGATAGAAACACCGAGGACCATGGATCTCATTATGAAGTAGATCATTTTGAATAAACGTTTGCATAAATTCGATTTCCTATTGGATAGCAAGCAAGTGATGAGGATTAGAGATGTATCCACATGCTCGTGTGGAGAGAGGAAAAGGGAGCATTAGGATATTGACTTCTTAATGCGTAAGGACCCCTCTTTGGATCTCCGTGGGACGCGTTGTAACTTTTTTTTTTATGAGCACAGCTTTGGCCAATCAGCATTGGATGTGGCGAAATTCTGTTACGCGAAGAGGTGACATTTTGGCCCTCCAGCACGCCATTTGCTAATAGCCCTCTCCTGCCGACAATCGACTTTGGATATTACTGTTCTACAAATATACATCTACTATCCACGGGAAATAATATGTCAATAGTGTTATTGGGTCATGAAATGGTGCTGCTTTTGCAACGTAACAACCCTTTAGTTCTTCATGTTCAACATCTCTACCTCCTACAAAAAAGACTCTTTCCACACTTCCTCTTTCTCTCTTTTAGTTTTCCCGCCGAAGACATCACTCAGACCCCTCTCATTTCCTGCCGCTCTGGCGCAATACCTATAAAAATCCATCATGTTTTATACAGTTCTATATACAATAGGAGATTTATCAAACATATCCACTTGATTCTTACAAGCTGCTTTTTTTTTTTTTTTTTTTTTTTTTTTTTTTGAAAGGGGAGAAGGGGTATAAACATAATACAAGCCAGCCGATCGAGGGGCGATTACCTTTTTTTTTTTATTTTTTTATTTTTTTATTACCTATTACATTAATGTTTAGAGACTTCTTATTTGAGTGCTGCTATATGTCATCCCGTGCGCGCGCGATTTCTATTATTTATATTAGAAGCATCCGCATCATTGTATGTACGCTTTCGTTAAATGAATGCGCAAACAAGATAGGCATCACTTAAGAATATGCATTCATATCATTTAAAGACTTGGTTCTTAGTGTTATCCCATGAAATACTGTTTAATGAACCGTTTGTTGCGATTTTTTTGAGTGATTGGTATTCGCATTTTACCCGCAACCCCAGGCACTTTGTTAGTGCTTCCCCCTCTTTCATGCTTCAACGACAAAAGCACGCCACTGTTGCAAAAAAAGATGTGCTAGTGGTTTTTTTTTTTTTTTTTTTTTTTTTTTTTGCAGATGCTTTAAAAAAGATAAAATCCTAACTAAACAGGGGTGCTCGGATATTCCTGTGCTCATGATACGCCTTGGAAGGGTTGAAATGATCGAATATGGTATTCTTCCATACAAATCTCTATTTTTATTTATTTATTTTATTTTTTTTTGTTTTTTCAATTCCTTTGTGATATTAGGTGGACTTCGCATTACTAGTCAACTCATGATGCAGACCAACAGACACCAGTCTTGCCTTTAGGTCGGGACGCCATGAATTTGGGACAAATGCTGTAGTTCCATTGAAGCATAGGCTTTGGGCCATGTCAGGCTGATATTGCACACTTTCCGATTTGACCATCTCTTTTTTAAAAGTGCTGTTAAGTTCCAAGGGGATTTGTCAGGGCAACTGAATCAGTTCCGGCTTTGAATGGCCGCCTTAAAAAGACTTGCCAAGTCTTGGCAGTTAGAGCAGAGTAGCACTCCAACTATAGCCTTTACGCTTGTTATAATCCATAGTAATAATAATAATAATAATAATAATAATAATAATAATAATAATAATAATAATAATAATAATAATAATAATAATAATAATAATAATAATAATAATAATAGTATCCTTGGTGTTGTCCCAGTAGATGGCACAATAGCAGACCCATATGATTCTATTCTGGAATTCCTTTTTTTTTTTTTTTTTTTTTTTTTTTTTTTTCGCTTTCGGACGGAAAGAAGGCCCTGGCTTATTTCTGATTAACTGAAATAGCAAAACATGAAGCATTAAGCCTTTGCTGGTAAAGCGGACTAAATTAATTGCCGGTGCCTAACTTTTTTTCCTGGTGATGGTATACACTAGGATATCTAACGCAAATGTGGATATACCAAATCCTTTCTGTCTGTACAAGACCTTAGTGCCATATACGGGTTAAAAAAAAAAAAAAAAAAAAAAAAAAAAGTAAAAGTATATGCTTGTGCATACGCATATTCTTGAGTAGCATAAAAAAAAAGAGACAGGAATTTTTAATAAATGATGAAGGGCGATGTTATCTCATCTTGGCTACTAGATTCAGTACTGACTACTTGCTGAGTATCAATCCCTGGTTCAGCACCTGCTCTTGGTTCAGCATCAACAATTGGTTCAGTCTCAACCGCTGGTGCTGTTGCTCTACTGCTGCTTCTATGTCCAACTGGTTCACTTTGGAAAGTTTTCGTTTCCCTTCTACTCGCGGTATCCCCGATTTCCTCTCTATTCATTGCTATCATCCTTAGGATCTCTGCCATCAGGTTAACACTGCACTCATGATATTCATCGTCGTGTCGGAACTGCAAGAATGGATCCACTTCATCTTCACGCCCAAAGATCTTTGCAAAATTTTTCTTTATAAAGCTCATAACTGGCTTCTTGATCTCCTCATACTCGCTTCCCAAGCGGACCAAAGTTGGGATCGCATTCTCGACACTAAGGTACGATTGGATTAGCCGCGCACAGTCCTTGACTAACTCCTGAATGTCAAATTGATGAGCTAACAGTAAGAGTTCGCCGATTTGTAGGGTCTCTGCCTCAGGCGAACCTGCTGGTTTTGTTCTCTCTTCAGAAAGGCCGCGGAGGGGTGGGGTGGGGGGTGGAGGTGGTGTCGCGGCTACGGTATTGACATCGGCTAAAATGGATTCGATGTCGTGTGTGTAGATATACGTTATCATGGCTTTAAATGCCGGGAAATTTAAATGCGAAATATCTACGGTGACGGGCGCTTGCAATGCTACCGAAGGTCTACTAGTGGTGGAGAAGTGTGAAGAAGCCGACGATGATGTCGATAGTCTCCGTACCCTTCTCAAGCCAGAAGACGACGTTCCCTTCTCACATTTTTTGGACTTTATCATTTGCGTCATCTTTTCTCTAGCAGACTCTACTATTTCCACATGAAGCGATAAGACTGGATAATCTTTCAACAACGTACGATGCGCCCCGACCATGTTATAGCTACCAAGAGCCGGATTATAATGACAAAAATGAACATCGTGTGGTTGATCCATGGGAACGGTTCTGTGACTGCTTTTGGGTGTGGAGATTGACGCTGACACTGATATTGGTGCTGCAGTTGATCTATAGCTGCTATCGTTTTCCCAAAATGGGTCCTCGGAGAAGGAACTGGAGCCTGTATTGTTATTAGCGTAAAGCGAATTCTGGTTGGTGATTCTTGAGGATGGTCTATCAACATCATATTTTTGATCCATAGAAACGCTATGGCTACTTCTGGTTATCGATGTTGGTATTGATGGCGGCTCTGTGGTTGATCTGCGGCTGATTATACTTCCCCAAGTTGGAGGTGGATCATCAAAAAAGGCACTGGTACTGTTGTAAGCGTGGAGGTGGGACGCCAAGTTATGGGCGGTGATTGAGTTTGTATCCAAGTTGCCTGACGTCCTAAATGACTGGCTCTGAGAATCAGCAAAAGTGGAAGTAATCGGTGGCACTCTGCATTCTTCATCTGCCCAATAAGACAAAATGTCTTTTACAGACGTGGCTGGTTTTGCTGATGTTATATCAGGCTCCATCAGGCTTCTCGCCAATTCATCCCCTGTTTTTTCCTCTTGGCGAGATGAAGTATCAAACTGTGCCTGCTGCTGTCTCGCCGTAGCAAATAAGGTCGCATCATTGCCCGTTCGTGGCTTAAGGTCAGCTCTAAGGTATGCGCTGCCAGGTGTTGTATAGTAGTGGGATCCAGTCTTACATTCTTCATTGGATGATATTGACTTTAATAAGATCTTGAATTTGTACAGCCCATCCGTTTGGATGACCCTTGTGGAGGCACTCACTAGTAGATATTTGTGAGGGGAAGATTATTAATAAACACATGATTTTTTTTTAAAAAAAAAAAAAAAAAAAAAAAAAAAAAAGGTATTAAGCACAGTTATTAGTATATATTACATGCGATGCCATCAATGCGTGAGCTTTCACTGAATTTATGCCGTGCCGAGGCTTTATTGGTACTGTCCAAGATACAAGTGCTACCATAATTATCAAATAGGCTGGTGGTGGCTGAAGTCTCAGTGTTGTCTGAATTAGTTGTAGGTTTCAGTATGATTTTCACGCTAGGTGGGTGCATGGGCTTGCAAATGATATCGATGTGTCCTCGTTTTTTGATTTGCACCACAGCATGATGGTATGTCACAAGTCTGGGATCCAACTTGGTGCTAGGTTGTTCTGAAACCATAATAATTAAATCATCTTTATGACCTCTAATCTTGGTCATGTTTAACTGTGATGTCGTGTGATAAAAGCTTAAATATCTAATGTTTATTGTTCACTCGAAAACAAAAAAAAAAAAAAAAAAAAAAAAAAAAAAGAAATGGAGAAAGAAAAAGAGAAAGAAAGGAAGAAAGAAAAAGAAAGACAAAGAAAAATTTTTATAAAAGGGTTTACGCAAGCCTTCAGAGGGAGCGCAGGTCTGATGTAAACAACAGCTCTAATAATTGTTGATTGTTATATGTATAATGTAGCACATCCCCCTTTGTATGCGCCCCGAGCATGTTTGATCCCCGAGTTTGTCTGATTCCAATTTATTCCTCCCATGTCTGTGTCCTTCTTGCTAACAGTGTCAACCCTTAGTTTATTGATATATATAATAGAGAAAAAGTATTTATCGTTTCTACCTTTCGCTCTGTTAGCCTCGGCACAGTACGTGCAGGACATTCATATAGGCTCGAATTTTTGTGGATATCTTCAGGATTTATTCTGTTACTGATACTTTCTGCGTATTCAGGCACATTGATCAAGTGCACGACAAAAGCAGTTAAAAAAAAAAAATAAAAAAAAAAAAAAAAAAAAACTACAGACACATAGGAGTGGTAGTCACAGCTACAGCTGCAGTTACATTTATAGTACTTTTCTCTGGAACTGTAAAGTCTGTAAAAATAACCTTTTCTCTGATCTCCTGAGCAACATGATCAGTCTCATCAAAGACAATACCCTCATGAAACAGCTTTGCTCTTTTGTTGTCAATTTTTTCACCTTCTCCCCATTGACCCATGAAGCCACCAATATACAATTTGGAGTCAAGGACACGATGACATGGGATTGGAAGAGGAGCAAATGGATTCACTTTGAGAGCCTGCCCTACCGCTCGTGAAGACGACTGCAGCGCATCTGAAATATGCTTGTAAGTCGAGATTTGACCTTTAGGGATCTGTAAATTGGGTAATTTTTTTTTTTTTTTTTTTTTTTTAAAAAAAAAAAATAAAAGGTCAGATATCCCGATATGTAAATCTTCCATTGTCCATAATCGGAAGTGTATAACTTTACCTGGGCACAAAGGTCATATACTTGGAACTGAAAAGGTGTTATCTTTCGACCAGTATGTTTGTTGATTGCATTTTCACGTTCTTTGGCAGTGTTTGGATAGAGATGCACCGCTATTCCAGCAAAGGGAATAAAAATTAAAAAAGAGAGGGGAGATTTCATTTGACATGTAAAGAATATTATCATTAATATACAATATGCAAACTTGGAGATTTCAAACGCTTTAAGGACAAGAAAAGTAGCAATGAGAAGAGAGGGAATGCATACTGCAAACATCATCGTCCATGACCGCAGGCCTAGGCGCCTTCTTCATATTGGTACTAGCTCCTTCCGGTTTCTTTTCTTTGACATTAGCAGCGGCAGCAGTAGAGGCTGTACGCTTCATAGTTCGTTCAGCAGGCATAGCTGGTAAATTTGTGAGTATTGTACAGGGGGTGAGTTGCTTGAGAGAGGGAGAGAAAGGACAGTGATGTTGTTAAGCAACAATGAATGAATGAGAGAATGAGAGAGAATGAGAGAATGGAGAAAATGAAAAGTTTAATAAAGAATGAGACATTTTCGTTTGACGGGAGCAGAAACTGCGCTTTTGAAAACGTGGGGCGTAGTGATTTTTTAGTTTTGGTGGCACCAAAAAAAAAAAAAAAAAAAATGCCTTAGGACCAATTGACCTTGCATTATTTTGTCATACCGAGCAACCGTGCACGACAGCCACCAAAAAAAAAGAAAATTAAATTCAGGTATAAAAAAGCTTGTTGAACAATGCTTTCCTTCCTTTCTTACACACATTTCATTTCAAAAACACCTTATATATAACATACAGCACATACAGTCATCATGCTCGCGCTTCTCGCTTTTGCCTTTCAGCTCATCAGTCAAATCTATGAAGACACTACCAAGCCAAAACACAATACTCCTCCTTCCTCATCATGGGCAGTAGTATCAACTAAGCGCCATACCCATACCCATACCCATACCCATACCCATACCCAAACTCAAACCCATACTCACACTCGCATTCAAATATCTTCTTCTCAAAAATCATCTCAATCTCATAAACAATCCCTTGAACAACCTCCGTCAGTTCCTATTCATCTAAAGACACTGTACCAGGCTGTACTTGTCATTATGACCTTGCGCAACCATATCGATTATGATTACAAACTTCTCAATCGCCAAAGTGGTATGTCTCTCTCTAAGCTGATTTATTGTATCCGATCAAAGAAAAGAATTCATGATCGTAGTTAAGACTAAAGATTTTTTTTTTTTTTTTTTTTAAATTTCAAAATATAATTATTTCAATAGAGGAAGAACTGTCCCTGAGTAACGTGTGCATCCCACAATAGTCCAGCCTTTCCCTCCAAAAAAAAAAAAAAAAGTGACCAGTTGACTATTTTCTTCGCCAAAGGTGGAGAGAGAGACTTTTTTCATCCTTTACCCTTTGCCCTTTGGCCGTCACTGCCACACTGCGCCCAAATGCCAGAACTATTTTTTACAAGTCTCATACACTTTCCCCCCCCCCCCTTTGTTTGCATCGTTCCACACCCAACTTTGTATTGTAAAACATCAATATCTCTTCCTTTCATACATATTGTAGTATTATTGTGTATATTATTAATAATAATAGTGAAAAAAAAATAAAATAAAAAGCACAGCAAATCAAAGTGGACACGCGTTGATGACTAGCCTCTTTTTTTTTTTTTTTTTTTTTTTTTTTTTCTTTTACAGGTGCAGAAAACCCATGACCGACGGGAAAGCAGAATATAATTTAAACTTTTTGTCCCTCGAAAAAAAAACAAAAAAAACATTTATTTGTAAGCCTAACCTCATCACATCTACCTCTTTCTCGATCGGAATTTCAGTTCCTTGACAAGACAAACCTCTTTTTGCTTTGTAATCTTTGCTACATTGAAGACCATCAACATCTTCTTTTGCTATCTGCTAAAAAGTGCGCAACAGGCACTGTTAGGTAACCCCCTATCCATCTTACAATTCTCGCTTGGAAGCACTTTGGGTTTATTTTAACTGACTCGATCAGAGTCGGTAGTTGTACAAATAAAAAAGACATTATGTGTATATAATATAGTACGCAAAGAAACAAATGAACAAAGTTCATAATGGTGAATGTAAATAGAGGGATATCCAGTGACTAAAAATGAAGGCTAGTCAAGAATATATAACATGAAAAGATGTGAAAGTTTTTTTTTTTTTTTTTTTTTTTTTTTTGTTGCTGTTGCCGCTTTGTTTGTTTAAACTTGAATACCAGCAAGGTTCAATAGTCCTCCTGTCCACTGTCTGGCTACATCGAATGTTGATGCAATCCTGATAATGGTCAACGCAAGCATCACTACATTATAGAAAAAAGAAAACAAGTTTAGTATATATTTGTGGTCACCTTACAATGCCAAACTCACATGAAAAAAAAAAAAAAAAAAAAAAAAAAAAGCAAGGTAATCGCTCTTGCTTTTCCTTACCAAGCAAAACAGGAACCCAGAAGAGGAAAAGCATCTTATCCTTTTTCAATCGCTTCATCTTTTCATGATAGCGAGCCCTCAATTCTTGAATGTGTCTGTACTCACCAACAGCCTCAACAGCCCGTTCTGCAACAGCAGCGCCTCCAACTACTGCGCCATTATTAACAATTTCCGTAATGATTCTACGGCCCCCTCGTACCACAGATGATTCACCAGCATGCAAAGCTTGCGGCTGTTGTTGTGGTTCCGAGCCCATGGGTGGATACACGCGTCGAACCTTACTAAGAGGCGATGTCACAGAGGTATTACCACCCGTGTTCGGCCCAGGAGCAGTGGTCAGTGTTAATGGGCTAAAGTGTGAATCCGAGGCTGAAAGAGCATAGCTATTAACGGCAGAAAAAGGGTGCGTGTAGACGCAACGACTCGGTGTCTCCTCGGAGCACGGAGCTACATTCGTAGGAGTGCCAGTACCAGTGTTAATATCGTTACTGATAGTCCGACTTTCTGGTCCCGTGTGCAGTGTGTAGAGCTCGTGTGAGATAGCCTGCTCGTCCAAAGTAGGCTCACCAACGATCGAGGCACTACGCTCATGGCTGAATGCTTGTTTCTCCGAGACGTGTCCCACAGTCGTCTCGTTCGAGGCTACCTCCTGCTTACCACTGAAGCTGTAAGGCATGTAAGCATTGAAGGCTTGAATCGACGTCGGCATACTTGGCATATTCATCAAGAAGGCGCTCTTCTCTGGCAAGATATGGTCCAAAGTCTTGAAGAGTTCAAAGTCCAGATTAGAAGACGTAGATTGAATTTGATGGAAGGTCTTTTGGAACCAGTTCGCGTTCATGTCTGTCGCCTGAGCTTCCTTTGTATCTTGGACTAGAGGCGTTGCCATAGGAATAAGGCTAGGAGATGAGGGAGCCTGCACAATATCAGCATTTTCTGCCTTTCCAGCCGCTTTACTACTTTCCAACCTGTCTTCTTCCTGTCTGTCCGTATCACTGTCACTTGATAGGCTGGATTCATCTGAAGTCTCAACACCGACCCATTCACCTCGACCAATCCAGGCAATATCCTCAATTTCGGAGCCAACAACGCTAGATGCATCAAAAGACTCCTCGTTCTCATCCTCTTCCTCCTCTAAAGCATCACTCTCTGTGGCAAAATGCTCCAGCCATACACCACTATCATCAACATCATCCATCTCATTCAATGCCTCCAATTCCTCATCAACCCCCAACTCGCCGTCGACCTCATCTGCAGATTCATAAGCATCAACTTCTTGAGCCCCAGCATCCACCCAGGTATTACTTGATCTCAATGCCTGCACAAGCTCAGCCGCCACATTTCCATCGTGAAATTCGGTCAAATCTACACAGCTGACACCGTGGATGCTTCGTACCATTACATCGGCGCCACCCTCAATCAACAGCCTTGCTATTTTGATTTCCCCGCGCCAACAAGCATAGTGTAAAGCGCTGTAGCCGTTCATATCTAAAGCATCGATTTCAATTTCTGGATTCCTAATCAAAGTCATGATCAAGCGCTCAAAACCCTTCATAGCTCCGAAGTGCAATAGACGGTGTCCAGTGTCACGGCGTTCAAGATTTATGAGACCATGACTCGTGGCAGGCAGCTCCGAAAGCACTGTTAGCAACATGAGGATCCTATCCTCAAGATCGGCTTGGAAGTCAACATTGACTTCCTGACCTCCGAAAGACATGATCAAATCTCGGACGAGATTAGCGTAGTCCAAAGAGTTTTGTTGTTGTTGTTGTTGTTGTTGTTGCTGCTGTTGTTGTTGCTGCTGTTGTTGTTGCTGCTGTTGTTGTTGCTGTTGATTACCGTTGGCAACTTGGCTACCGACAATACGTAGTGCAATATTCCTAGCATCCTCGAGTCTACCGGTCATTTTGAGACCGACAACCTGCAAAGCAAGTTCCATCAACGCCTTGTCACTTTCATCCACATACGTAAATAGCATCATCTCGCTGACATCCCCTGCCTGGGGCATTGTGATGGCCGGATGCTCCTTAAATGTAACCACAGTTGTTCCGGGTTGAATTCGTGGAGGGAGAATGCAGATCAAAGTGTTGGTTGACCAGAACTGTGTGGGAAGTGCCGGTGTGGCGTCAAACATTGCTGTCAATCCCGCATAAAAGTTTGCGCCCAAAATCGTCACCTCAATGCCGCCAAAACATGGTCCCTGGTTAGGAATCAACCTTGTCATTCTAGGGACAATAAATCCTGAAGGAACCATAGCCAATGTAGAAGACAAACCTAGAATAGAAGGCATGGATGTAGGAGAGAGGACGGATGACGCTGCAGCGGCGAGAGGATTGGGTGTGATGGGTGAGGCCAATGAAGGCTGGTTAACAGAGGAAGCCAAAGGATTGTTTGTTGTGGGGGCGCGTCGGCGTCGGACTGGACCAACACCGCCTGATGTGCTTGTGCGTCGAGCGATAGGCGACGGAGTAATATTAGCGGTATTATTGAATGTTTCTGGGAAGAGAGCCTGCTGCTGCAACTGTTGGAACTGGAGGTGTTGCTGCTGAAGCTGTTGCTGTTGGTGCTGCTGCATCTGCCGCTCCTGTTCCTGTTGCAACTGGCATGGCTGGTTCATATGATCCCTAAGCTGAGCAAGTGGTGAGGTCATCGGTGGGACCAGTGATATAGGGATGTCAACTAACTGCTCCGGTACCATCCTATCGTTATTAGAGGTATAAATAAAGCTATTCATGGAATGGATCTGACGTTGCTGTCCATCAAATGTAGATGAAGGATAATCTGATGAGGGAGTTGTTTGGCTAGCCTGTGACACGCGCTCTGTAGGCGTAATAGGTGATGATGGCGATGGTACTTGGCGGACATCATCTGATTGTGAGAACTGAGAGATGAGGTCGACTATAGAAACATTATTGGGATCATAGTGATTGATGTCCATTGATGCTTGAAGCGGAGATGGCGACGCATTGGAAGACGAGGAATCCATCTCAGACTCTTCAGATTCCTCCTCTTCCTCATCCCCCTCATGTCCTGTGCCCATGTCCACATCGCTCTCGACCTCTTCTCCTGGTGTAGTTGGGGAACTGGGCGGTGTGAGAGTGACGACTTTGTTAGATGGGTCTGAAGCCTTCTTGGGAGCAGCCTTTTGCTGTACACCAGCATCGCCTTGTTCTGCTTTTTTAACCTTGGAGGCTTTGTGATCATCTGTAATCATGATCGGGGGCGAGATACCGGTAGCAACAATGTTGTTTGCATAATCTCGAAGGAAAAATTGGATACAGAATCCTTGCTTTTCACTGTGATGCCTGCAGTAGCAAGTGATACGGGTTGGCAAGATCAGTTCACCCGAGTTGAACTCTGCAATCTCGGTGCAGTTGAAAAGTAAGATCTTGCGCTGTTCAAGGGCAATCTGCTCTGGATCATCATCATCAATGGGTGCAGGGCCAGCAACTATACTGTTCTTCTTTTTGCCAAGACTCTTTTTGCGTAGCGCCCTTTTGCGTTCGCGGAGCACACATCCTACACATGTCTGAATGACCTTGCTCTTGTCACTGTGACACACAACAGAAGCCTCAAGATTTAGACATGTTCCATTGTTCAATGCTTCGTAGACTCCAGGGCCTATTGTACAAGTAAATCGTTAAAATGGGTCGACCAATAAGCAATTAATCTCTTTTTTTTAAGCACAGACGGGACCTTTTTTGTTGGGTTGAATAGGGCAGACAATTATAAAATAAAAAATCATGTGCTCTTGTGACACACACAATACACGGCCACTTACCGAGATTCTTTGCGTTGATGCGTTTATTCTTCTCTTTCGCTACCATGTACTCTGGTAGCTTGATGTGAGTCCAACCTCCGACGGGATCATTCTGCTGATTTACAAGTTGAATTCCGAGCTTGATCTGTGTCTCAACCCTTGACTTGGCTCCTTGCAACGGAATGCCCGTGATGTTGACTCGAAATCTAAATTAATGCACAATGATGTTTCAATGATTGGGAGGAAGGTAGTGGTTGAGAAGAGAGTGACAAAAGACAGAAGTAGTACAAGATAATATGAAATTGATGTAGAAGTATAGGGTATAGAGGACAGAAAAAGAATTAGACAATACACTCTTTAAAGGCAAATGAGCGAAATTAGAAGGGAAGAAAAAAGGGTTTACCCATTATAAGGCATCATAATGTCAATAGCTCAACACTCAGGAAGGGAATGTGAGGCAGATAAATAACCACTAATTTGAAAGAGGGTTTAATATAAATAAGTGTAGCAGTGAAGCAGGGAATGAGAGAGCCAGCTGTAATGAGTGAGAGTGTGATGAATGTTCTCTTAAATGCAGGGAGTTAGTGGGGTTGATCAGTGAGAGAGTAATTCTATGGGGTGACTGAAATGGCTGACGATTAGTGTGAATGGAATGTAGTAGAGAAAGATGAGAAGGGTATAGTAATAAAATGAACAAGCGATTATATGTTGAAAACGGAAGTGAGTGAGTAGAGAATGAGTAGAGTAGTTTGTTGAACAATCACTAGGACAGTGAGAAGAAGAGAAAAAAATGGTGTCTTGCGTGGAGAAGTGTGAAAAGACGAGGATGTGGAGAGAGTAAAAAAAAAATTGATTTGGTGTTTGTTGTGCATGATTCTTGTTCCACACAACACATGTCGCTTTATAAAAATCTCAACCCCAAGAATACGCAATAATAACATGCAAAATATGTTCTCACAACAGTTACATAAATATATTTATACTAAACTGGTCTAATGATGAGATGCGATGGACAGCCATCTATTTACAAGCTCATTGAGATAGAATGTGTGTCAACCATGAAGGCCACAATCAGTCAACAAGTTTGTCTTCGATAGAGAGTTTAATTTTTCATCAATCTCTATCAAGTCTACTTCTAAACTGTGTACTGTTTCAAATACTCTGACCATATGTTTGATACACTAAGAAAAGAGTTGGATGCAAGTTCAGGTTCCTGTGTTGTTGTGTGGGGTGAAGGCGAATGGAATTTATGTCTGTGTGTATGTTTTATATTTTGCATTTATCGCATGGGGTTGCATCTCGATCTCACCACGTTGGCGTTTAGCCCCCTTTTTTCTCTGAATGACAGTGGACTAGATTTTTTTTTGTTGGGATTGGTTCTCTTCATGTGAAAGTGAGACTCAGTGTGGTAAAACAGGCTACAATTTTTTCTTTAACGCGATTCAGTTGCTACTTAATTCCAAGAGCTATTTCCAGCATTTCAGCGCCCTTAATAATCCTGCAAAAGCGCACATCGCGCAAATTTGCCCTGGACGGTTATGGTAACGAATCCTGGGCTAATTACAACACATTCTCACTCTCATCCACATCCTTTCACACAGCTTCGCCTTATCTTCAATTCCCTCCATCTTCATTCGTCTTCCTTCTTTCTATCATGTCGCGCCTTGCTCCAGTCGTCATCGACAATGGTACCGGGTAAGCCCATCATCAACTTAGTCGTTTGACCACTCCAAGGACACTCAACCAACTTCAACCAAGCAGTCATATACAGTATTTGGTGTCTTTTACTGAACAACTGATGCGACCAACAACAGGGGAGACATGCTTAATTTGCAACGCGTTAATGCGCGTGAATTCGCTTTCTCTGTCGACATCAAGACGGAATAGGAAATTGCTCTATATATTACTTTTTTTTTTTGTTTCTCATCAGTGTGACGTTTTCTGTGCTCTAGCTTTACAAAGATGGGTTTCGCTGGAAACAACGACCCATCCTTTATCCAACCTACGGTTATTGCCACCAGGGATGGTGGCGGATCTGGCTCAGGAGCACCTGCAGTCCCCTCAAAGCCCTCATTCTTGAACTCGTCTGCAAGCTCCAACCTCGCTTCAAAGCGCGGTATTGAAGATCTTGATTTTTTCATTGGAGACGAGGCTGTTGCTAACTCAAAGACATATGCCCTCAACTATCCCATCCGTCACGGCCAGATCGAGAACTGGGACCATATGGAACGCTACTGGGAGCAGAGTATTTTTAAATACCTCCGCTGTGAGCCTGAAGATCATTCTTTCTTGTTGGTGAGTAGTAAAAGTAATAGCAATAGCCAACATATGAGTAGTTTTTTTAGATAGTAAATATGTATTGACAAATCCTTTAACCGGCTCTCGTAAAAACTTACCTTTGTTAGACCGAACCACCACTTAATCCTCCAGAGAATCGTGAAAACACTGCTGAAATCATGTTCGAGTCGTTCAATGTTCAAGGATTGTACATTGCTGTTCAGGCAGTGCTTGCCCTTGCTGCATCATGGACATCAAGTAAAGTTAGTGAACAGACCTTGACTGGAACTGTTATTGACTCTGGTGATGGTGTCACTCATGTTATTCCTGTGGTATGGCTCATGAACCTTGCTTTGCCTTTCATGTCTTATAACCGCTAACGATTTAAATGTACTGTATACTGAGACTTATCATTATTTTATTGTCTTTTTTTTTTTTTTTTTTTTTTAAAAAAAAAAAAAAGGCTGAGGGATATGTCATTGGCTCTTCTATTAAGAGTGTTCCTATTGCAGGTCGCGATTTGACATCTTTTGTCCAGAACTTGCTCAGAGAGCGTGGAGAGAACATGATTCCTGCTGAAGATTCACTAACTGTTGCTCAGAGGATCAAGGAGCAATATTCATATGTGTGTCCAGACATTGTGAAGGAATTTAAGAAGTATGACCAAGAGGGCGATAAATACTTTAAGAAGTATGAGGGCGTCCATTCTGTCACTGGCAAGGTATTTTTTTTTTTTGAAAAGAAAATAGAAAAAAGGTAACAAGCTTTTATGTGATAATGATACTAATACCCATTTCTTAAATTAGCCATACAGCGTAGATGTTGGATTCGAACGTTTCTTGGCACCAGAAATCTTTTTCAACCCGGAAATTGCTAGCTCTGATTATCTGACTCCCCTCCCAGAAGTCGTTGATACTGTTGTGCAGACTTCGCCTATTGATGTCCGCCGTGGCCTTTATAAGGTAAAATAACAAAAAAAAAAAAAAAAAAAAAAAAAAAATAGATAAATAAAAGAGTGAAAATATGTTCTAATACTTTATTGCTATTTACATTTACTAGAACATTGTGTTGTCTGGAGGATCGACCATGTTTGAGAACTTTGGCAAACGATTGCAGCGCGACATTAAACGCATTGCTGATACTCGTATTAAGCGCAGCGAGACTCTTTCTGGGGGCAAATTACAATCAACTCCCATGGAGGTCAATGTTATCACACACAAGAAGCAGCGTTATGCTGTTTGGTTTGGAGGCAGTTTACTCGCATCTACTGTAAGCAAAAAAAAAAAAAAAAAAAAAAAAAAAGGCATTCTATTTTGTGGTGTGGTCAGAGTACTAAAACTGATATTTGATCTGTTTCCATCTTTTAAAGGGTGAATTCCATTCCTACTGCCACACAAAAGCCGAGTATGACGAGGTTGGACCCTCAATTGCTAGACACAATGTAAGTTTCGTGTTTACAAATCTTTATTTACAAGCAGAAAATTTTTGGCTCCAACTAACGCGCTTTTGACCTCTTTTCTTTTACTACACAGCGTGTGTTCGGTACCCTTGGTTAAAGCTATTTCTGCGTCAGTAAAGAAGAAGGCAAAAAGGATGAAGGAAAAAAAGTAGGGGAATTAAGAGAAAAAAAAGAAGAGACTAGGACGGACAAATGCTCGTTGTGTTGGTAGCAATGATGTTTAATAGCCCCTGCAAGAGCAACTGATAGACCCTGAGCGCAT
The DNA here is from genome assembly GCF_002105155.1 of Lobosporangium transversale. Taxonomy (NCBI): domain Eukaryota; kingdom Fungi; phylum Mortierellomycota; class Mortierellomycetes; order Mortierellales; family Mortierellaceae; genus Lobosporangium; species Lobosporangium transversale. The sequence goes on along the minus strand of NW_019029013.1, from coordinate 192,251 downwards.
ATTAAAAATTAAACTTTTTAACTTTCAAACAAAACCCGTCAATCCAAATTCGATTTATTAGCCAATGTTTAGATGTGGATAAGGTGAAACTAGACCAGATTCAGGCAGATTTATGAAGCAAAAGAAGCAATATGAAGATCATAGTAATGATATAAGAGATATAGTACGTAAAATGATGCCTAGCTCCTGGAATAGCATGATGTTTTAGGGGTCATACTCGGCTCGTTGACGCATCACTTCCAGCATCATGTCATGACAGGAAGGATGATCCTTGTAGGGAGCAAATGGATCGCTGTCTTTTGGAAACATCGAATCCATGTTGAACACGATATAGGCAATGACTGAATTCTTGACCTCTTCGAACCGAGTACCCACTTTGAACAAGAGCTCAAAAGCATTCGACTCATTGATGTCATCGCATATTTCTCGCTCACAGCGTTCTTTAAGATCCGCCACACCATATTCCTCCGCTGCGGCCAATAACTCCGCCCATGTCGCATCCTTAAAACCCCAGACCACGTCTGACTCTAAAGAATGTGGTGCAATGGCTTTGGCGTATTGTCCTTGAGAACTGCTGACCCTCAAGCAACTGTTGCCCTTGCTGATGGCAAATTTACCAGTGTCAACAGCAAGATTAACCTCTCCAGTATAAATGTATAATAGCATGGCGCAGATCGTAGCTGCAGAAAACTTTTGCACAACCACTACAGCGAAATCGCTCGGGTTGTTATCGAAGTTTTCATTGGTCTCAGTCGAACAGGTGCTATACAATGTTTCCTCGGTTGTTCTCATATCATTAGTATCTTTTATCCAGGATAGCTTGGTAGGCTTGGGGACTCTTTTAATAATGTCGACAAAAGGTTTGTATCTGCACAGGATGGATCGGTGTGCCCAGAGCTCAACGTCAGAAGAAACTTTGTCCGATTTAAAAGTAAAGCACGTGTCGAGGGTATTGGTATCTCGAAGTAAAGTTAACATAATCTCGCGATGTTTGGAAAGAGCCTGTGGATACTTCAGATCTCCCATCATGAGCCTGCTCAACCGGCTCGTTTCCGTTGAAAGGACTATGTCAAAGCGATATTGGCCTTTATAAAGCACACTATTGACGGGAAACGAAACTTTTTTTTTTTTTTTTTTTATCATTGCTAATTTATTAGTATTTTCGACTCTAACACTGATATGGACTGATGTATTTAATACCAATGTGTGTGTTGCGCTCATATGCTTTACCTTTAACACCATCTTTGTAAAATTCATTCGCTTTCATGTAAACGCTACGAAAGGGTCTCATGGAATTTCTATGCGAAACGATGTGCATGGATTCATAGGGAATGATATATTTGCCATCATTACACTTCTGACACACTTCCTTGGCGATATGGACATTCACCACGAGGTGCGCATCCCGTCGAACCAAGGTTAAAGTTAACTTGTGTATAGTGTTGATGGCACATGAAACCATCGATCCAGGGCCAGATTCCGTAAGCTCATTACAAACAATAGGAAGAACCGTGTCGTGGCCCTCTTTAAGTGTAAATGAAGTCATATCGAGCCGTATGTGAGAGTAAGTAAATGATGAGCGTCCAGCAAGAAGCAAAAAGCCAATGTAAGCAGTTAAAAGATAATGAAGGAAGAAAATGAATGAGTAAGAGGAGGAAAAGAGAGTGATCCAAAAACACTTTATTTATTCACATCACCAAGCAGAAAAAAAAAAGCCTAGTTATCTTCAATCATGAGGCTTTTTAATCTGTACAACTTCCCCATCAATCAGTATCTATATTAATAAAAGTGCTTTGTGGTGTACATCAATCAAGCGGACCCCAAGCAATGATACTCTCAGCACTACTCGTTTATATATTCTTTATTCATGTCAATCCAGAGTTTAAATTGGACCGAAAGGTAGCCCTATCTGAGAAGAAATAATGGTCTGTTTCCCCTAACGGCTGACTTGTTTTATGCCAAGCTGATGATTATAATTTAATCTCAATGATAGACACAACGAACACTGGTACAACGGAGCCATCGGTGTTGTCCCTATATAGCTGCTTCATTGGAGTCATCCTTTTTTTTTATATACATAATTACCGTTATTATTTTATGGTTCGGCACTCTAGCTCTCTCAATAATTCTCTCTTATCCATGGAATAAATGTACCTCAATCTATATTAGTGCCTCCTACAGATATTTTATGAATTTGTCTGCTTAAAAAGGCTTTAAGCGAGCCTTTAAATGGTTAAAATACCATAGCTAAGGATTTATTATCTCACAACTAAACATCTAACTATTTAAACTTGTGTTTGCCACAAATGAAGCGTTTCAAGAAAAGCCTTTGCTTCCTTCCTCATTTTAACAACTTTGAGCAGGCTGGAATAAGCTCACTTAAGCCTTTCGCTTCATTTGTTCAACTTGGGCAGATGAGATATGGGTCAATTGTACATAAAATATAAAAAGGAAAAAAGAGAAAAGAAAAAGCGCGTCTCAAAAACTAAATGACAACGCGACATTTTCTATCTCTCGCGATGGCATGCGTTGCGGTTGGAGCTGTTAAACTCCGACGTCTGCTGAAATTGATCAGATCCAAAGTTCAATTGGACATGTAGTACAGCAAGTCATTTTTTAATGTGCCTAAAAATAAATACATATCGTAGGACAGATTATATTCACAGTTCTAGGTATTAATAAAAGGAGAAAAATAGAAAGAGAAAAGGGAGATAGGGCAGATAACAAAGGCCTTTCAATGTAGATATGTTGATGAACTGTCTAGACAATAGAATGTGTGTTAACTATAATATACTGTGTCCTTTAATTGGGGTCTATTAAGCGATTGTCGTGATTTTTTTCTATGATTCTAATAATTTATAAAAGACGAGGTATAATTTACCACTGGTATTTAAAAATAAACGTCTGTTAGTAAAACATCTTTGTATTGGAATAGGATTGGACCGATGGTATACGGGCATGTTGATTTCCTTTACCTTGTCACCATTGATATGGCGGCGTCGGTACTGAGCATATTCACTGAATCCGTAAAGTGTAAACAAGAAGCCAGCTAGGGTAGCTGCACCGACTCCAGTCTTCAAACCTGCCAAATTCGTAACTAGAAAAAAAAAGTAAAAGTCAAGTAAAAGCGAGTAGACTACAACCATTTTACAGCTAATTAAGTTCAAATACTCAGATAATATTGGGATTTATCCTTACTGGCAGCATGACAGATATCAGGCCTCGAGTGACCATTGACATCAAAGTTGTTGCAAAATTTGGTGATGCCCGTTCCAATAACAATGGCAGTAGAAAAGGAAAAGAATGACATGATTGGAGAAATCAACAATGCCTAGTATGATAAAGAGAAGGAAAGAAAACGTTATGACCAACAAAAAAAGGACGTTCGGGTCGTCTTAAAATTAAAAATGCAATAGGAGCATACTGCGATGGAGGCACGCCTGCCCTTGAAACGCTCTGATCTCTTCCAGGTGACATAATCCATTGAAAACAAGCCTATTCCTCCGGCTGCAATCATGAAGCTGTGTGACAATAAATAATTGTTGTAATAAAAAGTGAGTTGGATGAAGCCTATTGAGTTTCTTCGAGCCATAACACAGATCATTTTGCATACCCCACAAAGACTGTAAACACACAGGCTGATGAATGGAATTTTAATTCCCGAGGATTACCGAGAAGTAGACAAACACTCTGACCTGGCAGAATTCTGCAAGATACATTATATATATGAAAACTTTGTTAGACTCTTGTTCCTTAAACCCTTGTTTATAACGACAGCATGGGACAAGAAATAGAATAAAGGATCCATACTCCCACCAACTGTTCTTGGCCATTGATCCCAATACAATGAAACCCAGGATAGCAAGAAGTGTAGACATAATAAAGTCTCCTTTCAGAAAACCGGTTTGTGGCCCGAACGACATGATGAATCTGATGAATTAGTGTAAATGATGCTAATGTCCCTTTGCAATGTCCGATTCCTGTAAAAAAAAAATCCAGTGTGCCTCTCTGTAGTGTCGAATATATTTTAGGATTCTGGTAAAAAGGGAAGAAAGAAGGTGTAGGGAGCAAGGGAGGTCAAGTATGATGAAGGCATGAAGCTTGTTCACATTCAACATTCTCTCTTTTCATAAGCATTCTGCATGTTATTAGGAGCCTTTGCGCCTTGCATTCCAAAGAACAAAGTTGGATTGTGAGCAATTTCTACTTTCTAAAGACACTCCTATTAACCTAATAACTAACTTTCTTTTCAGGAACAAAAAGAGCACACGTGAATTCAAGTTTCCAACAAACATGGGCGGAATCGATAGTTCTTACTGAGTTTTTTTCCGTAGATTCTTCATGTGGATCCTTTAGATATAACTGTTCGCAAGCAACTAAGCCATGGAGCAGCTCAATAATCCTATCTAGTTGTCTCGAGTATGAACATATAATTATCATTCGTTTGACAGCTTTCAACAAGCACTTGACCACGGCCGTAGTTTATGTCCATCAGCTTCGCCGACTCATCCGAAACCAAGGCCGTCCGCTTATGCCGTCCCTCCACCCTTTTCAGGAGCCGGTGCTCTCTGCCTTATCAAGTTCGTTTTGGATCCCATCTTTTTTTTTTTTTTTTTTTTTTTTTTTTTCTTCACAGAAAGGATAGGAGTATCCAGCTGACTGATCCTTATGATTCTAAGGAACTAGAGAATAGACTAGGGTTTATTTTATTCCTGTGATTACAAATATGATCTGACGCATCTTCAGACAGATAATTTATACATGCTCCAAGCGTGTAATATTCACCAGGATTCTGATAGAGGCAGTCTTGGAGTATAGAACGAAGAGCATTGATTAGTAAAGAGCTATCAAAAACGTATTGAAAAGCAATACTGTATGTATATAGTTTTGATGATGCACTCCGGACTTTAAAGACCAAAAATCTTATGCGGATATAAAATTGTTGGCATCCAATCTTCAGCAATTTTGAACAGCAATTAGTTAATCCGATTAGTTAATCCCCGATTAAGTCTTCACCTTCGTAGCCCTTCTCTTTCTCTTAATGTCATCCCACTGTGTCTGTAGTCAATTCGTACAGTGGCTTTTTTTTTCTTCAATAAGTCTATGGATATTAATCGACAAGAATTGATGGGACAAAGCATGTCCGGACAAATAATACAAGGAGTTAATGGCTGCCCATGTAAACTATTTAGAGAAATATAATTCATACAAAATTAAATCGGCTCCTTTCCAGGTGAAGATAACCACCAGCGAAACAAAAATTGGTTGGGACTACTCATACTATGACAGCCTACATGCTCATTGGTGAATAAAATTGTTCTGTGGTTACTATCTTGAAAGTTATGCTCCTGTCGTGCTCTTCAGGAGATCATGGGACTAATAGTCTATTGCAGTGACTTTTACCATTACTTCTAAATACTAAATACTACAGGGCGACTTGATTGCTCTTTTGATGGGAAGTAAATAAGCTGAAAAAAACAATCCCTCACTCCGCGTCCGAAAATATCCACTTTTGAGATCTGCATTTCTATCATTGAATATGATGCAATTTTTTTTAAGGAAATGCCATCCCACTTCTGAAAAGGTTTTTACCGTTCGATCGTCCCTTGCATCAATGTTTATTTCCTTACGCTGTTGGCTGGGTGAAGGTAGCAGTATAGATATATGTATACATAGGTAATTGAAGATGTCACGTTATTTCTATGCCAAGCTTAGCAGGATGTTGGCTTGAGGGATGTGACTTTTAGGTGGATTCCTATCGACAAAGTATATCGATACTTCTACTTGAGTATGTGTGCACCCTCTTGTCTTTTTTTTTTTTTTTTTTTTTTTTTGGAGCATCCCTTGGAGGTATTAGACGCGTCAATGCGCTACCCTCCTTTTTTTTAGCCACAGCGGCATTGGCTTGTCAAAAATAAAAAAGTTTTCGTCAAAAAATCTTTTGATCAACATAGTTTTATTGATTGCACACACAATTTTTAATTATCTACTACTGCTTGGTTATTAAAAAAAAAAAAAAAAAAAAAAAAAAAAAAAAAGAGGTGAGATGATTAGCAAAAATCATGAGCCAAGGCACTTTTCATTGCCACATGGCATTGCCATCTCTATTGATATTTACCTCTTTCCCATTTTCCCCCAAAAAACTTCTTGTTTAGTTGCTCTTCCGTCATGTATGTATGAATATACTTGTTGAGATGATAAATGGCGTGAGCAACTGCACTGTTCTCCCAGAGATTATGGAAAAGACGCTTCTGTATTTATCGTGTTTATTTGATGAGATGTCACAGTGCTGGGAAGTATCATTCGTGTAGGACAAAATATTTGTGAGCAATTCTTCGACTGGTATCAATATGTCAACGAGCACAGATAAAACGCTCCATGATCTCCGCTGACATTCGTCTCTATTGAGATGAGCGGGTAAAGAGTAGCAATTATTCGGTCAATAATGGTTTAGTTGGCTGTGGATGATATTTGCTCACATAGCCCTCTGTCTTTTGTCCTTTGTTCTCTGTCCTCTGTCCTCTGTCTTCTGCCCTCTGTCCTCAAATGTAAGGTTATACATGTACAGCCTAAGGAGTGTGAAGGTTTCATAGCATTCATGACATATAGATTGTTACATGTAGTTAAGTCGATCGAAGGAAGAAAGGGGAACAAAGGAGTGAAGGGGGTGGATGAATGGATGAATAGGGAGATCTGGTGCATGGGGCATGGAGGTTAGGGCATAGTCCTAAGCTCATACCAATGTTTGCATTATTATTATCATAAACTTTCAGTCTAGCCACTTCACAGCCAAAACAAACGGAATTTGAGACTTTCAGGGCAGACATCATGCATTCACCAGCATTCCACGGGACAAAATAAAATTACAGTAAACAAGCACTTAAACATTAAATAGATATCAATTGCCCACAACACTCACCACGAGTGGATCGGGAACTAACGACTTCTGTGGTTTTTTTATTAGTATTTTGCAAACATGGGCCTTGGAGAAACCAGCATGTAGTTGAAGAAATCTCTCTTTCTCTGATCCTGAACCTTGTATGAACTCTCATTCCTTTGCTTTTTTTTACGATAGAATTCCTTTCTTGGCCAGAAGGAGGAATCACAATTAGGCACATTTTTAGAAAAGCCAACTTTTACGGAAAGGGCCCTCACCCTTTTTTTTTTGTGGGCTATTCGTCTTTACTGCTCATTAACAGAGTGCACGTTCCTCGATGAGTGTGGTTGATTGTTTTCCTCATCAAATCGGTAAAATTAACAAGTAGTAAGGGTGGGATGCATATCGGAACTTGGAAGAAGGTAAGCACTCCCCTTGCCAAAGAAGTTGCTGAGCATTGGTCAATTCCTCGTTAGCTTAAGAAGACTTGCCTCTTTAAGGTCTCAGGGATTATTTGGTGACTTGTAGATGTGCTTATAGTGTTCAACACAGTTGTGAGTTAAAAATGATATTAATAAAGGGATGCATTGATTCTTAATAAAAGATAATGTAGGAAGCTGCCAAGGCATTCATGTCGTGAGCAGGTAAATATTCCCTGACAAAGACGCCGACAGTTGGTGAGCAGCTCTGCTATCGCACGTAAGTGAAGAGGAAGAGGTCATGGATGTATAAACGCGTGAAACGATCATTGATCATTGATGCCTGGATATAATTACAAAGACGTTTGGATTGAATTGTTTGAACAAATAAAAAAAAAGAAATAACGCGTGCATGGAGTTGGACGAATAAGAGGGGCACGAATGGTGATTTGTTTATGCTACAGTGGAAGGGTAGGGCTGGCGGGTCTGCTAAAGATTGGTCTAAATACATTTCTCTTATGTCCGGGATAAAGTGTAGGAATACACTTTGTAACGGAAAACAAATAAACAAGAAAGGCATGCTGAAAATCCGATCTCAGACAAACACAAACCTACTATAACCCCTCTGCAAAATATCCATGTCGCCTTGTCCTGTTTGGCCTTGTCAGTCCCATTTCCGCTTGTTGCGTGCATCCCTCAAGCGATTAAAAAAAATTATGAAGCATTGCTATTCATCTCCCGTTTTGTCACTCAATCTTTTTGTCTTTTTCAAATAGCCCCCCTGATATAAATACCACCATCTGTGGCCCACAAAAAAAAAACTGTTCCTGTTATTGTTCCCTTTACCTACTATCTAAATTCTAATATGTATTCCTTTTAATAATAATTAGTCTCTCTCATCTTCATACTAACATTTCCTAGTAATACTCTTAATAACACATATACATCCTAATTCTTTACTACCCAGCTCACGTCTATCCTCCGGCATTTCTCGCATATAATTAACTGATACGAAAAAAAACAAAAAAGCATCCCATAATCGAATAATTTCTTTCATCTCAAAGTAAGGTCACACGCTTCAAAAGGAATCGAGGAGTGAGTTTCGTGCTTGACAACTTTTCAAAACCCATTCCTTCTTCTACCCTTTACTTTTATTTCTCGACACTTCGTCTCTGATTGTCGCTGTTCCTGTTGCAATATCAGAATCGATATTTTTCGCTCCAGGATGTAGTGAATTGTAATGTGGTTTCTGGTGCAGCTTAGAGTACCGCATGGCAGTGCCGCGCTGTCGCATGGAATTGAGCTTTTTCACTGTTTGTGTTTATGTTACACGTCCCCTTTGCTAGAACTCCTTGATTATTCATTTTCTTTCTCCATGTCAGTAATGTCAGTCATGCTCCTTTTTGTGTCATAGTCCTGCAAACCCATCCTTCCCTTGATTGCAGCTTTCTTTTCTTTATTTAATGAAGACCCGCTCCTTATTGCACACATATTGGGATGATCTCTCTACTGCTTTTTTTCATGTTCAGCTTCCTGTCCATTCGCTTGTACTTCGATTTGGAGCTTTGAAGGGCTGACTCCTTTCCTGTTTTGATTATCTGCCTATCCACTTTTATCAGCCTGTAGCAATAAAACAAAAAACCCATCGTTCCATCAATCGCAATCAAGGCTGGATCTCCTACACGCGTAGCCTACTCTCCAGGTAAAGAACAAGAGGACTAAAAAAAAAGAGGATCTTGCGGATGTTAAACCATATTCAGTTGGCTGTACTTTCAAAAGGGGAAACATGTCAACGTTTACCTTTGACTGTCGCTGCGCGCCATGGTTCCATAATTCATTTATTTGAGACATCTGCCTGCTTTGTCTTGTCAAATCCGTGTATGCATCCTGCCCCCTTGTCCTTTCTCCAAAATTATTTCTAGCACTTCATTAATACCATCCCCCATCCGCAAAATTTATCATCCACACTTCTATTTTTTTTTTACCTCTTTACAGTCCCCTCCATTCGGCTTGAGAGCCCTTTTGTCCTCTTGCCGTGCATTTAGACGGTCACGCAGCTTTACCTTTTTTTTTTTTTTCATTTTCATTTTTTTAAAAAAAAAACGAACGTATTTATAGTCTTTTTATACTCCGCAACATTCAGTTACAGGCTGGAGTATTCATTTGGCTGTATTCCTGGGGTTTGTGGGTTTGTGAGCGCGTTGAGCCATAAAAGTTAAAAGAGGTTACAAAGCGGAGAGACTTGGTCACCACTGTTACACTATAAACATCCTATGATTCATCTTCATATCCTCTCGTTCTTCCCCCACATATACCCTTATCTACTGCTGTTATATCGTACAAGACTTTCGTCTATTTTCAGTAATTTTTATCCATCGTAACACATTGCGCTCTTGATGACTCCGTTCTCCTGCGCAATACAAAAATAAGAGGACCTGCAACATCAGCAATACCCCTTGTCCAATGCTCTTGACAAATATCGTTCCATTTCCCATCCTCTCTCTTTCTCTTTCTCTTTTCTTTCACTTTCCTTCCGTCCCTTCTCTCTTTTCTCATTCTCATTCTCATTCCGCATGAATCGGTGCATGCTCTGTGCATGCGTCTCCATTAACTCCTCATTTTGTACACCTTTACACTAGCCGTTCTGCAAAATAAAATAAAATACCACAATTATGGTTTGTAAGGTCGCCTTTGTGTCCCATGAGTTACTAACCATATTCTTTTTCTCTTTGTTTTTGTACCACCGACGTGTGCCTGTGCTTCTGGAATCAACGTTCAGGAATCAACAATCTGACTCTTAGTCTCACGATACATTCCCATCAACATACCAACATATCAAACACAATCTATACTCCTACTCTTTTCCTCTTTCTTCTCTTCCCTCTTCATTTAAATTTACTCTCGACCCTTTTGTTTAACAACTATTGCGACATCCATCATGTCCGTTCGACTTGTTTCCAGTGCAAAGAGTTTGCGCGAGCAATTCAGAGCTGCTCAGAGTAATGGTAACTCAACAATGCCATCCAATAGCGCTGTTGCCCACACACCCTCAAATGGTGTATCTCGGTCCAAGACACTTCGGCCACCCATTGGTGCCAAATCGCCTTCACGCCAAAACACTTTGCTTCGCACCTCAAGCGGTGGCAACCTTCGTCGTGCAAAGAGCATACAAAAGAAAGGGCTCATTTCGAAGGTCTTTGCTGATGAAGAAGTCAATCCTCATGAAGCGCTGCCAGACCTCTCCATGGAAGTAACATCATTGATCGTTAAACGCTGCATTAAAGAGATCCGTGAACGAGGTTAGTGTGATGGGCGAATGCACTTGCCACTTTGACAATCTTATGAAGTATAAACGGCCGATCTGGAGTTACTCACGCAAATCCTCCCATCTTTATAGGATTGGCAACTAAGGGTATCCTTCGACAGGTCCAAATGGCCCAGAGTCAAAAAGTCATCATTGACACGATTCGCATAATTCTCGACGACGACGCAAGCACAGAGCTCTCGCCATTGCACCAAATTGACATTCATCTCGTGGCTCATGCCATGAAATGGGCCATCCGCTACTCTGAACAGATCCTTGTCACTTATGAGGACTATCAATCTCTCTATGTAGAGCAAGGTATTGTGAAATTATGTAGTATAGTATTTACTCTGCTTCATCCCCATTGGCAGTAACTAATTTATTCCTTATACTTGAATTATAGATCGTAACTTCACCAAATTCGCACACAATTTGCCACCAACTAACCGCGCCATCCTCCTTGACCTCTTTTCGCTCTGTGCTGATGTCACACTGCTCGCCCATCTCAATAACATGACCCTTGTTGCTGTCGCCAAGGCAATCTCGCTCAGTATTATGGCTGGTCCAGAACGTGAGTTCACAACATTTGATGCATCCTTGCAGCAGCGCAACCTCTGGGGAGCTGCATGTGAGGATCTTTTAAGAGCTTTCCTGCGCATCAAGACTACATATGACCTGGCCAAAATTGATCAAGAGGACGAAGTAGATGAAAATAGATACATCTGCAATGAGACTCGCGTTCTTAAGAGTGCCCGTCAGAGTAGCCGAGATATTGGACATATTCCGAATAGTATTAATCTCCCTTCTGGACATGACATCTCCTTGCCCTCGAGCACTGGTTCAAGTTTACCAGGCTCGGCAGGTTGGCGAACTCCAGGTGCTGGCACACCACAGTCATATGCTACCAATCATACCGGTTATTTTGATATGGTTGTTCCCCGACCAGGATCCCCTCTTTCACAATCCAGTGCAATGTATGGTGCGTCACCCTCGCAGCCTCATTTGAATGCGAAGCCCACTTTCCCCGTCTCCGCACCCATTGCGTTACCAAGCGTCCAACATATAGACGATATTACAGAGTATGAAGAGCTCATGCAAGATCAATCACATTTGAATCGCCTGCGATCAGATCGGAACAGTATGCTTCGTCCAGCAGAGCCCATGCGACGAAGGTCCTCGGTAACGGACATGGAGAGTCTCTATATGCTTCCTGTAGAAGTTACTTCCCCTGTTGATGGCTATGAATCAGACCCTGAAGTGTCTCACGCACATGAAGAAGATCCGAACGACTCCCTTACCCTAGATTTCGCAGACGGCCTCAACTGGGACTTTAGCAAGCATGTAGATATGACCTCAAATGATGCACCATCCTTAACCAGCTTCCAATCTCAGCCATGCGGAGCTAGCAAACATGTCAGCCGCTCAAATAATGCAAATGGACTCGGAATGAGTAGCCCAGCATATACGCCTTCGCCACAAGGCCTTCGTAATCATTTAAAGCAACAAAGCCCGTCCACTCATGTGGGACACTCGCAGGGCCCTCCAGCATACCAAAACTACCCCCTATCTTTGAGCATCCCTCCACAGGGCTCCATTCAACGTGTTATGTCCCCAACTCGTGCTCGCATCAATCAAGCTGTAGCACAGAACTATCCTTCCAGAACTTCTCCTTCTTTCCGTCCTCACCATTCGAGACGAAACTCTGCTATACGTCGATCCATTTCGATGAATCCAGCTGCAGCGTACAGCTATATCCATAGACGACCTGAAGAGTTGCAAGCGGACATTTTGGCCCACGACCTGGCTGTACAATTGGAAAAAGATCTTGTTGTCAATGACATCCGGTTCCAATTGCTCCAAGTTAAAAATGCTGATCACCAAGATCCCGCTCGAGCCAGCTCTGCTTTCTCATTGCACCTATCTCCTCTAGACCTGGAGCGAGGTTCGGTAGTCTCATCACGCCGAGGCTCTTCTATCTCTGCAAATGATCGACCAAAATCCATGATTGAGCTTAACACAACCAATCTTCCTCCACAGTATGAAGAAGCCAGCACCTCCGCAACCGAGCCAGTTTCTGCTGATGAGCTCAAGCCAACAGAGGCTATCACTCGGCCTACAGAGGTCAGCATTATGTTTGCTCCTATCCCAACGATGGCGCCCTTGTCACCTAGATCTGAAATGAAATCAAAATTCCACGAAAGCTTTCCTGAACGCCCTGTCTCACCGCCTTCTGGCTATCGCGGCACAGCATCTGCAGACGCGTCCAGGCGGTCAATGACTAATACCATTCCCAAGAGTAGTCACAGCCAAAAGCGACCGGTCAGCTCCACAAGCACTAAGATTCGCCCTTCTCTTAGACAGAGCGCGACCTTCTCTGGAGCACCGATATCTTCTCAGTCCTCGAATAGCGATAGCAAGTCCAGAACCTCTGGCTTCATTCGCGCTCTTTCATTCAAATTGCGCTCAAAACATAGTGATGACCAGCTTAAAGCTGCAAAGTCCAACCAAGAGGTTGGTGCTGTCCCTATGCCAACGCCTTCGGTCTCATTTGAACCTCCTCGCCTTGAGTTGAGTTTTATGAACGATGGCCTTGGCCCCACAGAGTTGAGCTTCTGCTCAAATTCTGAGGACCAGCTTCCATCCACCGCCGCACCAGCACCCTTCCAGAGTGGATCTGGATCGGAGACTCTGGAGAACTGTAAACAGTTTGCTCAGTCGCCCATTCCTATCCAATCCGACAACGTCAATTCGAATCCAACAGTAAATGGAATGCAGCAACAGCAACACAGAGAACTTCATCCAGCAGGATTCACAGGCATACGTCGTAAATCTGAGGTACTTCTTAGCTCGAGTAGCTCCCAATCTATTAGGAAAGAGCTTCAAAAGCCCAAGTCAGGCCCTATACTCTCCGTAAAGTCTCTGCAGCAGTCTCATTCAACTGCCAAAGATAGTGGTATGCCAAAATCAACTCTTTTATGAACCATATGAATCTTGTGCTTTAAGCCTTGTAATTGCCAAAAAAAAAAAAAAAAAAAAAAAAAAGATATGCAGGTTTCTAAATCATACCTCTTTCTTTATTTCCTTTGTTTGGGATTAATTTATTGTAAAAATAGACGATGATAATGCGAAAGCAAAGGAGTCAAAGAAGTTTTCAGGGCAGTCAGAGACACCAGCAACATCAACGGAGTCGATCATCCCCAAGACAGATGTGGTCGAGAAGGAACTCAGTTTCTCAACCGCAACTCTTTTGAAGGATGGTAAGCTCTACTACCAATTGCGATGGAATCAATTCTCGGAAATAGGATTCAAATCTGATTATTTCATTGAACCGACTCAGCTACATCAACTTCAACTGTCCCAGGAGGGTCCTCAGCAGCAGCAGCACCAGTGGCAGCACCAGTGGCAGCAAGACAGCGATCATATGAGAATATTATCAGCCAGCTTGCCCAGCCCAACTTTGGAACTCCCGGGACAGCTAGGTCAAGAACAAGCACAGAATCAACAACGAGGACCCAGCCAGGCGCAGAGGGCTGCGGCGATGAAAGTTGCCAGAGAAAGCTTCCTGGCAGTGGCGAGCGACCCCGAGGCGCTAGCGGCGCTCAAAGCGGAATCTGCGAGAAGGAACGGTCAAGCCATGATCATCAGCAGCGGCACATTTGCGAAGGACTCGATCATGCCCCAACTGGATCTATTTCCTCACCCACCCACTATCACCAGCAAGTCGATCGCGAGCCCTCAGCAAGTACAGCAAATCTACCCGAGCCCGAACCTCAGCCCGAATGGCAGTCTCAAATCAGCACGATCGATCGATGCGATTTCAGCAACAGGATTCCCAGCGGCGGATGGAGAAGGACGCGACAGTGTTCAGAGGAGTATGTCCGACAGGCCATCAGCAACAGGGGGAGCGCCCTTTTCACCTTCCAAAACCATCACGAAGCCTGGAACAGCTGTTGTTGGTGGTGGTGGACATGGTTCTTCTGTGTCGTCTTCGCCGGGAGCTCGTTATAAAAGGCAACACAAGCGTACTGCCTCTGCAACCTCGGATGTTGCAGCTGTTGCTGTCAAGAGCAAAGGAAGGAACAAACTCTTTGGAAGAAAATCCAAGAAGTTGGCCAATCTATATCTTTCGGGATCAACAACTTCCTTGGCCTCAGCCTTGCCAACAACAATTCATAAATCAAACAGTGGAGGCCGTAAGCGCAGATTGTTCCCTGTGGGTGTGAAGCGTCAAGATGTGATGACAAGAACAATAGAGTCGATGGATGAAGTATTCCCGTGGATGTGTATCGAGCACATGGCTGGACAGGAGAGCGGATGGGTGATGTTGGAGCCTGTCCAGGATAGAGCTGTTGGGTGGGTGATGGTTGATAGGTTGGAGGATGAGAGAATATCTGCAGCGGCACGAGCGATAGTACCACAAGCCAGCGAACGCTATGATCAACGAGAAGAGCTGATGTCAGAGCGTTACCAACCACTTCAGCCCAAGACCGCAATGCAGGCACAGGTCGCATAGTTTTAATATATATTGTATAATTCCAGTAAACCACCATGTATAGTAAATTGAGATTGACAGTGAATTTTTCCCTTTAATATAATATAATATAATAATGCTTCATCTCAAAAAGGAATTAGAAGCTATTTTTTTATTATCTTCGCTTTACATCCAACGACTTGTTTGTCCTTTATTTAGCTTCATTGTTTGGTATTTACAGCCTACTGTTCGATGGCATTATAGTTCTAGTCAGTCAATATTCGTTTGATTTTAAGAGTAAATGAGGAGAGAAGCGCTGATAACAGTGGCGGTAAAAGGTGCATTGCACTTTTATTTATGTTTCACCATTTGAAGAAGAAACAGGGTTCTCAGCTGGTGACAATAATGCTATCTCTTGTTTCTTTTGCTGCCGACTTCTCCTTTGCTACTTCTCGTTGCCCTTATTGACTTTGGAGTTTCCGTTGTAACAAGGCAGTGATACTATCAAAGAGGAACTGTGAGATCCCTTCAAACCCATTCTGCTCTAGATGATCAAGGTACTGGACGCGAAATTCATCAAATTTCATATTTAGGCCTCCTTTAGTGACCATATCTTTAAGTGCAGAGCTCGATGCAGGGGCTCGAAGTCGCTTCTCCTCAGGAATGTTATTTTGTTCTTCAAGTGACTAGGTAGACGGGCAAGCAATGGATGCAAGGTGTTATTTTGGTGATGACATGGTATGCATTTCCTTTTCTTTTTCTTTCTTTTTCCTTTATTTAAAGAAAGATGCCGAACTGTTACCTTTAGGAATCTCGCAGAATAGCCAGACATGGCGATCGAATGAGTGATAGACATCATATTGTTCATATTGAGTCCAGCATCTGCACATACTCGCTTTATTTGCGTAATGGTACGACTTTTTTTTTTTTTTTTTTTTTTTAAAAAAAAAAAATAAAATAAAACAGCACGGTGAGAAAGAGAACAATCATCTCAGCATAAGCAAACAATCATCAAAAAAAAAAAAAAAAAAAAAAAAAAAAAGAGAGGGGCACGTACTGGTCCATTGAAAATCCTAGTGCATTTTTGTCTGTCTTATTAAAAGCACGGTTCCGCCATAGAAAGTTGCAGATGTCCATTACAAAGCTATTGAACAGCACAACGTATTCACGATTATATCCTGGAACTTCGAACGGTGCCGGTAGGGCTGCGCCTGCTTGTAGTGATTGTTTCCCTGCTGGGTTGTCATCGCCAGTGTCGCTTTTCCGTGTAGACATCTGCGATTGTACTAGCAGCTCGTATTGCAGCTGCTGATCCTTTTCAAACGACTCGAACGCTTGTTTATATTGATACACGATCCCACAGATTCTCGAGAGTGCCATACCTGAATCTGAGAGGAAACACCTATAAACGATGGTCGAGTGTGGAAAAATGACCGCCAGAGGGACTTTATAGACACCAGAGAGTGAAGAGGTAAAATCGAAAAATGAGAGGACTGCGTGTTGGACCGCTATATGGTCGTGTTCCATCTCCAACGCCACGCTAGAAATACTGTCGACATGTCCTATTAATGCCCTTATCGTCCCCATGTAGTCCACATTTGGTGCTAGTGCTGAAAATAACCGACGGCTTTTTTTTTTTGCGGGCATAAAGAAAAAGGAAAAGAAAAGCAATAAAATAAATAAATATCTAATAAGTTTTCAGAAGGAAAACAATCAATATAGAGAGATGCTGCTTACAGCTTTTGCAGGCCCTCCTTTGAGAGCCGTGGGTTTCGGCCTACTTCCAAATATTCATTCCACTTGAATTGTGCCCAACGCTGAAGCAGCTTTCTGTAGCAAAGGATGAGTTCACCCTAAAAACAATATATGTTTCCTTTCAGTTTAGTTTAAGCTCTGAAACGCCTATTGTATTCAACTGTGCTCACAATTCCTCATTCCTCTTCTCCAGCTCCTTTCTTACCTTCCAAACTGGGCCCATGAAGTAAAAAAGACGATGTAATGGTTTCAGGAAATGCACATGTAGTTCTATCAATGAGGCACAGATAAAAAGAAAAAAGGATAAAAGTTATAAAGGATATGTCTTTTCAACAAGTACTGAGCTCACAGCAAATACATTAACATATGAAAGCCAAGTAAACAAACCTTCATATGAGCGAGGTCGCAGATATGTCAAAAGAGTAAAGATATTTCTTTGATGATCTTCTCCATTCCAGATCCTGAGAAACGACATTAGGAACTGTTCAACAATAGGCAGCAGATCCTTAAAGGCAGGAAATCCGACAAAGGAAATAACGAAGTAAAACTACAGCATGAGTATTGTTGGGCTGAATAATCATAGAAAGCAAGTAAACAGTATACTTCGCCTATATAGACTCACCTTGATCATGGCAGTAATCTCCACCACCTTGGAAAGGATACCCTCAAACCGAGCTTTTGTAGCATTTGTTTTCTCCCTCCAATACCAAAGATCCATTAGTTCTTGCCCAAGCCAGTAACTTATCCGTTCCACAACTGACTGTGAAGGTTGCAAACAGAGAACATGTTGTAATACTCGATTGGAAAGCACAGAGGAAAGTTGGTCCGGAAGAGCAAGAGTGTCGATGTGTTTTACAAGCGAATTTAGAGAGGTGATTTGAGATAATGGTATTGCTTTTATCTATATTGTGAAGAATGCAGTCGTTACATTAATAATAGAATTAGCTTCATTCCATTAAGATAGTCATATCAATGCGTTATTTTCTGTGTTAGTGCGTGCTGACTCCCTACATCATCTCCTTTACGATATATAGAGTATGCGTCAGGAAGAGAAGTATGTGAAGTTTTTTGTCTTTTGACCTAAAAGTAAATGTATACAAGTAGAAGAGTGTTACTGTCAGTTCTAATTTTTTTTTTTTTTTTTTTTTTTTTTTGAAGGACAGAGACATGATGGCAATCCTCTACTGTTGTTTACCCCGCTTCTGACAATAGGAGCCTTGGAGGCAACAAGTGTCGTCTCTTGACCTTGATTAAGATGGCTCCACTTCTCCTGCAATCCCATTATCAAGATCGACATGGGCTGGTCTGGACACTTAAAAATGGTTCGATTTGATATTGTCAATGGAGCCAGAATCAAATCCGGAAAATAGGACTTATAAACATGAAGCAGCCCTACAAGTACTGGCTCCTTTCCGACTGTCATCTGTAGGTCCATACTAAACAGTCCCAAGAGAGAAACATCATATAAAACATATCCCTTGCTTTTAGTTTAATATTCTTTGATATTATTCAACAATCCAAAGCCTCTCTTTCCTCTTTCTGCATACAGCTTCCTAATCCTGTAAGGCTTCACATCTTCCCGCCGGGTCATATAGTAGAGAAGATGGCATAGCGGTGTCCTATGTAGAAAAATTAAACTTTGTCAGACAGATGGATGCAGTATAACCCAGCTGTGCGCTTTTATTGTCCTACAGTTAAACTTATTTGTTCACATTTGAAGCTACCTCAACGTTTCATAGGACAGATAATGGAATGCGACCCCGTAGAGCCGCTGGAGTTTTGTCCGACTGTCAATGACGTTATAAACAACAATCATCCATCGAAGTAATGCTGCCTAAATACCATAGCCATAGATATAATAAAGATAAGATAGTTATTCTCAACAAAGTCTCTGTGAGTTGAGATCCAAAGAGCATCGCTTTCCATGTGTTGAACAATTTACTTGGTTTGAAAAGGCAAGCCGTCTGCCTAAGCATCCCATGACTTTGATGGCACACATCTCTGGTACATGTTGACGTGGAAGCAACAGTCTGATCAACTTCCGAGTCGTAGTATCGTCTAAAAATGAATGCGGTTTGATGGACCATATAAGAAGGAGCAAAAGGTGGTTGAGCTCAGATATACGGTATTCATTACACTTTTTTTCTCTTCTTCAGATCTTAGTAGGTATTGATATCTGTTTTTTTTTTTTTTTTTTTTTTTTTTTTTACCGATTTTGCCAATCAGGATGATGTCTAGCAGCTGTGAAAGTTGTTCTGGCGATAATCCAAAACTATGGGCAATAGAACTGAGTGTATTCAATGTTCGAAGTACTGTGGGTTTTCCGCCTCGTACACCACCATCTAAAAAAGAAAAAAGATATATTATTCCAGAACAGAATCATATGAGTTTTTTTTTTTTTTTTTTTTTTTTTTTTTTATTAAAACACATTATGCTTTTCTTCTATCAGGAACTTTTCTCTTTTTCTTCTTCCAGAGGAGATTCCATACTTCGCTCAATTCTCTCAAGACTATTGACAATGGTTTCGTCCGCTTCCTCTAACGTGAGTTCTTCCACGTGAAAGTTCTCAAGTATCTCTTTGTGGTTCGTCTAAAAAGACAATGCAGCATGATTTTGTCAATGCAAAACAGGTTTTTTTATTTATTTGCTGCCCTGTTAGCACTCTTCATGCAGCATCCTTGTAAACTCATAGCTCCATTGTTCCTGTGTCTTTATTGTAATGTCTATACCTCGGTCATCTTCCATTACGTTTAGTAATTGTGAGAAAAAAAAAAAAAACTTGAAGCAGGAAACTGGGACGTCCACAAAGCTTATTAAAGTCATGTGTGGCTGAGAGAATTGATTCCATGCACCTGGAGCAAGAAGGACTTGGATTGTAAAAATAAAGCACATCCACCTTGTCATTAAAGCAATTTGGCAAAGAAACAGGATGGCTCGCATCGTTAGTCTCTTGCCTTCCGCAGCAGAAATTGTATGTCAGGGGGAAATATGTACCTGTCTCTGTGGCTACATTTATTGGCTTACTGAATGTATCATGTAGGCCTTCGACAAAAACATGCTAGTTCATTTTTTTTATCTTTTGATACACATTATAGATTTGTTTAGTCGGTGGCGAATCCGAGATGGTAGCCAGGAGTCATGAAGGTATTACACTTTGCTCATCTAGCTCCTGTTAAAGGAAACTTCATTATTTTTCGCTGATTTTTTTCGCCCTGATACCAGATGACTTTCCTTCCACGATCCAGCATCTGCCAATGTTGACGCGTGCCAAAACAAACTTCACGAGCTCTGCTGACGTCGATCGTCAAGTCTCAGAGGCTCTCTCTCAGGGCAATAGTCTTTATCATCTAGATGTCGATCAATTAAAGGCCCTCCAGCCTACCATCATTGTCACACAGGTAAGCGCCCGCAAAAAAAAAAAAAAAAAAAAAAAAAAAGACCATTGCCATGAAGATATTTGTTTTTCTAGTTTCAAATGTATCTCTCTTTCCATTATATCAGGACCTCTGCACCGTTTGTTCAATTGACCTTGTGAGTGTGCAACGTGTGGCTAGTAATATGAACCCTCGCCCCGAAATCGTGACCTTAAATCCTACCTCAGTCGCCGAGGTCATGGAAAGTGTCACTACTGTGGGAAATGCAATTGGCCATGCCGAAGGCGCTGCTAAAGCCCGTGCAGAATTAGAACGAAGGATCCAACGATGTATCGATATAGGAGCTCAGGCCAAGAAGGACAATCCAGAGTACAAATCTAAAAGAGTCATGTTTTTTGAATGGACCGATCCTATATATCCTGCGGGTCATTGGACACCTGAAATGATCGAAATGGCTGGGGGTGTTCATCCTATCAATCCACCTGGTTCGCACTCGTAAGTTCATCCATTAACAATATTATCTTTTGTAACATTTGTACTTGCTAACATTTGTCATTGTTTTTTCTTTCCTTCTTTCTTTAGAAAGCGCGTTCCTGAGTCTGACGTGATTGCCACAGATCCTGAAGTCATTATTATTTGTCCTTGTGGATTGGATTTGACAGCAACACGTAAGGAGTATGATCTGCTGATGACTAAAGATTGGTTCAGAACCTTGCACGATAAAGCAACGACGGTCGCGTTGGTCGATGGAAATCAAATGTTCAACCGTAGTGGCCCTCGTCTGGTCGAGTGTACAGAGTGGTTGGTATCACTACTGCATGATCGCCCAGAGTTTGAGCCAAGTGGATTTCCCTGGGAGAGAATCAAATGAGCCAAATGATTGGAAATACCAAAAAAAAAAAAAAAAAAAAAAAAAAAGATATTCGCCTTAACTCTCTCGAGTTACATATAAAATGATACTTTGGACGCAGAAATAGCGATAATAATAATAACAGTAATAAAATCTAACAAAATGAATAAATGGCCTTCGATAACATATTTCTTTATATATTTTTTCGGAAATTTTCAATAACAGATAGACTTGTAACAGCATCGGTTCCTATTTCTCCTGCATTAAAATCTTCCTCTTGCGCCCCTGGTCTCTGTGTGTAACCTTTCTCCACTGTTTTGAATAGCAAAATGCGCTTGACTCGCGATGCTTCTGCAGCTTCTCTCTCTTTTATAATAGTAATGATAAAATATACTGTGGGTGGGTTTTTTCATTGATAGAGAAATAGCTCGTACCGTGGCTGCCTTCCCATGACATTCAAAGGGACCAGCATGAGAACTTCAGCATCCACCGCAAGCACTCCTGGTGGACGGCCTGTTGGACAGCCCTCTTTTTCCATCCCCTCCCCCCCATTTCTGTCGTTCCCTCGCTAAAGAGGTAAGAGAGAGAAAGGGGCGTTGTAGGGCTCACTAGACTTTTTTTTTTTTTTTTTTTTTTTTTTTGAAATATACCCAAAACATAAACGTATCCTTACACCAACTTTCGCTCCACGTTAATGACCAGAGACGAGTCAAAGACTTGGCAGAGCGTTTAAATGATGAATGAATGGAAACGGGATTGATGAGATAGTAATGAAAGGAAAGGGTATGGTCATAATGGAATAATGCAAAGACAGGGTTAATATCGATGACAGTTGATGGCGAGAGAGGAAATGGAAAAAGAAGGCCTAAGATATCCTTTTTCTGAGCAAGACACACCTGGACAACATTAGAGGATGGATTGGTGAGCTGATTCCAAGAGGCAATAGTTCGATAAAGACAAAAAAAGGAGCAATCGAAGGTAAGTGCTGCTCTATTTTATGTATACACTTTCTACCTATGGATGATAGATTGATGAAAAATATAATGATACAATACAAAGATGCTTTGTTGTTCTTTTGAGCCGATGGGCAATCTAATTGCACAATATATTTTTAACAAAGCACATTGACCAAGATTTGATTAACAAAGAAAACTTTGGGTAACTGCGACTCGTATTGATCAAGATCCTGCTCATGAAAAAGTTAAAAAGATAAAAAGGAAAAGGAGAAGGATAATGTAGATTGTTAGACACTTGATCTTCCAGTGTTGCGGAAAATGTGAGATGACGGGAATTGGGATACACATCACTCATTACTTGTGCCTGTGCCACCACTTGAGTCCGTGCCATGCACGCGGTCCATTACACAGGGACATAAGGATCTACCATAGTCAAATAGACTTTAGCTTCCCACCCACCCCCAAAGTTAAAAAGAAAAGAGCAAGGCAAACAAGTTGTGTCAGGCATAGGCTAAAAAACCAACATGTGTAAGAGCAAAGGGGCGGGAGGAAACATGGAGGACAGAGACATCATTCCAAGACATTTAAATGTCTTAGTGGAGGTCCCTTGCGCACATGTATCTGCATCCATCTATTCAGGTACGAAACAGACAGGAAAATAAATAAACCTTAAACAAGAGCTTTTTATCCTTTTACTTTTTTCTAAACGTCCATTCCATTATTATCTATAAAAGTGGAGAAAACCCCACCCTTTATTATTTTTTTTTCTACATCTTCTTGCATTCACATCCAACGACGCTTGCTCACATTCTCTGTCACCTGCATTCTTTCTAGCTTTCTTTTCTTTTCATTTTCTCCCTTCTATTTCCATAACCCATCATGAAGATCGCCTCAATTATTTCATTGGCAGTCGCTGTCTTGTCCCTTACAAATGCAGCACCCATTGATCGAAGGCCGCATAGCCTATTTGGTCCGCCAGCGGGGTCGTACAAGAGTCATTCCGTTGCTTTGACCCGCAACCCTCGTTTCAAGCACAATGTTCCAGCACAATTGGCCAAACTCAACAGTCGCTTCCCAGGTGTCGTGAAGGTCTTGGCTTCGTCCGGCCGTGTTGATGTGACTAATGTCGAAAACGATTTGGAGTATTATGGAGTTGTCTCCGTCGGTACGCCTCCACAGGAAGTCAAGCTGGTAAGAAATATTAATAGATCTGACAGATGATGCATGCAATAGTAAGGATGAAAGTGAGTTGTTCTCCCCAGTAAACAGTGCGCTGATCATATTTGGCCTTTTTTTTTCTCTCTTGTCCCTCATAGGATTTTGATACTGTAAGTTTTTTCTTTTTGTTGATTCGGAAAATTTTTATGTTGCTGCACGCTTTGACCTCGCATGGGCCCTGTCTCTGAACTGACACTGACACACAAATTTTATTTTGTTTATCACCCCTACATACACACACATGCTCACTTTTTAAAAACAGGGCTCTTCCGATATCTGGTTTCCCGCTGTGAACTGCACATCTGCCGCCTGCAAGCAACATGCTCAATATGATCCTTCTCTCTCTTCGACGTTCCAAGAAGATGGCCGTCGTTGGAAGATCACCTATGGTGATCAGTCTAGTGCCTCTGGTATCTTGGGCAATGACATCGTCACTGTCGGAGGCATTTCTGTTTACCAGACAATTGGTCTTGCTCAAAAACAGTCATCCCATTTCTCTTCCTCGATTTCGGATGGTCTCTTTGGCCTTGGTTTCAATACCATTGAAACCGTACCTGGCGTCAAGACCTTCTTGGACAATGCAATTGAAGCTGGCCTATTAGAGAAACCCGTTATCTCCGTCTTTTTGCCCTCAGTCCGCCGAAACGGCGGGGTTGGGGGTGAGTATCTCTTTGGTGATATTGATGAGTCTAAATTCTTGGGCGAGTTGACCTATGTCCCCATCACCAAGAAAGGCTACTGGCAAATCAAGGTTGAGGATGCTGGGTTCAATGACGATTCTATCCAACAGTCCTCTGAGGGTATTGTGGACACCGGTACGACATTGATCATCGTGAGCGATAAAGCTGCGAATGCCATCCACAGCAAGATCGAAGGTGCACTGAAAGATCCCAAGAACGGATGGACAGTTCCCTGCTCCTTGAGCTCAAACACTGAGGACAACATCACGTTTACAATGAGTGGAACTGCATTCAATGTACCAATTGCAGATCTGGCATTTGAGGATGTTGGAGATGGGTCTGGAAACTGTTTCTCAGGCATTCAAGGTGGTCAGGAAGGCCTTTGGATCTTGGGTGATGTTTTCATTAAGAACAATTACTGTGTCTTTGACCAAGGTGAAGCTCGTATCGGCATCGCACCCTTGAAGTATGACTAAAACACACGCATACACAAAAAAAGGCTCGGTCGTTCTAATTATATAATCAGCATTATAATGGGTGGGATGCTGGACATTCGACCCGTCTCTTCTGGTCTATCAAAGGCTGATACGCTCATGAATATACCATTTAAAATATATTTAAATATGTAGTATAAAAAATAAGATACATGTAATATTCATTTATACTCTGTTATCCTTATACAAACGTAAAGTAAACTATACCCTGTTTCTTACAAAAACCTATTCAAGTTGGAAAGATTCTGTAAAGGTGTTCAGTATGGAAGTCGCGCGCGTGCGGAAGAGCCCAACCATTGCCTCTAGTGTAAAGTCTTTCGAATATTTGGTTGCATCACTGCCCACTTCGCTAAAATAATATGAAAATAGCTCCTTTGCCACAAGATGCGAAACCACGCAGAAGTAAGGTCATGGTGTGACATGACGCGATATAAAACGATCTCGCTTTATACTATCAAAATAATCAATATCAAATTATTATTTATTCGTATAATGTTAAACACGGCAGTTCTGGATAGCGAACAAGAGAATATCACGGGCGCCAATGGCCTCTAAATCATCCATAGACTGTGCAACGTTGTTCTTGAGGACCATGGAACTGACTGCCACCCAGTCTGGGTTCTCGAGAGGTGAGACCGTAGGGGCCTGACGACCAGGGGTAATCAAAGAAGCCTCCTTGAGGTGCTTGCGTTCGATATTGTAATTGATGTAGACATACTTTTGTGCTGCAATGACTCCCTTTATCCGTCCAGCAATTGTCTGCACCAGATCAGGGTGTTTGGGTTTTCTGGAGGCGATTAATACTGCTTGTGAGGACAAAATCGTCTCGATGTCGTGAAGTCCCGCAGCCTGCATAGTTTCTCCAGACTCGACAAGATCGACTATTTTTTTTTTTTTTTTTTTTTTTTTTAAAAAAAAAAATAGGCGTATGCAAATTAGATTTGATAAGAAAAAACAATCGGAAAATCATGTTGCTGTATAAAAAATTCTTTGTACGACCTTCCTCTTCCCCACATCCAGTATATTTTGTTCCTGAATTTCATCATTCATCATTTTCACATTGTGTGCCGCCATCACCCTCCAGTCTCAGCTTATCCAAGGTCAAACTCATAATCCTTTTACTTTTTTTTATGTGGAATCTCAAGGAAGAGACAAATGGCTTACCAATACCGTCAGCGAGTCCAAGAGCACAGGCAGCTTCGACACTTCCGCTGACAAAGACCAGCTCTGTCTTCTTTTGCTCCGCTGTTCCCTTGGTTCCATTAGCATCAGCGACCTTAGCATCGATCTCCTTGAAGAAGTTGCCTGCAATGCCTTCAAATGAAGTAGCGATCCTCTTGCCGACCAGTTCCTGAACATTGGCTGCTCCATTCTTCATCGGGACTTGAACACACAATCGACATTTACCAAAGCCCAATTCCATAATCTCAGTGACTTTGTCCTGTGCACCGGCTTCTGCCACCATATCCTGACCTGTGATACCTAAATCCACGTCTCCTTCACCCACAAACTTGGCAATGTCACCAGCAGGCAAAAAGACCAATGCGATCGGCAAGTTCTTCACCAATGCAATGTCGAGACGGTTCTTGCGGTGGAACTGAATATCAGCGCCTTCGAGCAAAGAGAGACATGAAGCATGAAGACGGCCCTTCTTGGGGACTGCAAAGAGCAAACGGTCGGGGAGATCTTTGATGAGTTCCATAGTAATTTGAAAGACAAAAACAAATGACGAAAGTAAGGGAACAAGATTTAAGTGATCTGTAAGGAATTTCAAGGAATGAATGAATGAATAAAGAAATCAAATGAAGTGAAAAGAGTGTGTGTGTGAAAAAAAGAAAATCTCCGCCCCAGTAAAAGCTCCCAAACGATGACCGCATAGATCAACAACTGTGCCTGATATGTCTGTCGTAATGCCGTACAGTTGACGCCACCATTTTCTCTTATTCTTTGACTCACAATAGATCAAGCCAATTAACGACCATCTCAGGTGCACGTACAGTACATATCTATCAATGGGACTTGTATACGTGCAAGTCACGTAGTCTAACTTAAATAAATATTTAGGGTGAATCTATTTGACAACCCGGGTTGTCACTCTTATTTGACAACCCCCCCCTAATTTAGCAGTCACACCGGCTTATTTGGCAACCCAGGTCTTCAATTTTCACTTTTTTGTTATTTGACAACCCGGGTTGTCAAGAAAAGAAGAAAAATTGTCTTTTTCAACCTGTCACATGACAAGTCTTCACCATCTTGCACTTTTGGAGGGCCTTTCTCAGCTGGATTTCTAAAATGGTGGCAACACTCCATTATCATGACTGTGGTTATAGCTTCTTCTGTCTCTCTTTTTTTTCCTTTCCGCGTCTTACGCATGCGCCATCAAGCGTCGCATAACCACTCCGAATTTATGCATGCTTATATATCCAAAAACCCCTTAGTGCATGTTACCCGTATAGGCACATTTTCTATAAAAGCAAACCCTTGTTTTAGAAATCAGTTGTAATAAAAAAACAACACCTCGTAACCAAAAAAAAAAAGTTTGTTATTTGATGGAAGCTTTTAGATTGCTGGAGGGATTTCATGTTGCTGAGGGATAGCAATAGAAACGATTTTCACATAATAATCTTGCCAATAAAAAAGGGTTGTCAAATAATAGTGAGCTTGGGGTTGTCAAATTAGATATTTTACTATTTGGCAACCCCGGGTTGTCACGCAAAGAAAAAAAATTGAGAAAAATAATTAAGGGGGGGGTTGTCAAATAAGAGTGACAACCCGGGTTGTCAAATAGATTAATTCAAATATTTATACTTTTATTCACATTTTTTGAACTGAAAGCTCACACATCAATGCATCCTCCAGCGACCTTCCTAATGGCTGCACGGCCGTATGGGATATATGAGGCACTGTACCAGAACAGCGCCAAGAACTGGACAATGCACAAAATCAAGCAAAGGAGTGCTGCTTTAAGCTAAAAGTACAGATTTTTTAAAAAAAGTCCAAAAATGTTAGATGTCAATAGCTGATAAACTAAAGTAGAATTAATCTCATATCATAAAGATAACAAGGTAATCATTAAACATACTGTGAATGCGACAATGAGAGTGATTACGATTAGAGATAGGAAAACAATGGAAGCAACCATACGAACTACATTGTCAAAGGAACAGTAAGAAAAAAAAAAAGAAAAAAAAAAGAATTGCGTTAGCTGGATATCAATAGCTGTTACTTAATTTCCAGATTTGCTTTAATTTTTTCCTACCTGGGGCAAACATAGTCTTGAACTGCTTGGAAGGTCCAATTAAGAAAGTGGTGCTAATTTTTTTTTTTTTATTTTTTTTTTTAAAAAAAAATAAAGGATCGCATCTCAATGAACTGTTAAATCATTGCCATTGTAATTTTGAGTCATCGTATGCTGTTTGATATTGCCATTCGAGCCTCTTTTTTTTTTTTTTTACCTCAACAACGACACAATGTTGCCAAGAGTGAAGAACACTGCAAATAAAGCGAGCTGCCCAGTACCGAGTGACAAAGTAGACTATTCAGAGAGAGCAATAATGATATGATAATATTTGTCAGCCCTTCCTTTTTCTTTATTCCATGCTCTTTATTTTTCTCAGTCTGCGTCCATCCATATTTGTTGTGTTGATCTAACGATTAAAAGAGAAGAAAAAAAAAAAGGGTGCGAATCACAATACCAGAATCGAGATTAAGAATCCAGCCACGAAACTATTTTAAGAGCAGGTATGCCATATATAAAGTCATCAATGTTAGTAAAGAACCGAAAAAAAAAAAAAAAAAAAGAATTGTCCTGATGGAATTCTAAAATTGTCGATACGTCTCCTGGGATTATTAAACCCAACATAGTTTGAGAAAAGAATTTGAAATCCTGAGCTCCATGAACATGTTACTGCTTGCTCCTGTTGCTTCTGAGGAATATCGTTTTTCATTCATGTCGAATATGGAGGCTAGAACTGGGCTGTGTTACTGTGTAACTGTGTCACTGTCTGACTTGAAAAGAAGGTTCCTTGAAATATATACTTGTGGGGGTTTTTTTTATTTTTTATTTTTTTTTTTTCCGTCTTTCAGAGATGGGTAAATAAATATCTTACCAGATCCCGAAGCCATAGAGACGTTGAGTCCTGTTGAGATTGAAGCAGCTAATGGGATTCGTATCGTCCATAACCTACAATGTGATCCACGCACCAACCAACAATATAATATAAAAAAAAATAAAAGTAAAACAAAATAAAAAAATAAGGCGTATGTTAATTGTCATACTCTGTTATTTTTTTTTTTTTTTTTTTTTTTTTTTGGTAGTTGTTTTTGTCGTTATCATTGTTGTTGCTGTCTATCTGATCGAAGGTTGTATCAAAACATTCTACTACGGTGGTAACAAGATAAGAATGAGGATTAGTTGTATGCAATCTTGAAAATGCTTCTTACATCCTCATTGTTCGGCAGTGATGACATTCCCCAGATGGCCATGATGAACTATTTATTTCTTTTCTTCTTTTTATTTGCTAGTACTAAGGGAAGTATTAAGAGAGGAAGGTTTGGTTTGCTTGGCAAGGAATGAAAGAGATGACAAGGGCGAAGCAAAGCAAAAAGTCTAAAAAAGACAAGAAAAGAAAAAAAATCCCCACAACGGTCGTGTGTGTTGAATGTGTGGCATGTGAAGCACCCTTAATAACTGTAAAGGAGTATTTTTTATTTGCCGTTCCGTTCCTGGATAGGGAGAGACAGACAAAATGTTAGGCATCCGTCAGTTCAAATAACCTGACGCATTCTAATCCCCAATATGATAAGCGGGTATAATCACATGACCAAAGGATCGCGATTAACCAAACAAATCCTGCGCACTGTTCGCATGCCAATGATTTTGATTCCTTCTGGACAGGGTATGATCGAACCGGATAAAATTGTAAGCGCCTTTAAAATATGCGTTAGGACAAGTTTACTCATTCAACTCTCTTTCTTTTCTTTCTTTTCTTTCTTTCTTTTCTTTTCTATTATCCTCTCCATTTTACTTCTTCTCAAAACACCCCACCAACTACAATCAAGCTCGCCCTCCCCTCCCCTCCCACTATGCCTGTCTTCCCAAAATACGACCTTGAGAAACAAAGCATCGAGCTCCCAGGAACGAAAACCCCGGGCGCTACTGGTAACAATAACAAATATACACACACAAATCAGCCTTAGTATCGCGTATAGAAACACTTACGGCTCAAAGAAACTTATGACAGTATAAAATGGTTATTGCATTTCCATTTGATGCTATGTATAGGGCATTACAGGCACGCTGCTTTCGCTGATGAACTCGTTAGCCATATCCGCAGCGCACCTCATGTTGAGACCCTCTATGAGCTCTTTCAGCATGGTATGTTAAGATACTAAATTACTGGGGAAAAAAAAATGTGGAGTGGGAAAAAAAGGTTGAGATTTATGCGGAAGAGCGAAATGAGACATTAAAAAGGATAAAGTTTAGTCGCTGTACTTATCTATTTATCTATTTATTTATTTTAATAGGACTTGCTCAATTCCCAGACAAAGAGTTCATTGGCCATCGTCCATACAATCCTACAACACGCACCTACGACAGCTTTACATGGGAGACCTTTCAGCAGATTGACCAACGCATTAATGCTTTTGGCAGTGGGATCATGCATCTGAACGAATCTTTCCTCGGAAACTCACAGCTGAACCGTTGGGCACTCGGTATCTGGTCATTAGGACGACCAGAGTGGTACATCACGGAAATGAGCTGCTACTTCTACAATTTGGTTAATGTCGCACTCTATGATACTCTTGGCCCGGATTCAATCGAGTATGTTAGTAACCACGCTGAGATCAGAGTTGTCGTTTGTAGCGGTAAGTAACCATCTCGTGTCACTTGTTAAAACACTGTCTTGGAGAATAAGACTCAAGATGCGATCTAGCCCCTTGCTCCCTGGCAAAAATATAATATTCACACAAATGTTCTATATATTTCCTTCTCTGTAAATCCAGCCAACCACATTGTCGCCCTACTTAAGATCGCACACAAGCTGTCAAGCTTGCAGGCCATCATCAGCATGGATTCGCTTTACGATACCTCCCGTTCTGCTCCTAATGCTGTCGTTGATTTGAATGTCATCCGTTCCTTGAGTAATGAGAATGGCATTAAAGTCTATGACTTTGAGGAAATCGAAGCCCTTGGAAAGGAGTTTCCGCGCCCACATACCCCGCCAAAGAAGGACGAAGTGGCTACATTATGTTACACAAGCGGGACTACGGGCCAACCGGTCCGTAAAAGCATCAAAATGTCTTAAGAAGCGTCAAATGATCATACAAAATGCATGTAATGCTTATACTATGAGGGCCTTTCTTTTTAACTAATGATAGAAAGGTGCCATGCTGACGCATAAGAATTTCATTGCCGCAGTCGGCACTTGCTATGAGGGAACACACATTGCCCCCGACGACGTAGTCCTCAGGTAATGCTGTTTGATGTTTCTTACAATGAAGATTTAATTTTCCCATTCTTACTGAACGAAAAAAAAAAAAAAAAAAAAAAAAAACAACTTTATAAATAGCTATTTACCGCTAGCTCATATCATGGGCCGTGTAGGGATTCTGGTTAGTACATCCGTGGGCTGCAAAACCGGATTCTTTCATGGAGATATGCTGGCGCTAATGGATGATGTCAATGAGCTCAAGCCAACGTTTTTCACAACAGTCCCTCGGTTATTGAATCGAATCTATGCTCGGGTTGTAGCGGCTACAGTAGATGCACCAGGGGCTGTTGGTAAATTATCACGCCATGCGGTAGCTGTGAAGCTTGCTAACCTTCACGCAGGGAAAGGTGTTCATCATCCGCTCTGGGACCGACTCTTGTTCAACAAGGTCAAGATGGCCCTCGGAGGAAGAGTTCAAGTCCTGGGAACCGGAAGTGCCCCTGTCGCCAAGGAGGTCCTCGACTTTTTGAGAGTTGTTTTCAGCTGTGTCGTAGCTGAGGGATATGGCTCAACTGAAACAACAAGTATTGCTACAGTTACACTCCCCGAGTACGTGGAAATAGTTGTATCGTCTTCATGTTTGTTTAATATTATCATCATGATAATTACTATTTTTGTTTTATTTTCCTATTATACATACCGACCAAATGTCTCATCACTGATCTCTTCTTTTCCCCTTTTTCCTCAGTGAACACGTTTCTGGCCATGTAGGCTGCCCTCGTCCTGGAATAGAACTCAAACTTGTGGATGTTCCAGAACTGAACTATCTCACCACAGATCAACCTTTCCCTCGAGGGGAGATCCAGCTACGAGGAGCTCCAATCTTCAAAGGCTATTTTAAGGACGAAGCGAGCACACGAGAAGCTGTTGATCCAGAGGGATGGCTAGCCACCGGGGATATTGGGGTTATGGATGATCGTGGATGCCTTACGATTGTTGATCGCAAGAAAAACATATTCAAGGTAAGTGAATAAAAATAATGTGGACTCCTCCAATGATTGTCAATATGTTGGATTTATTGATTTGGTTTAATTTTTTTTCCCCTCTTTAGTTAGCCCAGGGCGAGTATGTTGCTCCAGAAAAAATCGAGAATATCTTAACGGCTCGCTGCAATTTGGTGATGCAAATCTATGTGCACGGGGACTCACTTGAGAGTATGCTCGTGGCTGTAGCCATTCCCGATCCGGAGACATTCCTGCCGTTCGCTAATGCTGTGGTGACAAGTGAAGGAAATGATGCTCAAGAGGTAAAGCCTGGTGATATGGAGGGGTATGCTCGACTCTTGAGTGATCCCAGAGTCAAAGCGGCGTTTATACAGGAGTTAGAAAAGGCAGGTCGAGTTGGAGGTCTGAATGGATATGAGTTGGCCAAGAAGGTTCATTTGACAACGGATATGTTCTCAGTCGAGAATGGAATGGTCACACCAACGCTCAAGATCCGCCGACCGCAAGTCCGAGAATACTTCAAAGAGCATATCCAGGCCATGTATGAGGAGCTGCGACAGATGGTGTCTGCTAAACTTTAAATGCTTAAACAAAAAAAAAAAAAAAAATGAAGACGGTGATTATGGATAGTTCCTTATTATTTGTAAAAATTAAAAATAATAACAATAAAAGAACTTTCAAGAAGTGCACTATATAGTACTTTTGTTATTTACTACCGCCGTTATGCGGAGAAGTAGAGGAATGCAGACTAACAAAAAGTAGAAAGCATAGACGTAAGAATGTTTCTTGCGAGATACAGGTCGTAAATAAATACAAAATGTTATAAAGACTTGTCAGAAGGCGGAAACAGGCAAGGTCAATTTAATTTATTAAAACGCGAAGATAAGTATCGGTGAGTTTATTCTTTTCTTTTTTTTATTGACAGATTGGTTAGACGCAAAACACAATAGTGAAATATCCATAAATGCCAGCAGCTTCATTCCCAGCGACTTGACTTGGTACTATTGCTGTTAGAGACAAGAACCAAAGCCTGCAATCAATCGATCGAAAAAAAAAAAAAAAAAAAAAAAGAGAGGGCGTCCCGGAATGACCACCATCTTTGGGCCAGTATGGAGGCTTGGCAACAAATCTCGAGGAAAGAAGAGGATAGGAAGGAGATAGAAAATAAAAGAGACAGGGTAGAAGGTGTGATATTTGGTTTTTACAATTTTTTAACCTCCTTGACATGCATTCACATGCGTCAATGCATTGATTGCATCTCATTACTTCAGTCCGTGTTATAATGCCAATTATCAAGTAGATTACGGCTCTGGCGGCGCCACCATACGCTATAGTTGTATGTGCGACTTCTTATGCTGGTAGGAAGCACAGAGAACTGAATCTAGCCTGCCTATAAGTTGGTGAAAGCTGAACTCTCTAAACGGGCAACTTTGCCCGCTTTATGGTTCAAGAGTTAGAGAAAAAGCAAAAGCATCAAATTAGAGCTCCAGCATGGCACTTTGCTTTCACTCTATAACAAAAGCGCAGACACTTTTGAAACTGAGGAGAGTTACTCGTTTTAGCGCTAGGAGCATTATCAAAAGTTTCTTTTCTTGAATAGAAGTGAATATGAAGCGTTGGTGATGATGTATCATGAAAAACCCGTGAGTGTTGTTGCCATTTCAGTACAGCATTTGAGACCGTGCTGAAGCCATATGAATAAAGAATGACAGCAGCATACATATGACTAATAGAGCTATCATATAACATCATGAGTGTATTGATTTGTAAAACGGACAATGCAAATACTAAGGAAATAACTGTGG
Source organism: Lobosporangium transversale (assembly GCF_002105155.1). Classification (NCBI taxonomy): domain Eukaryota; kingdom Fungi; phylum Mortierellomycota; class Mortierellomycetes; order Mortierellales; family Mortierellaceae; genus Lobosporangium; species Lobosporangium transversale. The sequence continues at coordinate 158,610 of NW_019029013.1, read as the reverse complement.
AGGAAGAAGAAAGAGAAGAGAAAGTATAAATGTGACATGACGTCTTTTTTCTATCTCGCAGTAACGACAAAAAAACCACCTTGAACTTCAATAAAACAGAGCTCAAGCCTTGATCTCGCCAGCTCGTGTTTAGAGATGTTACAAAATACTACAGGGAAGCGTTAAAAGTTCAGCAATCATTAGCTTGTCAGTGGCATTACGTCTATTCACTTTTACTCTTGGTTTATAGACGAGTAAAAAAACCCCTATGAGCGATCACGGAGTAGTCGAAATGTAGACATCTTTCAAGAAAAAAAAAAATCAATTTATATTGTATACCATTCTCCAAAATGTGCGGATGGAACGATTGACTTTTTTTCTTGTTTTTCATCCCTGTAAACAGGACAGAGCCACTGTTAGACTAACATCCGTATGCAGTTGTCTAGTTAGGGCAGACATTCTCATTTCATTTTATTTTATTTTTTCTCTCGTTGAGGCAATGAAGATTGCCAAACATTTTCCTTCAATAATCAACATGTTTATGAGAGGAGGACTCTTTTACATACCTCCACTGCATCTTTTCTATCTCTGATATTATAATTAGCATGTAGATGGGCGCGGCTTTATCCACAGACCTGAAGAGCCCACATAGACCCTTTCAACGGCTTATATCATTACAATGATCAGAGAAGAAAAAAGTCGCCCACCAAGAGTAACAGTTGCTGTGTCACTGAAACTGGTTTTATCCGATATTCAAGTCTTTATTCCATTAACAGGTTCCCGTAATGTTGTAAAAGCCTCACCTCCTTCATAGCAGTGGTATGCTTGAAGCCGTTAATGCATGGAAGGGAAGGGTAAAGAGCAAATTAGCCAGTGCCTTCCGGTTTGGTAAGCCAAAAGCAAGCTTTATTACTATGAGATATTCCAAGGCGCGATGTGATTGATGAAAATAGAGTAGAATAAGTATACAGAGCTGACTTTTTATTTTTTTTCTGCTGATATTGCTAATACAATGTTTAGTCGTCAAATGGTATTTTCTCGCTCAGCACGTCCTCTTGATCAGAGTTTATATCCTTCCTACTAGTGCTTCCGTTGTTTTGGCCATCTTCGGACACCATGTTACGGCCGTGGCCCGATTCGCGATTGGCACTATTCTTACGCTGATGTTCATGCTGCTGGCGCTGATACTTCCGTACCTCCACTTTCTCATCGTCCCCAAACTCAAACAGGGACCCTACCCCATCACCTATCAATGAGGCTCCAGAGCCGACTCTTGGTGTCTTTGCATGGATCGAAGACTGACGACTGATATTCCGACTAATTCTTCCTAATGTCAAATCCAAATTCGGTTCCATGAGCGATCGTGACCCACCCGCAACACTCGAGTTCGAGCCTGTAACTTGGATGCCGTCTGTCACAGCAACAGCTGCTATCCTAGTAGAGAAAGCAGTGGTATTGGACTCAATCCGAAGGTCATTTAATATCCCGATCATATCGTGTAAACGGCTCCTCTCAATCTGAAGTTGGCGTGCCCCAAAGTCTCTCATAGCTTTTTCCAGCTCCTTGGTATGGTGGTTCTGTAAATGCGCTAGCTCTTCAAAGAGCGATCCCCGCAAACTGTTCAATAGGCTGGACGCTTCTCCAATTTTGCCTTCGATCTCTTCCAAGGACGAAGCCTGGGCTGTTGACTTTGAAGAGGTTACTGTAGTAATGGACGAGAATGGCGGCGTGTGGAGAGATGTACTAGTCATCATGTTTTTCGTGACTGGACTCTGGCCGCCTCTACGTGATCGAAATGGACTGGAGATGATGCTGTTACTACTAGCGGCGCTAGTCAAGCTGGTTTGAGACATGCTAGGCGTCAGTTTCATAACTAAAGATGAGCGTTTGTTATATGGTAACAATGGTGGTGTCGAAGGTGATATAACTTGCGGTGTTGAAGAAGATGGTGACGAAGGGGCAGATCTAATCTTAGATGACCTGCCCACGGCGCTTTCGGATGCAGCCCTTATGTGCTGCCTTCTTCCGGATCCTGAGGCGAAAGACTCAGAGACAGCTCCGAAGGCTGAAGTGGCCACATGTCCAACTGCACCAAGCGCTGCACCTGCACCATTGACTGCATACTTGGCCCCTCCTCCAATAGTAAATAATCCCGACCGCCACATATCATTCCGACGCATTGATTGTTCTGTTTTCTGCGCTACCACTCTCAGTTGCCGTATAGACGCGATGATTTCCTGTGGGTGTTTCAGCGCCTTCAATGTCCCATCAATCACAAATGAAAAGTCTAAAACGAAAAATCGTTAAATAAATTATCAGCGTATTAAATAAATATATGGGTAAGTAAAGATAACTACAAGAATAATAACACTAAAGGTTCTCTGGTCTACCTTCAAACAAGTTTCCAAATGACTCAATGTCAGAAGCACGCATAGTAGTTTGCGTTGAGGCAATCGCTTTTGTTGCATTAACATATTCGCTCTTATTATCAAAGTCAATCAAGTATGACCGATCCAAGGCTCCTGCCAAAATATCGAGCTGCTGAGGTACATCTGTATGTAACCAAAAAAAAAAAAAAAAAAAAAAAAAGAGAGAGAGATGGCAACAACAGCATATGGTAAGCCCTTTATCCAGTAGCGGGATCGCTGATATCATATAAAATATACCATAGTCTTCGGATCAATGCGCTGACCTTGTGTGCTTCGACTCAATTTCCTAGCACACTTTCTAACTTGCTGTACTGCTGCCTCCAGTCTCAAGACCTCTTCGTTCAAATGATGGAAATACATCTCTTCATGCTCCAGGTTCTCGATAGTGGATGGGAAATTGTCAAAGATACTGTCGATTGCATTCTCCTGCTTAATCATTGATCGCTCTAATATTAAATCACGCTTTTATTATTTTTTTTTAAAAAAAAAAAAAATGTCGACGTCAAATACTTAGTCAGGCGCTTGCGGGGAGTATACTGTCTCTCTATCACTTACCTGCAACTCCGGTATTAATATGAACTCCCAAACTAGTTCGTGGTTAGCTAGGACTGGATGGCTTGACAGATAGTTCAAGAACATGTCCAACCTTCTGGCAGATATCGCAAGAACAGTTTTAGAAGGTCGGCTTGGAGAGAGCAAAAAGGGCGAATAAAAATCTTTGAGCGAGGGTATACAAGCATCAGGCCCTTCAATTAATAGGTTTTGCCGCAAGAACTGAAAATCCTCTAATGATCGCAACATTGTTACAATGGTTGACGGGCCTGAGGACTATAAGAGTGGACATGTATAGTTATGTATTGATTTTTGGCAAATGTAGTCAATAATTTTTAGCATATTAGTTCGCAGTATATCCTTGCGATAACCAAAACAGCTGCCTTAGTATCATGAAGACATAGAAAGGCCATAAAACTTTACCGCTCCACTCTTGACGATATATCGGACTTTACCATCCCGCTCCATAGTTCCTCTGACAACTCGGATAGCTTTCTTAGGTAAATTGCTTGATGGAGTTGGCTTCTTTCCTTGGACCTTGGACAACGACAATGATAGAGAAGACTTTTCTGAACTCCTGTTATGAACATAACAATGATCATCACTATCCCAGAAAAGCATTGCATTGTCGAGCATATCAAGAATTATAGGGTCATTCGTCATATCTGCCGGCGACTCGTTTGCCCAGTCTCTCAATTCCGGATTAGCGCCCCTCTGCAATAAAAATTCGACCACGACAGCTGAATTTGATTGACATGCTAATTGAAGAGGGGTACTGCCATCCACTGCAGACTGAATATCGACCATTGACGTCCGTTCTTCTAGTAGTTTGACCATCTCTAAATTACCTCGAAGACACGCCATATGTAGTGGCGTATAACCTCTTGAGTCTGTTATCAATGGGTCCACACAATCACCAGTCGCCAATAAGCTTTCAACGGCAGCGGTGTTATCATGAAGAGTCCATTTCAGGAGAGGCGTCCATCCTGCATAGTTTTCAATATCTGGATTTGCTCCACATGAGATCAAATCCTGGATCAGCTTCGGATCATTTATGAAATGAAGCGCTGTATCACCACTATTATTCTGTCGGTCCAAATCTCTGGGTGCCATCTTTTTGGTAAGAGCCGATATGATTTGGTTTCCGCCATGATCACGATCACGGTCTTTACTATAGTCGTCCTGCTGCTTTTTTGCAGAGATGATGAGTGGAGTATCGCCCTCGTTATTGGGAAGACCAAGGTCAGGTTCAGATTTCAAGAGTTCTTCTAGAACTACCAGATTTTCTCTATTATCCTTTTTGGCCGCCACACACACATGGACCGCAGTATTTCCAAGTACATCCTGTCTATTAATAATAGCCTTTAGATCTGCTTCCTTAATACCCTGAGCCTGATGAAGAATAAATTGAATCATATCCTTATTCTTCAAGTTGGCACAGAGCATGAGTGGAGTTTTGCCTTCATAATTCCACACGTCCACCGACTGACCTTGCTCCTCCACAAGGTATCGTAGTACTTCCATCTGCTGTGCTTGACAGGCTATCAATACACCATTATTACCAACAAAATCTCGACTCTTTATAGCGGAGATAGATGGTGGCTCCTGGATAACTGACTCAGGCATAGAATGATCACTATCAGTTCCAAAACTTGCCACTGACGTTCTTCGAAGTAAAGGTGACGCCGATAATGGTTGTTGTTTTTGCTTAGTTTGATTACATTCTGAAGCTTCAGAAAAAATATTTTTGATTCCTTTCATATCACCTGAACGGACCATGTCCCAATACTCCTGATTTTTGGCTGAGAATGGCAATAATTGTTTGATATGGGTAATAATGTATCGTGAGACAGCTTCCAGCGTAGAAAGAGAGTATCCATATTCACCGCTTGATGGGTCTCCAAATAGGACGAAGTTCTTCATATAATAAAGATTTGATGCCAAATTGCTGATATCTGAGCGAAGAACTGTAAGAAGCAAGATGGGAATAAGGTCATCTGCCCCTCCAGATAATGTGCTAGCCACTCGAACAGACCTTATCAAGTAATTTAGTTTCTCTTCGGGTGTCCGCAGTATTCCAATGGACTGGAATTCATTCAATGCAGAGACAAGACATTGATAGTGTTGTGGAGTATCCGATAGTCCAATCTGAACAAGATCTAAATTCTGAGCAAGATAAAATGTCAGCTAACTTTCTACATTGCTAGCTCTACTAATCCCGTTGGATAGTCAGAAAGCATCATAGAACACAAGCATTACCCGGAGATCCCTTATAGCCTCTGATAAATCCCAGTCTTGTTGCTTAAATTGAAGGGTGATTTTGAAGAATACAATATCATAGGTTGAATTCATGATGTGATTCTCTAAAAGCTGATCCAATACATCTACTGTCACTTTGTATTCGTCTAACAGTCTCATAAGTATTTTCGAGTCCAGTTTATTCATGAGCTAAAATATGAAAATATGAAATGAGGAATCGCTATTAATGATATGGGTTGTCTGATAATGACTTTTTTTTTTTTTTTTTTTTTTTTTTTTCCATTGAAAAAATATATATACCTCCACACTATTGGCTAAAAGACGATCCACAGCAGTCCGTATATCATCCAAGTTGTTTTTCGCCATCATCGCGTCATTGAAATCCATAATCAATTTTTCCAGTTTCTGTGATACGCCAGGGAAACGTTGCAGCACAATATGAAGGGTCAAGAAAGGTCGTCCTTTGGATCGTCTGTGGACATAACTGTAAGGATCTGTTGCATTATATATTGAGTACTGGCCCAAGCGATACCGGTTGCGGCGACTGGTGGTAGTAGCTGCTATTGGGGAATGGGTCTCTGCGCGCAATGGAGGACTAAATAACCCCGATGATCCTGTCAATCTGTCAGTGTTGCTTTCATTGCGATAAGTGATGTCATTTCCTTTGTCTTCTGGGATTAAAGTGGTTGCAGTACTTGTTGTAGGATGACCTAATAATATCTGATCGTTATTTTGCGGGATTCCTACGAGAGGGCGGTCAATGAATTGAATAAGCCAGCCTCTTCCCTCATCATCATAAAATATCTGTTCCGAGACAAGACGCGCTTGCTTCAAGAGCTTAAATCCCTTGGCCGTCGTCACTAAGGAAAAAACAAATGCAATGTTCATAAGGCGAATATGTCGATGGTCAATTGTGCGAATGACATATAAAGTTACCAATGTCAGAGATAGAGCGTTTTTTTCTTTTTTTCTTTTTGCTTTGTACCAGTCGTATCTGTGACAATCAAGGTGCGTCCGTTCAGAGTTGTAACAGATAGGCTTTTAGTCACTGGATGATCTCTGTCAGGGATACGGACAATATGGCTCACTATATCACATATTTATTCAAGGTGAAGCGCAAGAAATTATAATGTTAGTATAAAGTAAGACAAACTTTTAATATCATCACAGGGCGAAGTAATTTTTTTGGTTACGTACTGATGAATTCCTCATCCATGCCACCCCATTCCCATTCCAATTTCAAAAGCGCATTAGTGCCCATGAGCGACTGTTGGACCGGACAAAGAATGACCAGCTGATGACCATGTTGTCGGTCTCGTTCCCGAACTATTGATGCTAAACATGTCTCAAATGTCCGTTTCAAGGACTGGACATGCTTGAGTTGCTCGGGGTCGATGAGGTCGGATGTCGAAACAGAATTGGATTCTTGAAAGAAGAGCAAGGACAGGAAGTGATTGGTGGTTGTACTGGGCCATAATCGGTCATCATGATAGGGATGATATAACACAGAGTTATCCCCTGCGGTTGCAGTTGCAGTGGCACTTGCGGGTGATTGGAACAAGGACCGCGTCAGGTCCATGGCACATTATCTGTCAAGTAAATTGAAGTGCGAAGAGATTAAGATGTAGATCAAGAGGAAGTGAATTATATTTCACGGGAAAATCGTAATAGCCACGTGCTCTAAATTGAATAGGAGTGAACCCACCACCAAGTGGATTTGTTCATCCAACGCCAAACTCTACAAACAGCCCTCAACAGCACTGGACCGGTACATGACTTAGCAGAGTGAATCAATAGTATCGCTGTAGAAGACAAGGTAACGAAACTTGTACGAAGGGCTTCTGCAGACTTGTTTTCAATGCAACCTGTCCAGTCCCAACTCTCCTTACGCGTACTCCCTTTGAGTGCCAGCTTAAATCTGAATTGACCACATGATCCTAGATGTCTTTCTGACGCTTGCCTATACTCCATTCCTTCCTCCTTTCTACCCAACAGCCATTCAACTTATCACACTCAATCCTTCTCCACTATATATCTCAGCGGCTTATGCGACTGTGCAAGGTACGTATACAGCCTTTGTCCCGGCAGCAAAAGCTTAGTCTGCGCATCAGTGTGTTCAATCAGCCTATCCCTCGACAAAGAATATTTAAATACTAATACCAACTTGTTATATTGCAAACGTATTAGTGGTGCTGCGAAGGGAGTATGGGGCAAGCTTGCGTTGCTATGCAGGCGAGGCATAGTCTTAATGACTCTAATGGAATGAAGAACCTGCAGGCACACTAGCCAACTTTTTTTGTATCAGATTACAGGCCATCCTTGCGTATCACCACATCGTTTCGCGTCTTCGCAACCCACTCCTTCATTTCTTGCAGAAGGTTACAGCCCTGTCCTTCATATATCCATTTTGTTTTTATAATATTGCGTCATCAAATTACGCACTCAGTTGGGCAGTTCAGGAAACAATCGTGGTGGAGCCCTCCGAGGCTTGTTGGCATTATGTTTCCTAATTTTCGATAATACTTTAATCCTGCTAGCAATGACAAGCCCATAACGAAGGAGATGCGTCTTCCCTATTTGCGAATCCAAACTCGTCTTAATATTCGGGCATCTTTAAACTCTAAGAGAGGAGACGAAGCTCGATCAATGTAGACATTTCTTTGAGTCAGGCCATCAGTTAGGAAAACGAAGACAAAGAGGGAAGCGAGACTCTCCTTACCCTGCTCCTAGTTCTTAATGCCAATTTCCCAATATTGGCTAAATTCGTAATTTCATCCGTGTTTTATCTTGTCGTTTTTTTCCTCTGTTGGATTTGTTATCAGGATCTATCTCTAGTGGGCAAAGAACGGATATTGAATTATTTACACCTCTGATGTTATCTTTTGGTCATCTGCCGTCTGTCACCTGTGGTGCTTGGACCTTCCACGCGTCTTGCCTTGTCTAATAGACAAGCGCAATTAAGTTCAAGGGACTGTCCCTGGCCATAACAATAAATAATAGAAGCATCTCCGATGCATTAACAAGAGATTGATCAATTGATGCCTATTATACATACCTTGTACACAGAAGCTGGGGGTTACATCATTGCTCGGGGATTATTATCTCTCTCTCTCCTTCCCTGTTTTTAGTCACTACGCGTCAACAATGGGAGGAAGGAGACGAAACCCAACCAATGGTGAGACGCCGGATTGAGGTCTAGGGTTTTGGCAATAGGACGAGAAATGGCTATTTTTAAACCCTTATTCCTAAGTTCAAAAAAAAGGAGAGAGGATGAAGAGAGAATAAGAGAAATAAAAGGAAGCTGTTTCCCTGACTTTATACCCTTAAAAAAATCCCCGGACAATTGCTTGGTTCCTTCCTTTTAGGAGCAGGGTTTGCTTTATAAGTCACTGAATGCTGGTGTAAGGTTCAGGGTGATAAACAGTAATGAAGAGGTTCAAGTTTACACAACATTATCCAAGCAACCAAAGAGTTTATTTTGCATTAAAGGTTGAATAAGTGGCAATCCCATACAAATTTGAAGAACCAGTCTTAACCACAGACACCACATATTTTTATGCATCAGAAAAACATGTACATGTACATGTATATTATACACATATACATACATCCAAACATTTTTTTTAAGCTTTTTGTAAGGTTCATATGCAGCAAGCTTGGGCCACCAAAAAATCTTAAATGGGACCAAAGAATTACAAATGATCCCAGATGTGGGGCGTCAAAATACAACGCATGAATTTCCTTTGATTTGATCCTAGGAAAAAAAAATAAAATAAAAGGGCAATTATTGTGGATCTCAAGGAGAACAAGAAGAGTCCAGAACGTGCTCAAAACAATGTAAGCAGTTGCCGTAGCTTATACTAAGTCCACTAATTATCCTCTATTTCCCCTTAGAAATAAACTTCTTCAGTAAGGCTTCACACCAAGACATTATTATTATTATTATTATTATTATTATTATTATTATTATATGGGAAATTTTTTTTCTGGAACAAAGACGCACCGTTACTGCCGTGTCTTTTTATCCTAATAACAATTGCTTGCTTTTATGGCGGAAGTGTCAGTTGAGCTCATTGTTAGGATCAATACTTCCGATTTCAAGTTACGACTTCAACGCCAGTAATCAAAGGAGATAGCATGCAAGGCATATATATGTATATATTACAACTGCTACTGTAAAAGAAAATTGGATGCACTAATTTTTTTTTGCATTGACCACCGACCGTTGGACTCAGATAGCCCCTTTCATTGCTGGTATAAGCGCGGTTGCCCGTTTGAGTCCCCTCCTCTTATCTGAGGTAAACAAACATTTAGATTCCCCCTCCCCCACATGGATGCATATTTTTATGCGATTAAAAAAGGGGGAAAGGAGCCAAAAGAAATAGAGGATCCAAATATGATGCATAAATTCGTTACTATATGGTGCTTTTACGCAGTATCGCAACCTCATTGAGGACCTTCCGGTTCTACAAGTGTCAGGTGCTGAAGACTCTGTATGACATGGCATTATTGTAGGTCTCCCATTGGCTGACATGTTATCCAAATCATTTTTTATAGGCTTCATCGGGACCATTGTTAATTCAAAATTTATGTATTCTAAACATATAAAATATGGAAAAAGAATAGGGTTCTAGTAGACTGGACAAATGGACAAATGGACAAATGGAGGAACAAACCTTTTGATCAATTGAAAGAATGATCCAAAAAAAAAAAAAAAAAAAAAAAAGAATGAGCACCAGAAATAAGGGCCCGGTTGAAAATAAAACACTCGGAGATGAAACATTTCCAGGAGATCTTTACCTGCTGTCAACCAGCAGTAAGAAATGAATAAAATCGTCAATCGCTCTCAAAAGCGAAGAAAAGAGGAAGCAAATGAGGACGAGGGTGAGCGAGAGAGCTGTAGAAAACCTGAGCGAAAAAAAAAAAAAAAAAAAAAAAAAAAAAAAGAACCGCAGAAAACGTAATGCAAACACAACCCTTACGATCTTGTGCGACAACACCTTGTTGCCGATGTTTGGAAGGGAAAATATGTAAACTATGAACAGCTGCCTATAGACTATCTTATCCATAGGGCCCTCCTACCCACCTCACTTCCCTACGTTCCTGTCTCTGTATTTCTATCCGACTATTCCTCTTTCTCTTTCTTATTTCTTGGGGAACTCAAGGCTAGCTGATCGTATGGTCGTTCTATTTTTGCTTTTTTCCTTAATTGTTTCGATATGATTCCAGGGAACAATATCTAATGAGAGCTGTCATATAAATATAGAGACAAGAATGAAAGAAATCGAGATTCGATAAACTAAACAAGATATATACATTGCCTAACTTTGGGTATGAAACAGGGCGCAGCGGGCGGACAAAAAAATAGAATAGAATAGAATAGAATAGCCATAAAAACAAATAAAAAATGAGATCCATGGTAGAGCCTGCGTTTTTATTGGTCCTCTTGTGTTCAAAAAAACCGTTTTGGCGCGCAAAAAAAAAAAAAAAAAAAAAAGGCGCGGGCATGTTTGCATAATGACCATGCAATCGTTGAATGATGAACTGTTGCTATTGTAACATCTGTCTTGGACCGTTGAAATTGTGTCCATTTGAATCAGGGCCCTGTCTTTTTGGTAACACTAACACTTGGGTCCCTATTTATTTTTATTTTATTTTTGAACTAAAGGACCCTTCCTTACTGTGCCAATTGGATCCGTAATTTCTATGGATTGAGTAAAGTAAAAATAAAAATAAAAATAAGATCGTCCTCCTTCTAAATGCTATCTTTGTCCGTGTACAAAGATTAAAAAAATAAAAAAAAGGTATCACAAGAGAAAGAAGCCATTCAAGCATTAGGAATCAGCGTCGCATTATCGCCAATAGCTTGACATTGTGGAAGTAATAAATAAATAATCGGGCTTACAACTTGCATAGCATGCAATGCATGTACAGCAGACATATTAATGTGTATATTTTCTCCTAGCGTTTCAACGCAACGCAACCTCCTTTTTTTTATGCTCCTGTCCTTGTTGTAGACTCTTTTGTAATCCCCTTTCCCGCACACCGCCATGGATGAACAAACACGCTATGGGTAGAAAACGGTAAGTAATAAGATGCATTGTTCATCGTTTTTCAGTATGTTTCTAGGGACAAGTTAATCCTGATCAATGATCCTGTCAAAGACAAGGAGATGAGTTAAATAAAAATATAAAAATAAATATAAAAATGGATAATAGTAACAATACTCGCTTTACCAATCACAATGGGAGAGTAACATGGTGACCATGAGGTACTTCCGTGTTCATTAAATGAAATAAGAAAAAGTACGATCTCATTTTGTCCACCATCTCCGCTTTTTTTTTTTTTTTTTTTTTTTTTTTTTAATTATAATACTCTAATCGGGCCTACCTTATTGTTAAATGCGATTCTATTACTTTCTTTTATTTAGTAGTACTCTTTTCTATTCTTTTTTGGAGTTCTGTTTTTAGGGTCTCAACAGAGACGTTAAATTTCAAATCCCTTGCATTGTACACTAATGCATTATGCATTTGTACAACACCAACTCCCTCTTCCCCGACCCCTCCACAATCCACTCCAAATCCTTTTATTTCTCTTTACATTCGATTCATTCTTCATTCAATCGTGTTCGATTCAACAACATCTCAGTCTCTCATCTTTAGATTCAACCGCTTTATTGGTTGTTGCTCCCATCCTCAGCAGCCCATTCGGTACCGAACCATTGCTCTGTGTGGCCAAGGGTAGATCTCGGAGAAAAAAAAAGATATAAAATGAGGCTTCATTCCCGGCTTTTTTTTTTAAAAAAAAAAAAAAATCATCGTTTTCATAATACTTCATTAATCTGATTTCTATATCTTGGTGTTTTCTATTACTTTCTCTTCTCTTCCTCTTCCTCTTCCAACCTTGATCTTCCAACTCCTCTCAACAGGCAATTTATATGTATTAAATACATCTCATTGCTTCAGTATAAATCAATTGCCCCGCACGCCCACACGGCAAAAGAACAGCCCTCCTCATACTCATCTACCTCCTCATTAAATACAGTCCATCCAACCATTCTATTTCCTATCCTCCATCTAAATCCTTGTAATTTCGCTCTATACCAAGGACTTTTTCCCTTCACCATCTTTACACTAGTTCTCACTAATAATTAATAACATGTTTATCAACTCCGCCCGAGGAAACAACCGATCTGGTCATGGGTATGTTATTCTGATTTATGTCGGATTTTTAACAACTTTGTGGCGGTTCTTTACACACGCGCCTACTTGCATGCATATCTGTCCAGAACGGGGTCGTTGCTTTTTTCTTTCCCCTAGAAATGTGAATATTACATCAACACTAACCGACCCCTTATTTTTTTATTATTTATTTGTCATGCCTTGGTTCTCTCTGGTGTCCATGTGTCCTTCGACCGACAACATCTCATGTTTTTGGACTATGCCCCTTATATCTCCATACTACAATGCCCTGTTGCATACCCAAATGGTCCTTGTCCACAACAACAATGGTTTGATTTAAATAATGCCTATCCGCACCTTCTTCTATCCGTTTCTCATCATCATATATTCTCAACCATCTTTCCCTTTTTTACAATCTTGTATCTATTTATACCTTTCTCTTTCCTTTTCTTCTACTATACCTCGTTCGAACATGACCATTTTTTGAATAAAATAAAATGCTTTGCTTCTGCGGATGATTGACTATTTCTGCAGATCAACAAGCTACCATCGTCGCTCAATCAGCTGCGTCACCTCTCATGATGACCTTGCCCTATACCCTGTTGGAGCCATTGAGGAAGAGACAACCACAACCATTGCTACCAATGGAGACTCCCCAGCCCCTCGGATGGAAAGCAACGGCTCCATGGCTCAACGTTCTGGTGATAATGCCGATGACGCAAACAGCATTGGCGCTGGCTCTCTCGGTGGAAAAATCAAGGTAACAGCAAACTCCAATCATTCCTTCAACTCATTTTTTTTCGGACTCTCTTTTTTGTCAACATGATGCGATGTGTCATGTACTCTTTCATTTGCTATTGTGATGAAGCAAAAGAGCTCAAACATATCGTCATTTTCATTGTCATTTGTTATTGTCATCAATATTGGAAAATTCAGTAACCGACACAAACAAACAACAAACAAAATATGTGCAGGCAGCCGTTTGCGTTATTTGATTTACAATTCAGCCTCCAAGAAGAATAGGCAGACGAACTTTCTATTCTTTCATATTCCCCACCCCTGATCCCTTTCTTTCTTTTCTTTATGGAGGATGAATGTGTGTGTGATCTTGTCTTTTTTGATGCATAAAAGCATGCCATCTGTCAACATGACATGCATGCATGCGCTTCTATGTTTTTCCATGCATAAGCTTAAAGATTTTTTTTCCTTACATGATCCAACTAACCACATTCCATCCAACTTTTTTTTTTTTTTTTTTTTTTTTTTGCAGCTTACTCCAGGCGCTCCTGGGCCACGCCGATCATTGTTATCGGATATGCTCAACAGCCAGAACCAAAGTACCAGTCGTTTGGAACAGAATGCTCACCGTCGTCGCATGCTCAAGTCGATGCGCCGATACTCTATAGATGCATCCGAGATGAACTTTAACATCGTGGGTTTATACCCCTCCGGCCGCGCCTCACCCATGAAAGGGATTCCTTCTGAGGGTGAGGAGCCCGCTACAGCTGATAGTGGCGCAACGGCTGGCGGTGATGGAGGCAATGGTGGCGGTGTCCGTACTGCACAGGATTTCAGAGATATTCCCACGGTTCGTTATCTTCGTAACCCTATTCAAGCCACTGTTAAGACCAAACTTATCCAAGGCAGTGTTCGACGTGGTGCTGGAGGTGACAATGAAGCCCCTGATTACTTTGGAACAGAAGACCGCGTCTGGTAAAAAGAAAGCGCTCTCTGTCATCTTCACCATGCCAGTTGTCCAAGCTGACTGGAACGAGAAAAAAAAAATTGAAGAGGGAGGATCTCGAACACATTATTCTCTCTTCATGGACGCGTCCCTCAGTCCTTCTATTTTTCTGCCTTTCGAACCTTATTTTTTTTTTTTTTTATTTACCTTTGCTACATTATTGTATACTTCTGCATACTTCATTGTTCTTCGTAGTTTGTACTTTATCCACACCCCGCTCTATACCCACATCTTACTTTTTTACTTTACCACCCAACTAGGTGAAGCACTGTATTCTCCAAGCTACTATTATTATTACTATAGCTCCTGCTACCAATAATAATAATAATAATAAAACAATAATCGCTATCCCTAGCTCCTTGATGACATGCTATCTGTTCTTTTCTGAGGCATATAATATTATAGGATGTGTTCCGCATCCAACTTTTCCCCCGCTTTTATTGAAAACCTTTCTCGGTTCACTTATTATCATTGTTGTTATTTTCACAAGCCTCGAGGAGTGATGGAGAGAGGAATGTGAAAAGGAGAAGAAAAAAAATAACGCATATCTTGCACCTCCTTTTTTTAAATCTCTATTCCTTCCTTCTTTCCTTCGGCATTTTCAAGCGAGATTAATAGATGGCTTTTTTGTTATTGGTATATAATATATACTATTACTCTTCTTCTGAACATACTTTTTTGAATGGAGCATAAAACTATGCTATAATAGCTGTGGTATTTACTCAATGGCGTTGACATAGGTTCATGCAATCTTGTCTATTTTTCTAAACAACAAAAAAAAAAACCACAAACACAGACACAGACACAGACATAGACACAAACACAGGCCGGGCACAATACAGCCAACTCCTCCATTTGGACACCAACAAATGATGCTTCGCCCAAATAGAGAAAGAAAAAGCATGAATAGAATATATAGGATTTTTTTATTTATTTCATGATGCTCATTTTTTTCTAGAAAAAATATAATACAGATTGTGTGAAGCAGACAAAAATGCTATAGAAGTCATTAGATTACATATATAACAAGTGGTGTACAATTGAAGCCAATAACAAAAATAACGTATATACTACGATGAATAGAAAGAGAGGAAAAAAAAAAAAAAAAAAAAAAAAAAAACATCACACAAGATAACAACAAAAAGAAAAACTCCTCCTTGTTTTCTCCTCTCATCTATCACCACAACCACTTGCATCCTCTGCCTTGCCCTGCTGTTATTGTTGTTGCTGTTGTTGTGCTCGAAGACTCTCATGGAATCCACTCATTTCCTTCTCAATATCCAAGTCTAGATGAGATATAATCACATCGTCGCTCGCGCCACCATCCACAACTCCATTTTTAGCTATTATAGGTTCACCCGAACTGTGATGATCAATTCTCTCACTAGCAGTCGCAGCACTAAATAGTGGCGAGTGCATAGGCGTCGGACACGCCGACGACGGTGGCTGAGATACATCTGTCATCAGATTTTGCAACGCATCTGTATCTACGCCTGCACCTGTGCCTGCATCTGCATCTGTATCTGCTCCTCTTCTTCGATTTTTTGGACCATTTCCTGTAGCTGCAGTCACAACAACACCATGGAGTGAGTCAAAATTCATCCTTGACCCCGCTAATTTGGAAATGTGGTCTACACCTAGACTATGAGGATTTGATCGTGGTATGTGGTCAGAGCCATGACTGCTTCTTGCTCGTCGCCTCCGAACACCGACACGAAGTGAATCCTGCGCCATCCTGCCCACCTGTGCAAGGGAAGACGAAGGAGAAGAAGATCCAACGGTCCTGTGGATCCGTGATTTAGTTTGCATAGTTTGCATACTTTGCATGAATCGAGTCACATCTGAAGAAGCTGATGAAGAACGATGCTTCCGTAAACCGCCAGTTACTCTTCTCTGAAGACAATGCGGTTCTTGATAGAACTGTTGCTGTTGTTGCTGATGTTGTTGATGATCAGCTAGCAAGGTTGCTGGCATGGTCGTTGCGTTTCCAGACTTAAGAGCTCCCTGTAGCTGCAATCCTACATGAGGCAAACTAGGCAAGCGACTTCGTCTGAACATACCAATAGGTACACGTTCCCACCGGTGCAGATCCTTGAGTAACGCCTTCTCTCTTTCAGTCTCTTTATCAGCACCACTTTCATCCATAGTTCCCCCCGTATGTTCTGGAGATGGAGACCTAGAGGATGATCGATCATACAATGCAGAAGTATCCAGTAGATCATCCATTGGTATAACTTCGACAGTTGATGGCTTTGCCTCCTTAGACTTAGAGATGCTATACTTGCGCGTACGAACTGAGGATCCTTGCTGTTGCTGTTGATAGGGGTTCGGGTTTACTCCAGGCTTCGGAAGCGTAGTCGAAGGCATGGGAATCTTATCAGATAGATCTATGAATGGCATGGCTGCCTTGGAAAATTCATAAGCCACTGTTGATATGGCCACTACCGCCGGAGCAAGCTCAGATATAGATCTCGCGATAAGTGAGGGTGTTGTATGATTATTAAAGGCATGAGTACCGAATGAGGGTAGAGGTTCGAGCAATGATGGTACTGGTATGGACTCGGATGGTGATGAAACGCTGATTGAACTAGAATGAAGAGATAGCTCACTTCCTGGTATTGAAATTGAATCCTTTTCATCCATTGCTGAATTGCTTTTAGAGCTAATAGTCGACAGGCGCCTCCTCTTTGCTTGATATGGCGTCTCCTTTGGAATGTTTGCAAAAAAAAAAGTAACAGACAACATGCAATTAGTAACTTTTTCCTTTTTTATGTGACCAATAGTTGTCTTCAATGATGCAAACACATTACATACCTCCTTGATCTTCACACCATCATCCTTACGCTTCCTGGGATCATTATTAGGGGTATCTACAGACATTGTGTCCAAGGGATTGGTTTCGCTTCTGACAAGCCCAAAATCATCCTCTTCGTGTACATTTTTGGTAATAGGTGTGATCAATGCCTTCCGAGCATCCTTCTCAAAACCTTTTCCGATTTGGTCTTTGGACTGGTGGTTTAGCATGGAAAGCTCGAGATCCGTCACCACTCTATAAGTGGTCTCTGATAACACGGATTGTATAGGCTGTCCATTAACATTCGACAAAGGTTCCTGAGCTTTAAAATTGCTGTCAAACAATGCTGATGGCGATAGTGTGCTTGTCGACGAACCTACGGATGAATCTACATGTGAATTTTTATGGGTTTCGGTCTCAGTATGTAGTAGCGGAGATAGGGTGGCTTCTGTGGTTGTTATTCTTGCGGGTGTAGGAGTGTTGGCGATCGTATGAATTGATGCAAGACTGGAAGATGAGGGACTAAGGCTCGAGGGTAGGGAAGGAGCAACAGCTGTTGTTGCAGCTGAGGCCCATGCTGTATCGCCTGAAGACTCTGGAGAGAATGCGGAAATTGGGGACACATTAGGACCGGGAAGAGTGTTTTCCATATCTGCTGTTACTATCGCTGTTGTCCTTTGCGCTATCATATCCTCATCCCCATCATCTGGCACTGGGTCTGAAAATAATGAGCCATTCTTCTTGGCTGCCATGCTCATAGCAATGCTGTTAGCCAGCGATGCTGCAAGCTGTTCTGATACAGCGTCAAGATCTGGTACGCTCGACATATCAAATGTAGGGAGGAGTTCGGCGCCTGTCAATAAATCAGGAATCTGAGTGTCAATATTAGGCTGGTCTATTGTGGATGCTTGCAGCTGATTCTGTTGTTGCAGCTGGTACGGTTGGTCCTGCTCCTGCTCCTTCTCCTTTTCCTGCTGGTGTGATTGAGATGGTAGTCCTTGCTGTTGCAGTTGGAGCTGCTCCTGCTGCTGACGATGGGTCTCCCCATAGTGTTGTAGTAGTAGCAGCTGCTCCTGCTGCTCTGCAGGGATCGTCATAAGCGTTTGTATATCTGATTGAATGCCCTTTAAGCGTGCAAGGATCTCCTGCTCGTCGATTTCATTGTATTCGTCTTCTTCATAGTAATCGTCCTCCTCATAATCATCTGAGTAATACTCATCTTCATCAATAAAGTCACGCTCATCATCCTCGTTATTATCATCCTCGGAACTTTCGAATGGGTTTCGGTCGGGATCTGAGTCTTCATCACTTAAGATATCGAGCAGACCATACGCCTTGGCAAGATAAATACGCTCCTGCTCCGCCAAAAGCATCAATTCTTCCTCATCAATTGGCTCTTGTGAACCATTCTGGTCAAACTCAATTACTTCGTCCTCGGAGTCAGAGGTGTCCCCAACGTTCTCAGAATCCGTGCTAACATCTGAAGAGTCTGAGCTATCTGTGACCACAGAGTTGATGGATGAATCTGAATCGACTAAAGACTCATCTTGCTCTTCCATGTCCGAATAGTTGAATTCACGAGGACTACTAGTACTACTTGCGTCATCGTCCTCATCGCTACTATTAAAATCAAGACCATCCTCCGACAAGTCGTCAAAATCATCGCTCATGATATCGCTTAAATCTCCACTTAACTCATCACTCAGGTCACTGTCTCCGAATAGATCACTCTCACTGAACGATTCCGAAAGAGCCTCACTCCGAACTGCAGTAGCAGCAGTAGTAGGTATCTGTTGCTCATCACCTGCATTATCATTTTCAAGAGCATCCAGCACTACCCCATCCTGGTTTACATTGGGGTCATGTGAAACAGATGACGTCTGATCAGTTCGAGCCATATATTTGTTTGAAGCGCGGGTTGGCTTGTTCGAGCCTATCTTTGGTTTCCGTGAAGCAACAGCTGGAGTATAGAGCGTCATTTCATCCTCTCGGCTGACAATAAGCGGATCCTTGTTCTTCCTTTTCCTGGGTCTGCCTGGGCCACGCTTACTGACCATAACCGTCCGCTCGCTTGTGCCCGATGTATGGCCTTCATCCGTATCCATTTTAGAATACGCAGGTTGCGGAAATGACATTCTGCTGGCTTGTCCTTCTATGAACCTGCCTGCCATCTTTTTCGGCACAATAACGGCCTGGGTAGCATCATTCTCATCAAAATCAGTCAATGAATTAACTGAGCTTAATGATAGAACCTCATCCATACTCTCTTCGTCTTCTTCTCCTTGATCTACGCTATCATCATCGTCGCTCTCGTATCGTGCACGCACTCGAATAATGTTCCGATCTGTAGGTACATGGAAGTGCTTGCTATCCTCAGCTTCATTGTATTCACCCGAGATGTCAGAGTCCGAACCTGACATCGTCTGGTAGTAAAGGTGCATGACATCTGCGCTTTTCCCGCCTTTCAAACCTTTGCCGCGCCTATTATGAGAAGTATATTGATCTCTGGCTGCATGCATCGGATAGGAGGACTTTCCAACGCCTTTACCCCCACGTCGCGTGACCGACAAACGCCTCTTGGCGAAGGGAGGGATGCTAGTAGCCGACATCGGGTTTTTGGCAGAGGTACGGAAAGATTCTTCGTCTGATGTGACATCGACATCAATATCAATATCAACATCAGGATGCTGGTTTCCCATCTTGATAACAGGACGTTTCTCAGCGTTCATAAACGAAGAACGATGCTCTTCATTGAGATGATCTGACTGTGCATGAGTTGATGAACCTGTTCTCAATACAATATTTGGTTGAAAAGGGACTTTAATTGCAGTGACAGAATGAGGGCCTTCCATCATTGTTGTTGATACCAGTGCTGGCTCTGGCGGTGGTCGTGGGAGAGAAGGAGCCAGTAGTGTCCTGTCAACTGGTCCACTGTTGCCGTTGTTGCATGTACATTCAAAATCGCAGACTGGACATACGTCCTCATCTTCATCATCTTGCGAGATTCGTTCTATAAAAAAATGTATCCCACTTTTTGTTAATTTCATTATATAACTCTTCTCTTTAATATCATATACTAACATGTATAAAGCCTCCGACATACCAAGGGAATTAATAGTGTTATAAGAAGGCTGGGTATGGGATAGTCTCACAGTGAGGGTATTATAATGCGTCATATGAGTATTCTGCTGTACTACATTAGGCCTTTGGTTTGGCCCTTTAGGAGAATGAAAATAATTCGTATTTGAGGGCAGAGATCTAGCATAGGTTAAACCTTGAGGCGCCTGCTGCTGAAAAGGTAAGGTCATAGCACTCTTGTTGATTGCTTGGGCGCTATTATTTGTCATAGTTGTATTTTGCGATGAGATAACATTAGAGGTTGATTTCGTCTTAATCTTCAATGGTGACAATGTCTGATGATGTATATTTGAGGCTGATGAGGTTTCGTAAACATCCTGCTTCCTAGAACGCTTTTCTTTTTCAGTGTCCTTTTTGGATGCTGTTTTGCTTTTTGTACTTTTCGCGGGCTCTCCAGTTACATTTGTGACTCCAAACATTCTCCGTATGCGCTGACAAGTATCGCAATAATAATGAGTGCTCTTTTTCACGTCCTGAGGCCTCATTCCGATACACCGGCCATGGAACCACTCTAAATGCAAAATGGACAATAAAACGAGAATCAGTTTTAGTAATAATGCGAAGATTAAAAAGGCTAGTGCTTATGTATCCGATCAGATCAGTGCTCTGTTTCCTTCTCAAAAGCGTTTTTTTTTCTATATTCACCTTCACAACGATCGCAGGCGACCATGAACTCAACACCATCATAAGGCTCCCGACATATACAGTAAACGTCTTTAGACACTGTCTTTGGCCTGCCTACTTTCCGGCGACCAGACTTCTTGGTTCCATTAGTAGTCATCGAGGTTTTTGATTTGGAACGATCTGCAGCAGTGGTGTCTTTCGACTTCTTCTTGCGTACAGCAGGGTCATTAGAAGGGATATTGCTCATAGAAGATGTAGATGTAATAGTATTATTTGCTAAAGGTGATGTTGTGGCTAGAGTTTGGGCGTGGGTATGTGTAACAGCACTGGCTCCGTCACTGAGTGATACTGATGAAGGATCGTCAAAGTCAATGACAGTGGCACCTGCTGGGTCGTATTTGCGAGCTCCATGGCCAGTCAATGGAGCTCTTCCTCGACCACGTCCTCTCTCTCGGCTAGAGGCCAAGCTACTGGAATAATGGTTGCTATGCTTTGTGTTCGTGGGCGAAAGTAGGATAGTCCCCTCCATGATCTCTTTTGAGTAGACTGGTTGTGAGGCCGAGAGAGAGATAGGAGCCTTGGCATCCATGGCTGCAGTCCCTGTTCCTTTAGCTCCCTTCTTTTGTATGTGCACAGCAGCCTGATCTTGGTCTGTCGAATCTTCATCCGAATCCGAAGCATTTTCAGACTCAGATGTACCAAAGGGTGAAGAGGAAGAAGGAAGAGAGGCATAGGTATCGTGTGCTGTTGGACGAGTAATTGAACGTGGCAGTGGTAGTCGTGGTGATAATGAAGATGAAGGGATTTGTGATTGATTCTTGTTCTGCTGTGACCGCTTATGATAGTTTAATGGTGAGGGCCGTGTCCCTGTTGCGACTGACTGCGGCTTCTTACCCCACGGCACGTCAGCCTCAGATCCGCTGGAATTGTCGGACGACAGGGACGAGGCTTCTGAAAGATCGGAGGATCCAGAGTCTGAACCCGACATAGTTCTCAGAGGATTATCCAAATGCAATTGAATGTAGTCAACGTGAAGTAGTATTATTCTTTACACTATAAAGTTTTTGTTGATGGTTGGTCGGTTGGTTGGTGAAAGGGAAAGTATAAGTAAAAGGTACTGTCGCTGTGAGAAGTTGAAAAGGACGATAAGGAGCGAAGAGAATAAGTGTGAGCAAACAACTATCAACAAGAAGAATACAACTGTGAACATGACAAGTCTTTACCTAAAATAAGAGTGAAAATAGTATCAAGGAGACGCGCACAGTGACATTAACAATTAATGTGAATAAATGAAAAAATGAAAAAATGAAAAAATGCATGCATGAACGAAAAAAGGAACCTTGAAAAAAAAAAAAAAAAAAAAAAAAAAATCAACAAACCGATAATACACAGTCACATAACCTTATCACAAAAGCGCGACAGATTCTAGCCAATCATGTCCGATCGTCTGGTTTCGTAAACTTTTTTCTAATTCAATTTAATCAATTTTAATAAACGAACACACTTAATTTTTTCCTTTTTTTGCATCCATTCAATATCAGCTAACCAGCATTATCTGTGTAATATTGTAATGTTTAAGCTGGGATTGTCAAGTCTTCAGCATCCCTTTATAGCTCCATAAGAGTAAATAGTTACTGACATTTTTCAAAACTGCACACGCTGCAAAAGAACAGCCTCTTTTTTATGTCAAAATCGTTCAAGCCGCAGAGGAACAACCCCTAAACTGTACCACTCAATGACATGCCTTCAATCCTGCACTTGCCGGAGGGTACATTTGCAGAGGCGCCACTAAACCAACCTGTCTTTTTATTTTACTTTAATTTTATTACTTTTTATTTTTTATTTTTATTTAGTTAGCTGGCTATCTAGCTTATCTGGCTATATCCCGAGCTACAAAAGGCCAGACTCTTAGCCACCTTGGGATGTCTTTTTTTTTATCATCAAAAAACACTCTACCAAGATGTTGTCCGGAGCACACCACGTGGAGGTGGTCTGGCAAATCGTGCTCCATTGGTCAGGCCCCATGGCCTTGCAAACGCCCGCGCACACACCATTAACCCATTAACCCATTAACCCATTAACCCATTAACCCATTAATCCAGCCGAAGGGGCTCCACCACCGCATGGCTCATTTGAGAGTCAGCTCAGGTTCATGCCCGTCCGGACCTACCTTGGATATACGTTGTTGCTATATTAGAATTTGAAGTGTTAGATTTTTTTTTTTTTTGTTTTTTTGTTTTTTATAAGTTCTTTTCTTTGCTTTTTTCTTTTTTTTTTTTTTAATAAGTTTTTTTTTTTGTTTTTTTTTTTTTATAAGTTCTTTTCTTTTAATATGCTTTTTTTTCTTTGACTTTTTTTCTGATTTTTTTTTTAAATGTTTGTTTTGACGTTGGAATCATTCAGTTTTCTGTTGGTTTTGCTCTTTAGATAGGGGACGTCCGGAGCTGGTCGCCATGGCTTTGAGTTTGCCCGAGAAGGTGATCAAGCTGCTTGAGCGAGGCAGAGACGACATAGCCCGGCTGTTTGGACGAGAAGGCAGCCTAGCTGGCTGAGTGAGAGGCTTTGGCCTGGTCGTCTGAGTGAGGAAGCGGCTTGGCTGTTTGGACGAGATGCTCTGGCCGCTTCGGCGAGGAGGACGGAGCAAGGCGGGCTGGCGCCATTTTGTTTATGGAGACACCAGTTGATCGTGGAACTGGCTCGAACTACCAGGCTCCAGTTGGTTTAGGAGGGAATTCATATCGTTTGTGGCCTAAAGATGACATGGAAGGAGAGAGACAGGCAGGAAAAGATAAAGTTAGAATAAGAACAATGTAGCATGGGATGAGAGGGCTGAACACTTCAGTAGGTGTGGATGTTTGAGGAGTATTGCTTACCATTCTAGCTTGATCGAGAAGGCCAAGGAGGCCGAGGATAAAAAAAAAAAGAGAAAAAAGGAAAATTGAGATTGACCCTTTTATATTCGTTTTCGAAAGCACTCGCGAAGGAAAAATAAAAGAAAAAAGATCAGTGATCAGGAGAACAAAAGTAAGTGAAAGCCATTATACGACAAGAAAGAATTTGACTGAATAATGAATATACCAAGTTCTTTGCTTTTTGTACGTTCAAAAGCCAAACAAAAATTTACGAATGGTGGCAAAAGAAGGCTTATATGCCTTGATGCCTTTGCCAAGCATAAGGAAAAAGGCTTGAAGAGGTTGATAGTGAATAACGATGATATCATTCATCCCCTTACAATAAAGAAGAGGAAAAAAGAAGAGCAACAAGGGAAATAGTCTCACGGGTGAAGATGAGAATACTATCCTATCCTCAAGATGTTTATCAGACTTCACAACAACCAATCTACAGACATTAAGCTCAAGTAGCTTTTGATCCATAGTAACGAAGCACATCTGTCAGTCAAGCTTGTTTCTTTATTCTCGCCATTTATTTTCTCTCTTCTCGTCTATTGAGGAAAGGGACATATTACATTGGGTGTTGTACTGCGGCAGGTTGTATCCAAGCTGCCTTTTTTTTCAGATTGTAGAAATTAGCACATGTCAATCTCTCAGTTTGCTTTTATTGGTCATACAACAATCCGTTTATGCCAGGTGGGTTTCATGAAAAATATGCTCCAAAACATGGATGTTTGCATAGAAAGCGATCCCGTGTAGTCATTTATTGACGACGACAATTTTGCGAGCATCAAGTACCAGTTGTGGCCTCAATGCTTTTGGGGAAAACACAAAAGCATCTCAATATTTTCAAAGGATACAAATGCCCAAGACAGTACAGATGGGGTTTTAAGCGCCACGCGCAAAAAACCACCGCATGGATGTTGGGAAAGCTTACAAGTATGACTGCCAGTACTTGGATCTCATTAAGAGCGATAATGAAGGAGCTATGGAGGGATCGACACTAAGACGCCACCACAATAAATACCTTGGAAAGTAAAAAAAGTAGATCAGAGCAACGACGGCCGTACGCCGGACTGTAACAAGGCAATATTCTTTGAAATATTTAAGCAGTAACGTCGAGCAGGTCATCCTTTAGGGAAGTAGGAATAAGCCCTAAACTGACGGTCGACGAAGAAAGTGTCATGTTGTATGTTCCTTGTTCCTTGTTCCTTGTCGTCTGTACCAAACATGCTCTGGTAAAAGTGAGGCTTCATTAATTAGTCGTTCGATAAACTGCTGCAATGGGGCTTCAGCTTGGAGAAGTGAGGCCTACAGTCCATTGAAGAAAGGAGAAGACCTGAGACAGAACATCAGACCGAGGTAGAACGCCTTTGGCTTGGAGGATGAATTATAGAGCTGATAGTCATTAAAAAAAGTAAAAATGTTAAGAGGTCATAAACAAGACAATAAAGAATAACAGAAGCAACACGGATGAGTGCGAGCGCACTTATTGAGACTATGGAGATCAGGTACAATAAGAACATTTCACATTCATCTTTGTTTTCGATCTATACACGCGACTGGGTGCGGCCCATTTCAACACGATGTTTCAGTAGAAGCCCTCACTTCTTCCATGATGTCACAAAGACTATTAGTAATGTCATGCGAAATCAAAATTGTATTCAAACACTGATGTGGCATGAAGTCTAAAGTAAGGGTTTTTGTATACTACATGGATTTTCTAAAATACAGAGACTTCCGACTTGGACAGGGACTGAATAGGGTCTGGGATAGTCGTGTGGTGTTGAGACGATTCGTTCTCTGCAGGAGAATTGTTCGACTCGGCTGAGGTCACAGATGAAGAAGAGTTAGAAGACCAGTTCCTCTCTCCACCATCCGCTCCCTCTGCACCATTGTTATGATGGCCTCCAGCTGCCGCCATCATCAGACCATCTACAGATGGACGGTGCATACGGAGCCGGTCCCCACTAGGAGTCGCGCGGCCGCCCGCCTGTTGGATTTGTTGGAAGTTACCGGTACTGGTCATCATGCTCCCGCCCGCAGGACCCGATGAAATAGACCCAAAGTTGACACTGTGTCTGGTCGCCAGGATTCGAGCCTGGCTAGCTTGAGTATGAATTGAAGCCAGACGCTCATACACATTCTGGTTATCTTCCCAAGGACCGCTAGTGCGTCGCGCGTTGTTGAGGTGGAGAGGCATTATGTGATGTTCTTGATGGTGGTTGCCGTCTGAGCCATGGACCATGTTGGTCGCTGTCTGCGTTGTTGTCATCATGTTGGCTGCACCAATCCGACTGAGAGGGCGAGCGTTTCCATTGTTGACCTTACCAATAGAGGATGCAGTCGGACCGGCAAAACCGGCTCCATCCGATTCAGATCGAGGCAGAGGCATACGCCGACTGCCAGGACCAGGGCTGGGCGTACTATGGCGACGGCTATCATAGCTATGACGCAGAGACTGGTGGCTCTTGGCATGTCGAAGTGGGGGATGACCAGGCCCGAATCCAGTCTGGATGGTCAAGGGAGGACGAGGAGGGTTATGCGAGGGCGAAGGAAGAGGGCCATCATTATTAGAGCTGTAGCGGGGTCGATTAGATGATTTGGGTCCAACAGCTGGGCTGCTTCCAGCTCCGCTTCCGATTGGCGTAGAGCTGCGTCTAGCAAAAACATTTTCGTGCTGGCGGCTGGATGCTGTTGGAGCATACGCTCTTGACAATTGAACATCCATACTACCAGTCGAGAGGCGGTTCGAATTATTGCTGCTACGGTTCGCAGTACTAGTAGAGATGCCGAGGCCTTGCCCAGTGCTTGCGCCACGACGATGTCCATACGTTGCTGTATTGCTTCTCTGGATTTCGGGGCGCTCAGGGATAGTCTTGGTACCTATAGCGCTAGTGCTACTAGAACGATTTAAGCGTTGGATTTGCTGCTGCTGTTGTTGTTGTTGTTGTTGTTGCTGTTGTTGCTGTTGTTGCTGTTGTTGTTGCTCTTGCTCCTGAGGAATGTTATCCTCTGTAGCCATAGCTGGTACACCAGCCCAAGAGACACGGCGTTCTTGATTGACAATCAACATGCGTGAGAACTCTCCTCCAGTACCGCCAACCTTAGGAGAAGCCTCATCTGAAGTCTTGATGGCATCCTCATAGAGTTGGTCAAAGATAGTAGAGACACGCTTCGACTTGTCACCTAGGAGAGCTTCTGCAACCGATCCAGATGAAGGGAGAGCATTGTCGGGTAAGGGCGTCCACATCACATCCTTGGGGTCATTTCGACTCAAGATTGGCGACTTCATATCATCACCTCCAAACGCAGCACGATTCAACCGAGCAACTTCAGCATCATTCTCATCTTCCTCAGATGAGCCATCAACGTTGGGCCTAGCCATGGCATCTGAAGATCCAAGCTGACGAAGCTTTTGCTCCAATCCATCGCAACGTTTCTCGTATCCGAGTGTAACTCCTACGGCAGCCTGACGCATAGCCTGCAACGCACGTTTGAGCTCCTCAATGATCTTCTCTTGGTTTGTAACTTGAACAAGTAGACTATTCTCGTGGCTGCGCACAGCAACCATGTCCTCAAAGATCATCTCAAGGAATTCCCTTGCCTCATGAAGATCCAGCGAGCGCAAGATGGAAATGGAAGAGTCGAACGCTACAGCAGCACCAGAGCCTGGCGGAAGGCCCATAGCGTCTTCTGCCATGCCTTGACGGATCAACTTGGCCATCAACTCTTCCTCATCACAAACAGTGGATCCATCCTTGCCTTCTTCATCACTCGAGTTTCTGATGGCGGTCACGAATCCCAGAGCAGCAGCCTCGGCCTGCAAAGCTTTGATTCTAGCGTTAATGTAAGCAATCTCTGCATCGATCATGTTGAGACGATCATCCATGTACTGTGGCTCGCTTGCAAAGTCGAGCATGACAGTGCCATTGGCAACAGCGCTCTCTTCTTGAGCCTGAACTACTTTGACACGCTCCTGCTCCAGCTCTTGCTTCTCACTCCTCAGGCGTTGGCGTTTCTTGAGCAAGTCCTCCATAACGTTAATAGCATGTCTTCCAGAAATGTAACCATAGATGGCACGGTCGATGACCTGCTTCTTTTGAGACACCTGCAAGCGAATAGAGGTCTTATTGGCTTTGGCCCTTGGTGCGGGCACAGAAGAGCCCATACTGTCGTTGCGCTCGGAAGATACGCCGATGCGAGGTGATCGCTTGGGTGCTTTGGTGATGCCCTTGGGTGTTTGAGGTTTCTTGAGGAAACCAATGACTTTGGATTGTTGATTGTTGGCATTGCCGGCTGTGTTGCGCTGAAGCATGGCGGCTCGCTGTTGCTGCATCTGCAACTCGACCTCGCGCTCTGCCTTCTTGCGTCCATCTTGAGCAGCCTTCTCGGCACGTCGCAAGGCCTGAATTTCACGATCATTGGCAGCATTCATTTCCTTAATACGCTCAGCGTCCTCCTTCATACGCTTGATCATACGCTGTTTCTCAGCCTTGAGAGTCTCCACAGCCACACGTAAGCTTCTAAGCTGGTTCTCGGCGACGCTGCGCTTCTCGTTCGCGATCTTGGATACATCTGCATACTTGTGCTGCAGATCAGAGAGCTCAGACATAAGTGACTTGATCTTGGCTTCATACTTGATCTTAACAGAACCTGAAAGCTTGTTCTCGCTGCATTTTTCACGCTCACGATCCATCTCAGTCTCACGGATCCTATCTTCCATAGCGCGGATCTCCACCTCATACTGGGAGCGCATGTTGTGATAGTCAACTTCAGCCCTCTCAAGTTGATGGACCAGTTCCTCTTTGCTGTCAATACCGTTCTGGACTTCGTTGAGCATGCTATCAAAGTTCATCTTCTCAGAAAGCTTGGAGGGAATACTCTCACCAGTACTACGAGGCACGGACTTGACCGATAAAGGAGCTCTGAATGAGCTAGACTCATGGAGAGAACCAGAGCGAATCGAGCCAGTATCGGAATCTGGAAGAGCAATAGCGGCGGCCTTTTGCTGCTGGATGGCTGCTGCAAGACGAGATTGCTGCTGCTGCTGGCTTATCTGCATCGTATCCGAGGCAGACAATGGGAAGCTGAAACGGTGCATGGCCTTCATAGCATTGGCGAGGGTCTCGGCCGCCTTTTGCTCAGCCTCGAAGAAGACCTTTTGATCCTGAGGGCTAGCAGTGGCCTCCTTCCAGGAAGAAAGGCCTGGAGGCAGAGGGAATGAAGCTCGCATAGGCGAAATGGGGCTACCATTAGCAACGTCCTCCAAGGTGGGAAGGGCATGGAAACGAGATCGATGGCTGGAGCCTGAAGACATGGAAGAGGTCATAGAGTCGCGGCGACGACTTGCTGCTGGGCTGGGTCTTAGCTGCACAGCGGGTGCAGAAGGATCAAGCATGTTAAGCAAGTCCATGTCCATACCCATACCATTCTTCTCAGCCTTAAGCAAGAGCAATCCACGGCGAATGTCCTCTTTGGCTTTGTCTACATTCTCGCCAACACCGCCAGACCCATGACGAGCAGCTCTACGTCTGCGTGAGAATTCATGAGATGAGTCTGAGGAGTCAACAGTAGTGAGACGTTGCAACATGGACGAGGAAGACGAAGAATAGTCCAAGAGTTGGGCCGACAAGGGTTGGTTCTCCTCTGTCTTGAGGTTTTGGAACCACGAGGAAGCGCCGCCAGAGAGAGTCTGCTCCACTTGAGGGATTGGTGGGCTGGAAGGAAGCTGTGCAGGCTCAGTGGTGATGCTACCCACATGGGAACCAAAATCAAAACGCGAAACTGCACGGGATGACTGCCTACTCCTACGCTTGGACTGACGACCACGTGGAGGAGATGAATCCTTACGACGAATACTATGCTCTTCATGCTCACCATCTGCATCGTGTTCATCATCGGTGACTGGCGGCTCATTTCTCTTGAAAGGTGAGGGTGCCTTGTTACGCGAGGGTGGGGTTTGTCGTCGACCAAAGACAGCACTAGGCTTCTGTTGAAGAAGCGTTTGAAGTTCCAAGGCTTGGTCCTCGGCTGCGATCAAGCGGTCTTTCAGCTGCATAACCGTGCGGTGATAGGTGATCATGATGGGATGAGCCTCAATGTTGTCGCCCGATACCTCACGTTCGACTAGAAGAGTGTCACGCTCTGCTAAGACATCGCACAACTCTTCACTACTTTCACGGAGACGGTCGCGAAGACGCGTGACCTCGCCTCGTAACGCCTTGATTTCCTCTGCAGCGCGTCTTTGGTCCAACTCCGCGGCAGGACCGGATCCCATGGCCTTGAAGGCACTGTTCTCCATTCTGAGACGATTGATCTCTGCTCTCAGTTGAGCAACCTCTGCGCTGCTGGCATCTTTGAAATCATGGTTGACAACGACCCTGTTACGGATGTTTCTGGCTCTGTTGGCGTACACAAGTGTGCTGATAGTCTCATTGATATCAACATCAGCTCCAGAAACGCAGGCTAACATCAGCGTAGCACTGTTGCCACCAAGTGAGTCCTGAAGCAGACGTGTCAGCTTAGAATCGCGGTATGGGATGTGGGAGGACTTTCGTGACTCGTCACCAAGGGCGCTAATGACATTACCAAGAGCCAACAACCCTGAGTTGATCGAAATACCCTCTTTTGCACGATCTCCAACAGCCCTTGTACGTTTAAGCTATTGATTTTCCATTAGTATACAAGGTAAGTATTTATTTTATTTTATTTTTATTTTGTAACACCATTTAAAGCTCCATAGACTTACTCTTTCTGATCCAGCTAGATCGACAAAGTGGAATTTTGAGGAGAGCTTCTTCATGGGTTTGCTGTTGTTTCCATTCTTTGTTGTGACAACTGTTGTTGTCGCTGGTGATCCCGACTCTTCACCCTCTTTAACTTCTTCAATTTCTTCTGAGCGTTGTTGCTTTAAGATGACTGAGAAAATAGCGTGAGAACGGGATGAGGTCTGGTTCATGTCTGTTGCTGCTGTTGTTCTACATAATGTTCCTTTTTGAAGCCAGCTGTAAAAAACACCAGAGATTGCAAATTTTTGTCAGTAAGCTTTTTTTTTTTTTTTTTTTTTTTTTTTTTGATAAAAAGATAGGCTTATTTCTCAATATCAATAACACTTACTCCAAAAGTTCTTGCGCTGAACAAACCTGCTGTTCCTTTACTCCATGCCATGAAATACCACCGAAGCCATCTTCGCGGACTTGGATTGAATCTTTACGGGTACGGGGTTGTGTTTGTAAGAGATCGATGAGCTCTTCGTTGTATAGTTCTAGGAAAGAGACGAAGACCTGGAACTCCATAGCTGGATCTTTTTCTTTTTCAGAGATTAAAGATTCAAAGATGGCATGGGCTGCTCTTGGTACAATAGCTAATAAAAAAAAAAAATAAAAAAAATAAAAAATTAACAATGAGCACTCAAAATAACCAAATAAAGCAAACAAATCCCTTTGGATGGAATATTGTACCTTGATCAGCATTTTGATATTGCAGACCTGTTCCCATACTATAAGTCTTTCCACTTCCTGTTTGACTATTTGCATCAAGGTCAAATTGTAAGACGAGGATTTAAGACAATTGGCTTTTGGATTTAAAAAAAGAGAGAGAGAACGCGTTTTTATGCTTACCCGTATGCAAGAATTGTGACATTGAATCTAGTAGATGAATAAAGTAGGTTAGTTTAGGAAAGAGAAGGAATTCTCCAAAAATGAAGAAAAAAAAAGAGTCTAAAAGAGTCTAAGGGTGTTATTTACCCTTCCAAGAAACGCTCAACAAGCTCCTTAGCGCATGTTTCGTAGACCATACGTTGTGTGGTCTCTTCATCGAAGACATAGTCAAATGTGAATGATTTGTCGGATCCAACGATGCCGATTTGTGGCTCGTTAGGCACATATGATATACTTTCTGAACAGTTGTTGATCTGCTCCTGAAGTGTAAGCGGACGCACACGGAGTGCGACTCTAGAAAAGAAACAGATCAGAAGAAAGAAGAAACAGAATGATAAGGGATGTAATGTATAAATGTCGAAATGTGAGTATAGGTTTGTTATTCCTTTGTATGACTGCTGCGACTGCAACCACAAACTACAACCCCAAGACTTGGAAACCAAGAAAAAGATAAAGGCTTACTTGACAGCGGTATTCATCGGGCGTGGGGGTATATGTTTAGTTCAGAAAAGTGAAGGATGAGGAAAGAGGAAAGAGGATGGCTGTGACTCGTAGTGAATGAGGTGGGTGGATATGGAGGATACTGAGAAATGTGTAAATTAAAGGCTAGTTCTATAGTCGTTATCGCTATTATTTAAGATTGGTAGTATACATAAAGAAACATAAATGATTAGTTCTAAGAAAGATGTCTAAAGTGAAAGTGAGATTTAAAAAAAAAAATAATAAAAAAAAAAGTGGGAGAAAAGGGGGAGAGATGCATGGTATGTCCCTATTTATATGTGAAGAGGAGGATGAATGTGGAGTAACAAAGGCATGCACGCACCGAGCCGCACAACAATTGTACATGTACACCCCTTGTACCTGTCAGCGCTTTTTTTTTTTTTTTTTTTTTTTTTTTTGCTGGGGTTAAATGAACAATTGCAATTGCGATTGCAATGAGAGCCATTGCAACACATTCATGAGACCCTTTTTTTTCTTCCCCTTTGTGTTCTCGAAGTTTTGTTGTGTAACTCAAGAAGGAAGGAAGGAAGGAAGGAAAAGGCCCTTGATTAAAAAAAAATGTTTGTGTCTCCTTTTTTTTTTTTCCTCGGCTATTATGCACGATGCGCTCTTCCTCCTCTCATAATAAGCCGCAGGAGGAGGAGGAGGAGGAGGAGAAGGCAGTGTGCGGGAAGAAGGAAAAGAGGAGACGCGTCGAATGTGTGGAGAGTGAGGGTGGGAAAAAACTTGTTGAAGTGTGGCTGACGTTTGATGGCTGATCAGCAGGCATGTCTTTCTCACAATCCATGTATTATATTTATATACCATGGATCATTGGATCCATTCTCCTTGAAGTCGACCCATAGTATTTATGGTATATAGAACAGTAACGTTAAGGGAGTGTGCGGGATCATTGTTTCCAAAAAAGAAACAAGTGGGCTGATCTGTTCTTTTTTTCCATTCAAACAAAGAAAAATTTTGTATTTTTGTGTTTGTGTAAATGTGAAGAGATGGGAAAGAGACTTTGTGTTCACTTGTCCCTATTTTTCTTTTTTCTTTTTTTCCTACTTTCCCTTCATTCCGGACTGCCCAAAAGAGATGTCGTGTGGTGGTTGTGTCAATGTGCATGTGCAGGATTTGATAATATCGCTGAGTGTATGTGGGAGGAAAAGGAGGAAATCGAGGATTTCAAACTGTATTATTCATTTTGTTTTGTCTGCGTGGGGTGTGGGGTGTACCTGAACCCTCTTAAGAGGAAAGAGCTTCGGACAGGGCAGACAGGGGGACAGATCTCCAAAAAAAAAAAAATAACACCCAAACTCAGTTTTTAGGACGAAGCACATAATAGGTTACCAACATTTTGTTCTTTTTCCTTCTTTTTGCTTACTACAAAACCGCACTTCCTGCATACTGTCATTCTTTCATGCAATAAACGAAAGACAAAGAACAAAACGGGCTACATGGGCTACACCTAGCCACAACACACATCACATCACATCATTTCACAAACATAGACAACTTTCTTTTTTTTTGGCTCTTTTATCTACCTCCTTTCCGAGCCTAGTCTTCTACCCCCTCCTTCTCCCCCAAAAAAATTCTCCCATGACCTGGCTCTTGTTTTTTTTTTCTTTTTGCGTGGCATGGTGTAGACATTAAGATGCTCCCGTTCACTGGCTACGTTTTATCTTTTTTCTCCACATCTAAACATCTCAATGACGGAAAATGCTCATTTTTTAGAGATGAGGATAATCTATATTTTTTTTCTTTTAAAAGCGTACCCCACATACACCATGCATCATACCCATATACATTCCCTCTCTCCTCCATATGAAACGCTCTCTTAATCTCAAAGAATAACGTGTTTCATTCAAAGTCAATTGCACCCAATTGGAATAGCAATAACCAAGTAAATCTCCAAGGTGTAAAAAAAACCCAAACCGACGCGATATTAGAGTAAAGGGACCATTACACAGAGAGAGCGAGATTTTGTGTAAAGAGTAAGAGAGAATGAGAGCACACGCGGGAGAAGAGAAGAGGAAGAGAGAGCAATTGAAGAAACAATGCAGAAAAGGAGAAAAAGATGATGTACAAGATGATTGAATACTGTACCTGGACTAAAAAATGATCCTTATGTGAATAAGTAGGGCAATAAGTATACAAATAACTACAGGGTATAATACAATAAAATAAAATAAAAAACAAAAGACAGCTGCTAAAAGAGCAGAGAACAAAAGGAAATTAAATCGTTCTGTAGACAATAAAAATATTAATGAACGAATGAATGAAAGAATGAATGAAAAAGAAAAGAAGAGAAGGTTGATGATGAGGCGATGACCCGAAAACGATCAAGTGTGCAATGACGAAAAGGTAACAAAAAGCAAGTTCGTACAGCCAAAGCGTTGTGCCGTGAGTTTAGCAAAAAGGTGTGAGAGTGAGAGGATTAAGAGATTAAGAGTAAAGTAGAAGTGATAGAGAGAAGTAGAAGTGGTAAAGGATTACTAGAAGGCAAAAGAGTAAATCGGATCAAACCAAGGATTGATGGCATTATATACTTTTCTGCTCCTTTTGTCCAGGTTATTTTATTCAATACAAAATGATCTTATATTGACTTAGAGAGTAAAGACAGTTTAAAAAAAAAGCCAATGAGTACCGTCCTGTTGAAAAGTGAATGTGTGGAGATTTATACACATCCACAACCATGTCACTGGTCCATTCAGCTTTTTGTGTTACGCTCTCAGTTTCTTTACATGTAAAATTGCAACCTTCTTTCAAATACTCTTGGTCAGGGGAGTCTATTGAATATATATGTGTTTAAAAGCTGATGGGTCATCTTTTCAGTTATAAAAAAGAATACTGTTCATCTTTGTATATTTTTGTATATTATGCAAACACATATTTATATTTATTTTAATGGTCTATTTAACCAAGATAAATTATACGACCTCTATTAAACTCCATCTTTGTCTTTTTTTTTTTTTTCGTACTGTATACATATCTATGTGCTACACATATATATATATCTGTTCTTCCTTCCATCAACAATTCCAACAATCCTCAATTGCTGACATCTATGTATTCATTAAAAAAGAGCATGTAAACTATTCCGGACAAAACTTTCTTGTTATGGTCGAAAAGTCTTTTTTTCTGATCTGTAGAGCGTACAAGAAAAAGGAGATTGGAGAAAAAAAAGGGCCATTGCTATTATTGTTGTTGCTGTTGTGGAGAGGAAAAAAAAAAAAAAAAAAAAAAAAAAAGTCGAGGCACGTTAGGAGGGGTTCAGAACAATTATGGATGAAAGGACGCGAGGGATATGCGCAACAATAACCTTGGATTGGTGAGGGGTGCAGTGATCTAGTCCGACCAGTATTCCAATAAGATGGACGATGGGGTTCATCATTCTCAGCCCACGTTATAATATATATATATATATATATATCATACCTTGAATACTTTAGCCTATTGATACCCGTTTTAAATGAGATCAGCACAGATATGGGCTTCGGGATATGGAGCATGCAACCCTCTTGGTCAATATTCAGTTGCATAAATGTATATTATATATATATATTTATACTATGTGGATGTGTGGAGAAAAAAAAGCGTTTGTCTGATCCATACAGTATTAAACACAAAAAAGCAATAAAAAAGGGTAGTGGTGCCTAATTGCCCCGGTTCTGGTGCAGGATAGAACTATCATTTGCATATTGCCTTCCTTTTATGTATATAAATGCTTATACGGTCATTGTACTGCTACCATTGATATGTATATGTATACTTTATTATTCCACTATATACCACTCTCGCAGCTTTCTATATATTTCATTTTTGTGAGGACAAAAGGAATTTCTTCACACGCCCACAACTCGGTTCCTCCGAGTTTATTATTTTACAAAACAACTATTCTGTTTCGAGCTTTTTCAGACGTTTATAGATCAAAGCGCGTTGAACTTTTATTTTTTTTTACTATGTCGCATATATTGCAGTTGCTAGAAACAAGGTTGGGTCCTTGAGCCAAGAACCACCTTGCCCTTCTTATGCCTTTTTTCATTCCCAGCGTTCACGGATCTCCCTTTATTGTATCGACATCCTCACACAAACTCCTTTTTTTGTTGTCAATCAACCTCACCCCAACAAACAAAAGGGAAAAAAGCGACCAAGGCGCTCAAAAGTTTTCAATGCTTGTTTTCAAATAAAGATCTTGCCTTGTAGCGTAACTATGAACAACATTGGAAAGCCAAGACAGAACACTGTATTTCCACAAGTCGTCAGACTTGGTTCAATAGTTGTTGCACACAATCTATACACATCCACATCTAAGAAAAACCAATGATGAAAGGCTCATTGTAACACCAATATCCTAATAAGTAATGGGTAGTAAGCCACTTCATAAAAAATTACAGCTCCCGCTCATCATGGGTTTGTAATAACGTGTTTGATGTGTTGAGCGCATGGCTCAGATCCCTACACCTTTTTCTTTCTCCATTTTATTATTTTCTTTACGCCAGTGTATGTGCGTACTTGTTTTTTTTTTTTTTTTTTTTTTTTTTTTCACTTAATTTATAATGTTCCGTTGGAGTAAAACATGGTCTAGGCTACCATACTATGATCCAATGGCTCACCGTAAGCATCGTAGCGGTATACAGTTGAGTTGTGGAGGAAG
Organism: Lobosporangium transversale; assembly: GCF_002105155.1. NCBI lineage: Eukaryota > Fungi > Mortierellomycota > Mortierellomycetes > Mortierellales > Mortierellaceae > Lobosporangium > Lobosporangium transversale. The sequence goes on along the minus strand of NW_019029013.1, from coordinate 122,218 downwards.
AAGCATTATAGGACTATAATAGACACAGAACATTTGGCGCATTTTATTTCTTGTAGAAACATTTAGTGGGATCGGGCGTAATACTACGGGAAAAATAAAATAAAAATAAAAAAATAAAAAAAAAATATATATAAAATATAAAATATAAAAAATAAAAAAAATAAAGTGTCCAACGGAAACCTTAGATCTCAAACTACAAAAAGTCCTTATTGCCAAGGCACTTCCCCTTTTTTTTTGTTCTTGAATCATTCTCCCACACACGAAGGAACAACGTTATAACAAAGTGAAAAAAGGTTGGCATTCAGGGACCCTTGAAAAATATGCGCTTGTTCTATAGACACAAAAATATTACTCGATCAAGGGCAAAACTGTATATAAATGAAAATTTTTTGCTCTACATTGTTTGTTTTCCGAAGGGGATAATGCGTCATAAATGTCTTCTTGATCTGTGGTGTGGAAGTTCTTGGCTCTGTACAAATTTTAAGTCTGTAGTTGTAGGCTGAACAACAACCAATGTTTAATGTGGTCGTTAATCGATGAGGGCCATTTGTGTAATGTTTTTTTTTTTTTTATATTTTTGGTGGTCCGTTTACTTATTCTCCTTACCCCCCTTTCCCGACAACTTCACAATTTCCCACACGCGTTACGTGTTATGAACATTGTTCTCCACAAATGTAGGAGGAGAAAATCGGAAAGAGGAATATGGCAAAGGTCTTGCCCCGTGTCCAAGGAGGTATGCTGCATGAGTCTCAACGTTTATTCTGCCCGTATTCGGAGTCTTTCGCTCTTCCTTGCCCTTTTTTTTTGTCTTAAAGAATAAAAGCAAATTAAAGAATGCGTCCATTGCTTCGCCACCAACATCCTCTCCATCCTCACTCACCCCTCTATTCTCTCCTGTTTCCTATACTTGGTAAGAAGTGAGAGAAGGGTACTATATATATGATCGTTATTTTTTTTATTTTATTTTATTTTTTTTAATTGAGCAATTCGACGATCAAGGATCGGGATTTTGTTGTGTTTTCTCCTCAAGCCCAATAATAATCCTTTTCGTCATCTGCGCAAATAAAAAAAAAAAAAATAGTGGGGTTGAAGGTTTTTCAGTCAGGTGGTTAAAATCCTGCATTGCATTGCATGCATGCGAGACAAAATAAAATAAAAGAAAACTATAGGCTGTCAGAAAAGCCGAAGCAGAAAAAAGAAACTTTCCCCAACCTTGTCACCGCCGCCATAATTATTGTTGATGATCGAATCATTCACTTTTCTTTGAAGTATCAAGCAAAAAAAAAAAAAAAAAAAAAAAAGGGGGGGGGGGGGGAAAGGGATGACATTATAAAAATATATAAAACGTGTAGCTTTTCAATTCTCCACAAAAACTGATCTAATGGATCAACTGGCAGTGATGTCGCGATGAATAAAGTGTGGCAACGATGTGACGGATGACCATTTTTTTTTGTAAATATTCCGTGTTGAAGAGGTCATTTGCGTTGTGTGTAAGCATCTAATTTAGTCTAGTGTAGTCAATCTTTATAAATATATACCACATGGTACATGTAGAAAGTCCCAGCAATGGATGACCATAAATGTTTTGTTATTTGTCAATACAATAGATTTGTTTAATCTTGTCCTGCTGGGAGAAGAAGAAGCAATTCCTTTGTGGTCTTTGTACGACTTCCCTAATGTTTGCTCTCACTAGCCTTCAAAAAGTAAACAAAAAACACCAAACAAATAGAGTTTTGTAGTTGTAATATATTCATGTAAATCATAAAGAACACGCGAGATGGAAAAGATTATTGATTGACGTGATAGTGATGGAAATTTGGATGTTTGGTCGCCAACAATAGTATCATGAGCTAGAGTATATCAGTATGTAAAGCTGTTGATGACACTAACAAAAATACACCCTTTTTTTTTTTTTTTTGCAGTAGCCAGTCAACGAATGAGAACTCGCACTTTCACTGACATGGTACATCATCCAAACAATTGAAAACGATGTTCAAGGAAGAAGAACCTTTGGCTAGGCATTTTCCATCAAGATATCTTGTGGAGTACATAATTGGATACTTACATACATATATAATATATATTATGTTTATACGTGAAGGAAAAGGCTGTCCGTTTGCTCATCTTTTTTTTTTTTTTTTTTTTTTTTTTTTGACATAGTTATTCTGGAAGCTACTTTTCTAGAGCGCTTATTATGAACCCGGAGCAAAACACAATTTGCCCGGCCTTAATACATATACCCGCAATAAAATAAATAAATAAATAAAAAGACCTTCAATCATTCAAACAGTCAACTGCTGTTGTTAGAGTAACGGCGAAAGTCTCCACATAAAACACTCTTGCCTCAGCTTGATATAACGCGTGCACAGGTACATTTAACCACATTTAAAATATCAAATAATTGCTTTGTGGTTTACATGAGGAAAATAATCAGCGGGCTATACATAAATAATGAACCATGGTTTTATATACCATTTTGTAGACTTTAAATTTTATTTCATGGTACCACCAGCTTCTGGGTGTTATTAAAAGAGCTCGATCTATTGTGTACGCCGATTTGTTTTGGAGGACCGCTGGGGAGATGTATTTGTCCTATTGATACTAAAGAACAAAACAAAAAAAAAAAAAAAAAAAAAATAGCAAAAAAGCTTGAGACTTCTGATATATAAATATATTATATATATGCATATATACACTGTTCTTTTTTATCCAACTCCTTCCATGGAGGTGTTGAAAGCTGCTGCATGAAGTCAAGGCAGTCTAAAACAACAGGCCAAAATGTAGACCCTTTTTTCTATAAAAAACAAGAGCGTTTTTTTGGATCCAGAACAAGTGTACATGTACCTTTTACAGAAAACTCTAATTCAGAGCCCTTTTTCGCAAGCACAACAGTGTCTATTATAAGCATTCCTGAATGGACAAAGGCTGTACGCGTCTCGTATTATCTTTTCTATCATTTTTTTTTTTTTGTTGATCTTTTCCATCTATATCCATCGGGTTGATGCTGTTATTGTTAACGCTTCTGCAGCTTTAGTCCTGTCCCGATGGTATATATATATAAATAAATGTATTCAGTGATGTTTAGACATGCATCAATGCATTTTTCGTAAATGCAAACAAGCCGAATTTGCTTCCTGCTTGAACGGAACAATGTCTGGTATAAAAAAAAATACTCGAATTTCAGATCAACTAACATTTATATCTACATGCTACGCGTTTGTTCTCAGAGAACCAATCAACGATCTCCTGACCCATTATTCAGAGCTCAATTGGCGTCACCACTCATATCACCTGATTTGATTCTAATGCCAAGTCATAATTGGTCACAAGCAGAGTTTCATGAATATATTTATACATGTACATGGTGAGGCGCCAGAAAGCGCGAGACAAGAGAGCATGAAACATCAAATTGAAAAAATAGTGAGGATGCTCTTGTCAGTTTCAGGAACATTTATTATGAATCACACCCAGAATCAGAATCCTAATTTGCTTTCGGCTTTGTGCCACAATGCCTCTGGTTAGAAAACAGACAAGAACCTATCATTTTTATTGCATTTAGGCTCCTTCCTACATGAACGTGCTCTAAATGAATGTTCAGCCAACATTAGACACGCTGTCTAGCAGGTTGTGCCACTTCTGTCCTATTTTGAACTACCCGTAGAGGCAAAAAAAAAAAAAAAAAAAAAAAAAAAGAATCCCCATTCCTTTTTACTGAATGTAACTCGTTTCAAATTCATCATTCATTTCCTTTCTGGTTTTTAATATTTTTTCACTCCAGCAGCTTGAAATTCACTTGATTTGTCTCCAACCCGAGAAAAGAAAAAAAAAAAAAAAAAGATGGTATCAACAATAACATCCAAGTCACTTAAAGTGATCATTGTGGGTTGCGGGATCGGCGGATTAGTGACAGCTATAATGTTGGATCATGCTGGGATCGATTATATCATACTGGAGAAAAGGATAGCTCATGGGTTCATGGGGAGTGCGATCGCACTTTCACCTGTCGTGCTTCGCGTGCTTGAGCAAATTGGGGTTTATGAGGATCTACATCGACTCAGTAAAGAGTTCAGTCGAACCAATGTGACGATGGCAGACGGCAAGAAAATAGGCGTCATTGAAGGAGATTTTTCAAAGTCGCGATATGGGTAAACAACAAAAGTTTTGGCTACTTTTTTTTACAGAATCACAGATGATCCGTATTGCTTCCTTCATGCTTGTTTCCTCCATTTTGTTGACTATTTTGGCTCTCTATCCTACTCTAATGTCTCCCATCGCTTACGCCATGTAGTTACTATAACGAGGTAAATAAGTTTTTTTCTGCTCCTGTTTGTTATTTTATGTTTGTTTTTTCATATTCACTTGAATCAACAAAAACCGCCATGACCATCTTCGCGGCATCCCTTTTTTCTTTTTGTCCATCTTCTTTCATGCCCCTTATTCATAATACACAAGAATGTACCGTATCCTTGGCAACTGATCTGATTCACTCTTTCATTTTTTAAACATGTAAACAAACAAACAAACAAACAAACAAAAAAGATTTTAGCACGTCCAGATCTGATGAAGGTGCTTCTGTCGAGAGTTGCACCGCATAAGATCAAGATGGGCAAGAAGGTCCTTCGGGTGATTGAACACGCAGACCATGTTGGTGACCGACCAAGGTCCATTCATTCAGGCTCAGTTTCTGTTTACTGTTCTGATGACAGGTATAGTTTTTTTTTTTTTTTTTTTTTTTTTTTTTAAACATATTAATATGAAAAACAGGATAATAGCAGTATCATCAAACAATGACAACAACGTGGCCTTCAAAAAGCCACGCGACCATAGACATACTGAACAAAGCCCATCATTTTTTCATCTTTTTAATTCCTATTGTTTACTGACTTCCTTCCATATTTATGTATTAAAGCGAGTATAAGGCTGACCTCGTCATTGGATGTGATGGTGCATATTCGACTGTCAGGCAACGCTTATACCAGAACATGCAGGCCGAAGGCATTACTGTTCCTGAAGCAGACTTTGCACCCTTTCGGTTTGATCAACATTGTGTACGTTCTGATGAAATTCTCTATATAAACTTGGAGCGACCTTCTTGCCCTACAATTGTCTATTTTTTGATGTGAACATATATTGCTTTGATTATTATTACATCCCATGCTAACCTATATATACTCAAAATGCTGTATAATATTCTCATTTTTCTCCCGACATTCATACATACCAGCTAGTTGGAGTGACTAGGCCACTAGATCCAGAGTTATATCCTGCGCTTAAAGAGCCTTTATGTGAATTTGAAGTGATTCTTGCTAAGGATTACTCATATTCTGTTTGGTTGATGCCGCTTAAAAACAACTGTATCTCCTGGATGATTAACGCAAAAGCTTTTTCAGGGCAGCGTCAGTATCACGGTCGGAGTCAGCATCAACAGCAATATCAGCAGCAACGATCTGGATCTGGATCCATATTTCAAAGAGGAAAAGGAAGTCATGAGAACCCACCCGAAGAGAACTTCATTTTCCCAGAATGGGGACCTGAGGATGCTGCCGAGGAGCTTTGTAATAAAGTCCGAGTAAGCCCTATGAATATTGTCTGAGGGAATAGGGATGAGAACAAGAAACAAAAGCAAAACAAGTCATTAATCCAAAGACATCTTCAGGGGTTTAGGTCACCATACCATAATGGAACAGTTGAAGATTTGCTTAGTCAGACACCCAAGGATGTCATTTCAAAAGTTATGCTCGAGGACAAAATGTTTGAAACCTGGCATTCTAACCGAGTTGTATTATTAGGAGATGGTAATAATGCAATTTTGCTTCCTATGTATCTAAAACTTGATGTCAAAAAATGAAACGCTTGAAGCATAGGAAGTACTGAGATTAGCTAACTCGGGTTCTCCTCTCGTCAATATATACATATGTTTCTAAAAAATGGTGTCGCTGATGTTTGGTAGCATGCCATAAAGTCGTCCCTTTCGGTAAGTTAGGATGAATAACCTTTAAAGCATCCCAGCGCCATCCATTGAGCGCTTATACCAGATAAGACCACTAACACTAAAAATACTTCCCATATACCTTTGTCCTTACTCCATAAATTCATCATGCTAGGCGGCCAGGGCGCAACACAAGCGATTTTGGATGCAGTCGCACTTGTGGAAATACTACACACACTACCTTCGACCGCAGCCAAAGACATCTCTCAAGCCCTCCAATTGTACCGAGAGAAGCGTTATCCAATTGCACAAGCAGCCATAACAGCCTCACGGCAAGGAGGAGCCATCTTTAGTAGTAAGGTAAGAAGACATAGCACTACGGTGTAGTGGCGTCAAATTATATATTAGCTTTTTTTTTTTTTTTTTTTTTTTTTTTTTTTCGTGGAGGGCCACTATTAACCTTCCTTTGCTGCTGATTGATATAAAATTGCACATGGATATATCATACAGGGTGTTTTTATGGATGTCCTTCGAGCATGCACGTTTCGGTTCATGCCTCGTTGGTTATATCAAATGACAGCCGATCGCGCACAAGCATCACGCCCCATTCTATCTTTCCTGCCTGCTGTACCGGATCGTGGATCTGTCCGAGCGGGCAGAAGTTAACTCTTTTTTTATCCAATTGTTGCTGGTCACCAATTTAAAACATCATATTTGCACTTCATGCCCATTAAAACGAACAGATCAAATCATCAAATACTACTGTGATGAAGGAAAGGAATTAAATTTGATGAGCTACAGTCTTCCATCAGCATTGGAGTAATTTGTCTGCTACGAGCGATGAGTGATATAAGGCAATTGACTATCAAGGTGAAAAGTGTGGTCATTTTAATATAAAAACCAAAGAAAAGGAATACGGAATCGACAAAGCAGATACAAACATATTTAGTGGAGTGAGATGTTTGTTTTCATAACGTAGCCCGACGTGTCTTTAAAGATCACCACCGTGAACTATGGTGCGTTACATTTATCTTGATGGATGGAGTTTATATAGCTTTGATTGACGCAGGCCTTGTCCTTATCAATTGTAGAGTCGTAAATAGTCTCCATTCTTTACCCCTCATCGTCATGGTCAATATAGCTTTGCACCACTGCAGCATTCCATGGGTATGTACGAATCCTGAAGATCGATACTGGGATCCAGCTCTGCAACATCTTTGGTAGTACTATCAGCATCTCGATCCGTTCCTCCAGTTGGCGTCAAGCGATCAACTCTAGAATCCTGCCTCCGCACCTGAAGACGCCTCTTTGTTGGCGAGAGCATATGACTGTGCGCATCCACGATATGATAGTCTGAAGAAATACTGAGTTTATAATCTTAATTATCGTCCATGCTCTTCTTCAAGATCCTATCCTGAGAGTTAAACGAGTGCTTGAGAATAGATTGAAGAGAAGAAAGAGTAGATGAAACTGCTGATGAGGGTCCTCTCCTTAAGAGTTATACGTCTTAAAAATACAGTCAAAAGTGGATTTTACGGCCAAATTCATAGTGAAATTGGCTGTAAAATGAATGAATTGACCTCCACAAAGTATATTTTAAAACGTGAGAATTAGAGCCACATTTATTGACGCACACCATAACCAAAAAGATTCGGCCGTTCTCAGATGAAGTGAAGAAACGAAAAAAAAAAAAAAGAGGTCTACCATCCTTTTGCTCTCTTCTAAGGATAAAACATACACCAAACATGGACTTGAAGAAATCCAAACGATATTATGGCCTTTTGAGGGGATATAGGCATATAAACTGCTTCGTGTCATGTGCGCCAACATTTGTGGCTCTAATTCTTAAGTTTTAAAATATGTACATTTTTTGTGGAGGTTAATTCATTCTATACATTTGACCATAAAATCCACTTTCGACTGTACATGTACGCATGTCATTTGCCTACTTTAGAATAATATGAATAAGGATTAATCAAACTTCATTTGAGCCAGTCATTTTATCACAAATGTTTATCCTATGGAGGTTACATTATGTTATGGGCAGGGAATTGATTTTTGTCAAGATGATAAACATTTTGTTGGCATGATCATTACTACTACTACGGAAAGAGATATCAATACAAAAGATGATTTGTACAGCCTTCCATAAACGCGTGTGGAATGAGTCCGTATATCGTTCATCAAGTTTGACCGTGTGGAAAGGAACTTTTTTTAAAAAAAAAAGTTTTGATACTTCCATTCTGTTGTCACAATGACCCATTATCGGAATAGTGTCTTGTCAGACCTCTGTGTGACCTAAACGCTTAGCCTGAATTCAAAGTATAAATGTATAAGATTATGAACGTCTTGAGCTGCTGATCCAATGCGCAGCATCTAAGCGGACGGGATGGATAAGTTTCTCATCTTCTCTGCCTTTCTGGGAATGTGGGAAAGAGAATTAGGTAAGGGTAGAGAAGAAAGAAAAAGAATGAAGCTCAATAAGGAAGTAGAGGAGGGTGTTTTGATTTTGCCATTGATGCTGTGATATCAAAGGATGAGAATGGGAGGAGTACGAATTGAAATGGACACCAAAGAAGGCAGGGATTTCATTACTTTTGTACATGTACATGTTCATGTCGTGAATTTGGAGCTTGTGTTACAAAAAAACATCAACCTTATTCGGCAAAGTGCTTTTTTAGAAATTTCAAACACAGACAAACAGAGTCCAAGGGCGAAGTTGATGAATGCAAGTGTTGGAGGCATTCTATTGCACCAATATCACATCAGACCATGGGAATTAGTAAGGATTTCATTACTCGTCCTTGTAGTTTACAGGAGCTTGGTCTGAAAAAAAAAATGGAGAGAATGATCATCATTTGGCCCCAAAAATGAATGCGATTGGTGATCGGTGGGTCCGGCAAACGTTTGCAGTCATATCTTTCCTCTTCCTCCTCCCCTGCACATCGTGGTTGTATAAAGGGAGGGGGCGGAAGCATGCAAGATTTTTTTACTTTTTTTATTTTGTGTTAATAGCCGGAGTTGGAAGTTGTTCAGTCTGGCGTGTTCTGTTGAACAGCCCAAAAAAAAAGTAGGCCCCACTTTTTTCCTTCTTTAAATGTATAAAAGACCCCGATCTGGGACCCCTCTCATATTACTGGTCGTTTTTTTTTTTTTTTCTGTTTTGTTGTTTTGCTTGACTGTGCCTTTGTGTCAAATTACAGTACAATCTTCAGGCATTCTGCGCAACTGCGTTTACAACTTTCTCTTCACTACAGCATTGACTATTTTCTCCTCTCCTCTTCATTACATTAATTTTTATTCCTGTGAAGTCTTCACTGGATAGCTTATTAAAAAACAAAAAACAAAAAACAAAAAACAAAAAAAAAAAAAAAAAAACATTCGCACATTCATATATACACAATGACAGAATCTAAGCACCCTCCTGCTGGCATTGAGAATTGCAACCCATTGTCCTACTTCTCATTCAGCTGGATTCAACCATTGCTCATCAAGGGATGGGTAAGTTCATCCCTGTCTTTGGAGAAAAACAAAAGAAATATATGCACTGAAACTTGAAATAGATAAAATTACATTCTTTTTCCCAACGTCGCTTTTCTCCTTTGATCCACACTTGGCCTCTCGGAACGATTTTTTGGATTTTCCCACTCCCCTTTCTCCACAACTCCTACATCATCACATAGCTGAATACGTTACTCATAATGAATTGCACAATTTTTACAATCATAGAGCCAAACTATTGTCGAAACAGATTTAGACCAGCTTTCTAAAAATGATCATGTCAAGAGGATTACTGACAAGCTGCTGCAAGAATGGACCAAAGAAGTTGAAAAGAACGAAGCCAAGGCAAAAGCAAAAGGAACAAAACCAAAGAGGCCTAATCTATATCTAGTTCTTTGGCGATGCTTTGGTTTCTATTTCAGTTTGTCCATCTTCACTGGTTTCATCGAAAGTGCCTGCAAGATCGGCGAGGCCATTCTCATGGGGTAAGAGAAAAAAAAAAAAGCTGCACGAATAGTATTAACCGTTCAGATTACCCATAGTCGATCAAGCGAGTTCTAACCACTTTTTCTTTTATTCTGCTCTCTTTTCTTTTCTTTGTATCAGATTTGTGATCCGTTTCTTTGATGACCCAAATATGTCGATGGGTGAAGGAATGGCCTATGCTATTGGTCTATTCCTTGTTACCCTTTTTCATGGAACCATGCATCATCATTACTTCTTTCCAACAATGCGTACAGGACTCTGGATTAGACAAAGTTTGATCTCACTCATGTATCGCAAGTGCCTTACCCTCTCTACCTCCAGCTCTATTGCAACAGGAACTGTCGTCAACTTAATTTCTAATGGTATAAAGACAGTGACAACAAGTTTTTTCGTTTGTTTGTCAATACTTCATTTCAAACCTTGTTTACTGATATTCTCTTTTTATCTGGCAAGACAGACGTTCAACCTTTTGAAAACGCTACACCATTTATGTTGTATGCTATCATTGGCCCAATTGAGATGGCAGTTGTCATGTATTTCCTCTGGAGAGAAATCAATGTTGCCTGTCTATCAGGATTACTGGTCTTTGCTATCTTGGTGCCAATCCAGACATACTTCTCACGCCAGTTTGCCCGCATTCGCATCAAAACAGTTGATGCCCGTGATGACCGTATCAGGACCCTATCCGATGTTTTCCAGGGCATTGAGCTTGTCAAACTCTGTGCTTGGGAGGTACCCTTTCAGGAAAAAATTTTGATGCTTCGATCGCTGGAGCTTAAATACATTTGGAAAGCTAACTTGATGAGAGCAAGCAATATGGCCATCTACTTCTTCTTTCTACCATTGACCGCACTCTTTGTCTTTGTCACGTTCTGGCTACAAGGCGAGACTCTGACCCCGGACAAGATCTTTGTATCACTCACTCTCTTTAACGTAATGCGTCTAACTATGACAGCATTCTTTCCAAGAGCTCTCGAAACCATTGCGGAAACTCGTGTATCTGTTCGTCGCATTACAGACTTTATGTTATTACCAGAACTGCGTGGAATCGAGAATGAGTTCCGGACAAAGAAGACGGAGGAATTGGATGATGATCCAGAAGGGCGTGCTAATGTGGGTGTGGAGAAGGTTCTTGACCCATCCGTGTTACTTGAGATGCGTGACGCGTCTTTCTCATGGACAGTAAGCACAAATGAGCAGAACGAAATTATTGATTTGTCTGCTAAAGAAAATAGTACACATGGACATATTCATGGATCGGTGAGAGAGAAGGATCAGCAAAGTACTGATAACCAGACTGTTGGTAGCCCTAAAAAAGCCATCCTCAATAACATCACCATGTCACTGCGCCGTGATGAGCTTTTAGCTATCGTTGGCCCAGTTGGGTGTGGCAAGTCCAGTTTCTGCATGGCTCTGCTGCAGGAAATGCCCTTGGTCTCTGGATCATTTGCACTGGCCAAAAAAGACAAAGATCGTGTCACAATGTCTTATTCTGCGCAGTCACCTTGGATCTTCGCAGGAACCATTAAGAGCAACATTTTGTTCGGTTCGCAGTTTAACCAAGAACGCTATGACAAGGTCATTAAAGCTTGTGAATTGACGCGCGATCTCTCCTTGTTTCCACAAGGTGATGAAACTGTTATTGGCGAGAAGGGCGTGACTCTCAGTGGTGGTCAACGGGCCCGTGTCTCATTGGCTAGAGCTGCTTACAGAGACTCGGATGTGTATATTCTGGATGACCCTCTCTCGGCTGTCGATCCCAAGGTCGGTCGTGCTCTATTTGAAAACTGCATCAATGGACTATTGAAGGGCAAGGCGCGTGTACTAGTCACTCATCAATTGCAGTACATCAAGGATTGCGAGAACGTCATTGTGCTGGAACAAGGACAGGTTACTCATGCTGGGCGTGTGGATGCAGTTATGCAACACGAGGTCGAGGTCGAGAGGGTGATTAACGACGGTGCTTCTATCAGGAGCATTAAGACACGTGCAAAATTCGTGGATGTTTTACGTGAGTTTGCCAAGAAGGCACCCGAGGTGACAGAAGACGAAGATACCATGCTTATTCTCAAAGCGGAAGAGGCTGGTGCCGATCTAGGGGAGGTCCTTAAACGTGTCAAGTCTCGCGCTGAGAGCAATAAAATTATAGAAGATGATGTCGATGCTCCAGAGAAGAATTTGACAGTTGAGGAAATTCAAGAAGGCGACACGCCACTCCGCGTTTATTACGATTTCTTCCGCCTTGGATCGACTCCTTTCCGATTAATGCTAGCAATTCTATCATTGTCTGCCGCACAGGGCATTATGGTTGCTGGAGACTTTTTCCTGTCGAAGTGGTCGTCTCTGCCTCGTGAGGAGCAGACCCGCTCATATTATCCTACAGTTTTTGGAATTTACTGCCTTGCCACGGTGATTATGACTCTTATTCGCTCATTCCTATTCTTTTACTGCGTCTCAGAGAGTTCACGCAACATTTTCAAGGCTATGCTCGACGCATTATTGAAGGCGAACATTGATTTTTTCCATGCCAATCCTCATGGACGTGTCCTTAATCGATTCTCTAAGGATATGGCCAACTGTGACGAGTTGCTGCCCTACACATTCTTTGATGCAACGCAGATTGTATTTATGCTGTTTGGATCTGTCGTGGTGGTTTGCATTGTCAATGCTTGGGTAGTGATCTCTATTCCGTTCCTTCTTGGAGGCTTTATCTTCCTTCGCCAAATCTACATCAGGACCAGTCGTCAAGTCAAACGTATCGACAGTCAAACCCGTTCACCCATTTACTCCCAGCTCTCAGAGACTTTAGATGGCCTCACCTCTGTCCGTGCATTCGGTGTTGGAGATCGCTTCATGAACCGCTTTGTGGAAGCTCAGGAGACTAATGGACGAGCTTTTTTCGCTTACTTAATCTGTGCTCGTTGGCTCGGATTCCGTCTGGATGCGGTCTCTGCACTCTTCTTGGGCATTACTGCAGTCGCATGTGTTGCTGTCCGTGATTCTCAAGAGGCCGCCCTGGTCGGATTGGCGCTCAATTATGTAGTCCAATTGAGTGGAGAGCTACAGTGGGCTGTGAGACAGAGTGTCGAGGCTGCGATCTTGATGGTTTCTGTGGAGCGCATGATGGAGTATGCACAAATCAAGCCTGAGGAATCGAGCCGTCGTGCATTCAATCCCGATGGTACCTCAGTTGTCCCCAATGGCTGGCCAAGCGAGGCTAAGGTCACATTCACGGATATGTCTCTCACGTATCCACGTGGCGAGGGACCTGTCCTCAAGCATATCTCATTGAACTTCCGCGCCGGAGAACGTATTGGTATTGTTGGCCGCACTGGTGCAGGAAAGTCCAGTTTGATTGGAGCACTCTTTCGACTGGTTGAGACCACAACTGGTAATCCTCCTCAGCGTGGTGGAATAACGATCGATGGCATTGATATTAGCAAGATTGGAATGCACGATCTGCGAGAGAAGATGGCGATCATTCCTCAAGAACCCTTCTTGTTCCGAGGCTCATTGCGGTTTAATCTTGATCCATTCTCTCAGCACCAAGATGCAGACCTCTGGGCAGCATTAGAAGCGGCAGAGCTGAAACGGACGGTTGAAGGACTTGAAGGGGGGCTGGATGCTGTTGTGGATGATAATGGCAAGAACTTTAGTATTGGAGAGCGTCAATTGCTGTCTTTGGCACGTGCAGTGTTAAGAAGATCAAAGATCATTGTGATGGATGAGGCGACCGCCAATGTGGACTTACAGTCTGATCGTATGATCCAAAAGGCGATCCATTCACAGTTCCAAGATGCAACGGTATTCACGATCGCACATCGTTTAAACACAGTTATCGGGGACTATGACAGGATCCTGGTACTGGACCAAGGCGAGGTGATGGAGTTTGATGAGCCATGGGTGTTATTGAATAAGCCTGGTATGGGAGAGACGAGGCCTGGAGACGGTAGTGATGAAGCGGTATCAGGAGGATGGCTTCGTAGGATGGTGGCAGATACTGGTGCGGAAAATGAAGCAGCGCTGCGCCAAGAGGCAAAAGAGCAATGGGAGAGGCGACATGGGAAGAGTACTTAAAAAAATATACATATAATTTAATAAGGAGCGCAGTCCACGTGATGTGGCTTATTGAACTAATTATTTAGAAGATACTTTTAGAAGTGAGAGGAAGGAAAAAAAATCCAAGTCCATGGAATTGTGGACTTCAAAAAATTTCACTCGCGGGTATAAATATCTGCAATGTCCCCCTTTCTTTCTTCCACTCTTTCTTCCATATTCTCTTTCTCTCTCTTCTCTCCTTTCCCTGATACTTCTCCTACTCCATACACACGTTTCATTCCAACGTCACCAATTAACCTAACACAACATTAGCAATTTGTATACTGCATTACATTATAATTACTTTTCAAACTCAACCACTGGAAAAAATAATAAGCAAGAAGAAAAAAATATATATAAATAATGTCGGATTCAGAAGATATGCCTTTGGCAGAGAGAAAGAAGCAAATAATCAATAACAATAATAATCATCATTCGACAGGTATGTTTTCTTTGATGAAATTAATACATTTAAATACTGAATTTAAAATATGAAGCTGGGAGAGGGAGGAGACAAAAGAAGACTTCTATTTGATCTACAAAAGCACAAAAAAAGTTGTAACTGTATTAAAAAAAGCGCGGAAGTCGGAACGCGTTTTTTTCTTTCTTTTTTTCTGCCTCTTTTCTTGCGGATCCGCAATACTGCTGAAGATATGAGTGTTCATATCACCTCATAGTTAATATGTACAAGTGCAAGTGAAGTAGGGCGGAGATTAGATGAAAAGGGATATGGCAGAGCATGAAAAAAAGGGAGAGGAATGGAAATGGTGATTGTAAGACAAAAAACTGCTACCTCCAACCACCACAGGGTGGTCCACAGACATGATCAATCGTACTTTTTTCTTTCATTGGTATGATTGCAGTCAGGTTGACATAATGGAAAAGTCCCTTTATTAAAGTATTATGGTATGACAGTGTGTGGTATAGTGTATGCATCAAGGGAGTGAGATCTGGTGCCACCATTTTTTTTTTTTTTTTTTTTTTTTCGGACAGTACACATGCGATCTTTCCAATTCTGCCATTGTCATTGCAACACCTTTCGATTAGCCCTTCGTGAAACAATTCTTTTGTCTTCAATAACAATCATCAGTTATTGGCGAAATAAAAAAATGAAGGCAATTTATCTGTTGGAAACTATTGCTTCCGCAATCTGAAAATGATCGATCGATCAAAAGAGATCAAGGGCTCGACATATTGCATGCATGATCATCTGATTTAGGTCCATACCCTCATGAGATCGTGCTTAATCCCACTTTTTGAAATCCATTAAACTCACATGTCAACATCAAAAAAAAAAAAAAAAAAAATCTGAAATGAACAATAGATGACGACAATATCGACAGTGGCAGTGATTCCGACACTCCCCTCGGTAAACGCAAGAGACCCCCTGTCAGGAAAAAAGTTATTGATGACGACGATGATGACGGGGATTATCAGAGTAGCGATTCAGCAGCGCCGCTTTCCAAGCGAACTCGTCCTGATATTAAAAGGAGCTCTTATAAAGAGGAGAGTGACGATGCCTCGTATGGATCACCTTCTGTCTCCAAAAAATCTAGTTCTTCTCTTTCAGACGCTGGTGAGTCTTCAGATTCGGATACGCCACTAGCAGCTAAGAAAAAGCCTGTAGCAAAAGCAAGCACCAATGGTAGCAGCAACGGCACTGCTAGAGTAAAGAAAGAGCCAAAATATAAGGAGGAATCCTCCTCTGATTCGGATGTGCCATTGGTAAGCATTGCTATGTATTATATTGCTATCATCATATGGTAGCTTTTGATTTCATTAAGTAATGATATCTAATCTCATATATTTCCTATAACTGCGTCGCCTGGCATAGTCCAAAAAGTCATCAACATCTAGCAAGACTAAAGCCAAGCCTTCAAAATCTATCAAAGTAAAAGAGGAACCTGAGGAGCCCACGTTGGGCAAGTCTAAGAGTGCCATCGACTCAAAGCAAACATCGAGCAAAAAGCGTATTAAAGACGAGCCTGACTCTAAGTCTAATGCGAAGAGGATTAAGAAGGAAGAGGAAGAAGCGGACGAGGAGGAGGAACATGCTTGGTGGCTGCAAGAAAGAGAGAACGAGGATGACTCTGTAAAATGGAAGACCCTCGTACATAATGGCGTCTATTTCCCTCCTCCATATGTTCCTCATGGTGTCAAGATGAAGTATGATGGTATGACATCTACACAATCCTATCAAAATATTTTAGTTGTACAAGGTGAATGGATTGGTGTGTAAGACTGCAATACTCATTCGTTCTTCTGATATCGCACTGGTTTGTTAGGCAAACCAGTTACTCTAGCTCCCGAAGTAGAGGAAGTGGCATCATTCTTTGGTGCGCTCCTGTATACTGAACACGCAGAAAACCCAGTCTTCCAGCAAAACTTTTTCAAAGATTTCTCCAAGCTTGCCAAAAAGCATAAGACGGTAAGAAAATTATCATCTGTCTCTCTCTTTTTTTTTTTTTTTTTTTTTTTTTGCCATTGCTAAATGAAGGAGGTGTCAATTTATCACATCCAAGAGTTTAAATCTCAAGCTCATATTTTAAATTATTTTCGTGTGTGGTTCAGGTTCCTGAGATTACTAGCTTTGGCAAATGTGATTTCACGCCTTTGTATGAACATTTCCAGAACGAGAAAGAAAAGAAAAAGAACATGACAAAAGAGGAAAAAAATGCTCAGAAGGCCGAAAAACAGGCTTTGGAGGAACACTATGGTGTTTGTTACTTGGATGGTCGAAAGGAAAAGGTTGGAAACTTCCGCATCGAACCTCCAGGTCTGTTCAGAGGACGTGGAAAGCATCCCAAGACAGGATGCTTGAAGGTAACTAAACGGGCATCGTAATCCAACATTTTGATGACGCTGCCCCATTTTTAATGGAAGGTTGGTTGATCGATTGGAATTCTTGATAAACTATGTACTACTTAGCTACGTGTCATGCCAGAACAAGTCACCCTCAATCTAAGTAAAGATGCACCTATTCCTAAGGCACCTGAGGGACATAAGTGGGGCAAGATTGTTCACGATGACACCAAGACATGGTTGGCCACATGGAAGGAGAATGTCAATGATTCGACCAAGTATGTCTTCCTGGCTGCAGGAAGTTCTCTCAAAGGTCAATCGGACTTTAAGAAGTTTGAGACTGCACGCGAGCTGAAGAAATGTGTTGCCGACATTCGAAAGGCATATATGACGGATCTTAAGGACAAGAAAATGTTTATTCGCCAGCGTGCCACGGCCATGTACCTTATTGATCGCCTCGCTCTGAGAGCCGGTAATGAGAAAGGAGAAGATGAAGCCGATACGGTCGGCTGCTGTTCCTTACGTTATGAGCATGTTACATTGGAGAAGCCCAACCTCTTGCACCTCGACTTTTTGGGTAAAGACTCTATTCGTTTCCAAAAGACAATGGAGGTTGATGAACAAGTTTTCAAGAACATCCGTCTCTTTAAGCGTGAACCCGCTCAGGAAGGCGATGAGCTTTTCGATCGTCTCAAGGTATAAATACTATGAATCACAGCCTACTCTGGATCTAGTATAATGTTTAAAGAGTTGCGGCTATTAACGCGCATCTGTACTATTCATTCTGAATTTTGACACTTCTTGTAGACTTCAGAGCTGAATAAGCATCTTCAGAGTCTTATGAAGGGTTTGACAGCCAAGGTGTTCCGTACTTATAATGCCTCATTCACATTCCAAGACCAGCTGAAAAAACTGACCCCTGCTAACGGCACTGTGGCTGAAAAGTTACTTGCCTATAATCGTGCCAATCGTGAGGTTGCTGTTCTTTGTAACCATCAACGTGCTGTCAGCAAGGGGCATGCTCTCCAAATGGATAAGATCGTTGACAAAGTAATGCTTTTTTTATTCATGTGGCTTTTGACGCTATATTATGAAAACATTGTTTCTGATGCCTTTTATATTATTATTGTTATTTTTCTTCACTTTATAGATCCGCGCACTCAAGTATCAAAAGATGAAGCTAAAACGTACAATTTTGACACTGGAGCCCAAGTTAAAGAAGAAACGGCCAGAACTTCTGGAACCAGAGTCGGATCTCGAGGAGGACTGGATTATTGAGTATGAAGCACAGTTGATGGAGAAGGAGCGGGAGAAGATCAAGCTTAAGTTCGATAAGGAGAATGAGAAAAGGAAAGAGAATAAGGAAAAGCCCTTATCTGCGAAAGAACTGAAGGAGATGCTCAAAGAAGTAGATGCGCGCGAGAAAGAGCTTGCAAAGGAACGCAAGACAGGTGTTGTACCAGGATCCAAGGGTGCGACCGTTGAGAAGTGTGATGCACAAATGTTGAAACTGGATGACCGTATTGCTGCCACCCGAACTACCATGGTCGATAAAGTAGGTTTTTGCATTGCTGTAAGATCTGTTAGATCTCTCGCTCATCTTGAGTAAAATGACTGGACTAACAAAAGCTTATACCATCTCTCATTTTTCCTGACATTTACAGGAGGAAAACAAACAGACTGCATTGAGTACTTCAAAGATCAACTACATTGATCCTCGTATTTCTGCAGCATGGTGTCAAAAATATGATGTCCCTCTTGAGAAAATTTTCACGAAAACGCTTCGCGAAAAGTTCAAATGGGCCATGACCGTTGATGGCAACTGGGAATTTTAAAAAACTCGAATAGATATTTTTCATTTTCATTAATCACCATCATTATCTTGAATACTCTCTAATTTTTTTTTTTTTTTTTTTTTTTTTTTTTTGTTACTTTATTTTTCTCCAGAAAAATAAGTCATTAAAATAAAGTCGAAGTGCTTAATCGAACTCGAAATATTGAGAGATGGATGAAGAAGGACGAGGCGAAGAATCGATCATCTTCAAAGTTGTAATGTTGAATATACAATTGAGTACAATACCCAAACGAGACTCAGGAGCTAAAATGGAAAACCAAGGATTAGTCAGACATACTTAAATCTACACCTGAGCTAAACACAGTCCGTTGGCTTTTCAGCTTAGCGTGCAATTCACATGTCGTACGCTCGTGTTCACGAGCGGCAAATGTAGTAAGAGCGAACTTATCATGATATTGTATTGTCAACCAAGCTTTCTCTCTTGGCAAGGGGGCAGTAAGTTGGGGATAGGATTGACATCTATTGACTCTCAGTATGGTTTTGTGCTTTTGTAGCCAGACAACTGAACGTTCTTATTTCCTGGTTCGAGATGGAGATTGACGTGGCAAGCAGTGACGAGTTCCAACCAAAAAAAAAACATTTCTCTTCCTATTTCTTTTCGTGTATAAATGTGGTTATTGAGCATTTTCTGGAAATAATAAGAACAAGAGGAGAAAGTGTGATGGACGATCCAATAGGTATAAATAAGTGAGCATTGATTTTTTCTTTTTTCTTTTTTTTTTTTTTTTTGACGTCAGATTTATCGTAGTCAACGCGACCGAGCGTGGCCCGTGCTCAAATAAAGTGGCCAACTCATGTTCTAAATAATAAAGCTTACTATCATTGTTATTACCATCAATACTATTATAAGGGCTTCACTAAATCCTTTAATGCGTACAAGAACTTGTTCTTAAAATGATGATGGTGACAACCTGGGCGCTACTCAATAAGTCTCGGTGTATATTGTGCATATTTACATCCAATCGATTATACAACATCTACCCTTTTTTTTTTTTTTTTTTTTTTCGTCTGTTTTACTCTAAATTTTCATTTATAGTAACCCACTTTATAATTTTTAGATAGCAGTAACCAGATCATCCCAAAATAAGTCATGAGGGCCCCTCCTTAATCAGCACACAGGAAAAAGAAAAGGCGTTCAAGGCTTTGCAAAGACGAGTAAATATAGATTTATGTCAAGAAACAGCCGCTTTATGATCTGATAACAAAGGCCAATTTGTTGATGTTTGGGGCTAAAGGAGAAAAAATAAAAAAATAAAAAAATATGGCGTAACAAAAGCTTGGGAAAAACCTGTAGCGGCCATGACCTAGCTCAGACATCACTTTTATTATCGAAAGAGCCTTCCTTCATTATCACCAAAAGCCTCCTTGAGGACAAAAGTCGCTTATTAGCCGACATCTCCGCCTTTTTTTTTTTTTTTTTTTTTTTTTTTTTTTTTTTAAACTCCAAGGTTCAAGGCGCCACACAGTGCTTGTCGGTTTTTTATTCTTCCTGACGAGCTTGGAACAAAGGAAGTCGAAAATAACAAATGCAGTTTTCTCTTTATCATTATTATTATTAATATTACACTTATTCCCGACCATCATAGCCAACCTAGCTTCAAATAATTAAACTCAACAAATGGATAAGGACATTAGTTCATTATCAACGAACGTTCAGCTTCGGTCCATGCTCAACTAATGTCCTTATCTGTTTGTTGGATTTAAATCTTCAGAACCAGAATAACGATAGAGAAGCAGGAAAGCCGTTTCAGATGGGTTCCCCTTACTGATAAAAAGGAATGCATTAAAGATTGCTGGATCGCTGCTATCCCAATCGAGAAAAGTGGGACTGTATTTAAAACCGGGTTGGTCTCATGGGTCGTGAGATTTTTTATTATACAGACAAAAACAAAAAAAAAGAGACTCGAGAAATGAGAAAATAGAAAACAGTAGTTTAGGAACGAAGAGCAAATACGAACAAATCATAATCGTAAAACATGAATAAAGCAAAAAAAGATAACGGAAATAGGTGGTTGTCATTCTCCTCTATCATAATCATAAACTCGTCATTAAAAATAAAAAATAAAAAAATAATAAAAAAATAATAAAAAAAAATAACCCCAGGTGGGAAATGGTCATACGAATCACCATTTCTTATTCTAACCGAACCCTCATCCATCATTAACGGGCAAATCCTGGCCTGGAAAGTGAAAGATGGCTTGCTTTTCAACGCCTTTGGGTACTCAAGGGCGAGCTTCCCCGATTCATGAAGACCTCATAGATGTCTCATTGCTACTCTGTCTCGAATGCTGATAAATCGCTTCCATGTCTGAACCAGCACCTTCGCGCCCCTCAAATTTCCCGCCTATTTGCCGCTTTAAAGGGTTATAACCATTCATGTGGCCATGTGCATGGCCTTGCTGATGCTTTTGTGATTGTAGCTGATATTGTTGTTGATGTGTATAAAATGGCATATTTGGTGAGTCTGTATAAACACTAGGGTGTTCTCGTGCAGGGCTCTGCGGATGAGACCGTCGCTGCTGCTGAAGTCCTTGGCGCTGCTGCTCCAAGGAATAGAAATACTGTTGTTGGTGTCGTGTCATATGTGGTGGCGTCGTCGGCACCCCGTTTTTATCCCCGCCATCCGATGGTTCCGTTACAGGGTCATCTACCATCAATATACGAGATGGGTGCATAGTTGCTCCATTACTACTAGAGTAGTGTTGACTTATATCTCGGACAGAGACACTTCCAGTGCTGGCTCGATGTTGTAAATGCCGTGATTGCTGCTGCTGGTGAGGTCGGTGAAGTGGCTCTTGTATGTCCATGCCACCACTTGTATCTCGAGGTACTGCCAGTACCACGGATATTGGAGTCAAATTTATAGAATTAGGTGTCGAAAACGAGTCCCAACTTGCCTGTTTTCGAATCTCAATCTTCATGTGTTCTGGACTGCCATTGTGAGGTGAAACTGAGGGCTCATTGATGTGAGCACCACCACCTTTATTTGGCTGCTTTGATATATCAATCTGCATAGGTTCTGAAGGACGGCCGGGATTGTTGTCGCCGCCGCTGGTGGTCGCGCCAATAGATCCGTTGCTTGGTTGCTTTTTGATCACATTTTGATGGTTATAACCATGATAAGGGTCATATTGCTCGTCTGAAATGTACTCCATGTCATTTTCACTGCCCCAGTAGTCTTGGTGGTGATAGTAGCGATGCTGTTGATCACCATAAGCTCTCTCAGGAAGCGAATTTGAAGAAGCCATTCCTCCTGTTACCACGCCAGAGCTCGACTGCGATGCCGATGTGGCTACAGGAGAGCGGGGATTTGCAGCGCTCTCCTCTATCCGATATGACCATGACCTCGCGAGCGGCGGATTAGAGTACCTAATTCCCTGTTGCTGAGCTGCCGCTGTTGCATTCCGAGACAGAGTTGAGCGTCCATGTAATGCGACTTCTTGCTGCGAAGCTCCCGAAAAGGACTGTTGAACATATGGGCGAATTGAGGATCCTCCACTGTATTCGGGCTGTGCAGTATTACTGCTGTGGTATGGCTCACTGTTTAGCTCCATGGGCTCGTCTCGCGCATCGCGGGGCTCTCTACGGCCTTCTGGGCTATTGCATCCTTCACTAGACTCTGCAGAGTTGGACTCTCGTCGTCCCAGTATAAAGGAACTTTCTGATAGTTGACGACGAATTGTACGTTGATTAGCATCGTTGCTACCGTGGCCTTCGGACATATTTTCGAACTCAGAGCGTTGGTGTGGTAGCTGATATAGAGACTGTCGATGTCTGATTGAAGGCGATTGCTTTCGAGACGAGCCCGCTAGTAAATGCGAGGGGTTGGTGTAGACGTCGTGTAGCTGATTTGAAGAAGCATGGCGAGAGATGACTGGCCGTATGGGAAGACGATCCTCTTGCCTCATATCTTCTGCACTTAATTGAGGCTTTTCGGCTTGAGTCCTTTCCCGACCATGGTTGGTGGGCTCTTTTTCCTGCCCGTGCTCCGTCGTTGCAGCTGGGGATGCACATTTTGTGGGCAACCCACCCAACCCCATGGAGCTATTTGATAGGTTTGGCGACGTCTGCGATTGTTCTTGTGAGCTGGGGGACGACGACGGCCCATCATTGGAAGAGATGGCTAGCGCCGCTTCTAGCTCGCGATTCCTTGCAGCTAGTTGCAGGATTTTGCCTTCAGTTTGCTGCAGCAGCTCGGCCTTGCGTTCTAGCTCACGAACATAGAGATCTTTACGTTGTCTGAACGCGCGTTGAGCTGCTCTGTTCTGAGCTGCACGCTTACTCGTGTTTCGTCCCTGCTGCTCTGTGGCAGTAGAGCTGCCGGTTGATCCTGCCTTACCGCTACTGCTTGGAGCGCTTCTAGGCTCTGTTGTTTCGGACGAGGAGGCTGTAGCTGCAGCCACTCCATGGTCGGTTGAAGGAGTCGCAGAGTCAGCCGGCTGGCGATGAAGCTGCTGTTGATGGGCAGCGGCGGTCAGGTTAGCTCGTGCAAGTCCCGCAGAATGATAATGGTGTTGTTGATGGTGAAAGCTATGCCTGCTACTGGTAGTACTGTTCCCGCTGCCAGGAGTGTAGCCCAAGCTATTACTGGTTGTCGGCCCTGCTGTAGTGCTTCTGTTGTCATTAGCACTGGAGTAGTGGCGATGTGAGAGACCACTGTGGTGAGGATGGCGTGCACCTTGAAGGGACTCCGTGCTTGAGAGCGAATCAGCTCTCGAGAGACTGGAGGTTGTTGTGGTAGAAGGGGCAGAGGTCGAGCTCATGTACAAATCTGCTCATAATTATTTTGAGAAAACAAACAAAGACGCATAGCATAATTTAGTTGGAGGTCTTATCCTTCTTTCGCCCCTCGTTCACAATTTAAAAAATGGAAGTGCGTTCGGTCCCTAGCGCTTGGCTTAACAGAAATCCCTTGCTAGCAAAACAAAACAAAAAAAAAGCATTAATGGTTTGCTGCTAAAGTAGCGATACCATATTACGAACCTGGAAGAGATCCAGCAGAGGATGAGTGACGACTGTGATGGGTGCGTGCATAAAAACGTTGAGGGCCTGGCCCATGAGGCGATGGCGGCAGATGTGAGGGATACTGCGTATAATTGTGCTGAGGGTGGGGCTGATGTTGAAGCGACAGAAGCTGGGACTGTCCTAGTCGCAATGGAAGATGAGGAGGGCGTGGATCTAGTACCTGTGTCCCTAGACCTGTTGGCATCATCTGTTGCTCCGATCGTATTGCCTTGTCAAGCTCTCGGAGGGAGGGTAAGGTTAGTGATGGTGGGGGGGCTGGCCCTGGCCCTGGCCCTGAATCAGATCCGAAGTCATGCATTTCTGCGTGAGGATTGTGGAGCGATATGTTGGAAGGACTAAAAGGACGTAAAAGAAAGCTGGTCGAAGGTACACTCTCGCTCTATGGAAGTAAACCAGTGATGACGAAGCACGAAGTAAAGCTAAGACTGTCAGATTGTCCCTGAAGCGCTGCTATTCCTATCGTTGGAGTTAGGCCTGGATGTTATATGAGAGTCTAATAAGAGTGCATGAACAGGGGGCACTAATAGGGGTTAGAGGAAGTGAAATTAAAATTAAAAGAAAGAAGAAAAGAAAAGGAAAGACAAGGGAGTGGTATAATATTCTGAGATGAGAGTAAAGAACGAACAAGTACATGAATAGAGGCAAAGAAATAAAAACGAAGCAGCAAGAAGGGAGGGACAGAGCCATGGTCCATGCGTCCATCTGATCTTATAGGCCCATACAAGCGTATTACTACAATACACGATTTTCATCAAGGCGCGCATATGAGAAGGTTTTGCCACGCTGAGTCATATTGCCCAAAGAACGATCAAACTCAGTTTAAATAATAGGCCATACCCATGTCAAGTTTGTTTTTCACGATTGCAAGAAAAAGTCCCAGGGGCACACAGCAGAAGGAAATAAAATAAAAGAATCAAACACAGGCATCTTTGTGCACCAATGATTAATGATCTTATGATCCCTTGGCCCATGGCTCATGTCATCATCACCCATCCATCCTTCATTCTGTTTGATCAGCATCATGCCCCTTTTTCCAACATACCCCCTTCTCCCAGCTGGCATATATTATCAATACCGTTAAAATTGTTGATGCTGCCTCTCCATCTATTTGTTCTTTTTTTTTTTTTTTTTTGTCCTTGCTGCTTCCACCCGACTCTCCACTTTCCCTTTCAGGGGATCTGGATTGACATCCACTCCAGAAACATGTCTTTAGAATCATCATATGGTAGATTCAGTGCATAATTCTCTTGTAGAGTAACACCAAAATAAAACAAACAGATCTACTTTAAAATTGAGTAACCCTTGCGGCCATGTTCAACTATGCACACAAAGGTAAAATTTAAGCTACTGCCCATCCTCCTGCTGCGAATTTAAGATCTCTTTTTTTTTTTGTTTAGGGACATATCATGATGCGTTTTGGATTGAAGAATGAAAAAGCAATTATATGTTGTGTGGAGAGCATTGAAAACGAAGCAATAAGCTGCTGATTGTATGTTAAACAATGTGCTCCAGGTGATAGGGGATATAGTAGAAAAGAGCAATGTAATATATAGGGATGAGGGGAGAACCATCAAGGATGTTCTAGTGGTTTGGGAAACCACGGAGCCCCCCTGTCTGCATTGATGCCAACGGTCAAAAGGGTGAGTCTTCAATGGATTGAAAAAAAAATAAACAAAAAATACATCTGCTAGTGTGCCTTTTAATGAGGATTCATAGAACATTCAGGAACAGGGCACACGGAATGGAGATCTGTGCAACGACCTAACTATGAATTACCTCCATCTCCCCGTCTAGTTCAAAAAAAAAAAAAAAAAAAAAAAAAGAGCTGCTTGAAAAAGGAAAGGATAGAGCACAGAGCTTGCTATCCATAAATTCAAAACGCGCTTTAATGCTCAACAACTCAATTCGACCAAGTACACACACATACAAATTCAAGAGTATAAAGGATTATGAGCTGCGGTACTGAAGTCACTTCAACCGATCCACCAGCCACCAAACGAGGTAGAACACTCACGCTTCCTCAAATTGCAAATATTAGATATTAGCACCGCTTAAATTGACTTAGAGCATTGACTATAAACCACTGGAATAAAGATTCCAGATCGCGTGGACTTAGTGTGATCAGATGTGAGTATTGACACAAGAAACCAAAACGTTTGAAAATAGAGACAGAAAATGGCCCACAATAATATACCACTTCTTACGTGAAGAAATGAGGAAGAATTCTCAAGAAACAAACGAGGAATAGCGACGAAAGATGGTTATTGACAAAATAGCAGGTGAAATAAATATTTTTTTTAAAAAAAAAAAAAAAAACCTAGAGAATATTTAGGAGGGCAACGAATGAAGCATAAGTAAAAGGATGAGAAAATAAAGGATAAGGGTTCAAGCAAAGGCGAAAGAGACACAACATTCGTTTTGTAAGCCAGATTACAAACACAAACACATAAGCGGCATTGATTTCATAAAAAAAAAAAGAAAGAAAATAAACGCACACACATTTATACACCAAAACGGCATTGCGTTTCCATCTTTTTGGGGCGCGGGAAATTTTAAAAATGTAGGCGCATGAGATGTACGGATGTTACATGGTGGGACAAATTGTGGCAATTGGGTAAAAACAATGATGTGTATTAAAAGTGGGGAGTGTCATGTGCATTTCAAAGAGAAACGTCCTCCTCCCGTATGATCAAGTCGGCTAGTGGGTTCTGTTATATGATGGCGTACATGGAAGTCTAGTGTTTGTTTAGAGTCCGAGTCCGAATCCGGGATGTTAGTTGGAAGAGCTGAGTAAACTATTTTTTCTTGAGTTGTGCGTTCGGATGTAAGAGGTAAAATAATGGAAGAGAGTAAGGGGGTGCGCGCGAAAAAAGACGAAAAGGAGGAGAGAGGTAATACAAAGATTCGGATGACGAAGAGTTTATGAGGCAAGATTTAGAAGATTTGGGGAGAGGACTTATTTGGCAACAATTATGGGCAAGGGTCTCGAGTCAATTGTTGGCCTTCAAAGTATGATGAGAGCATGTGTATTGAGAGATGCACCTACATGCACACAATAACGTGTAGTGTAAAAGTGGAGCCGAGAGGAAATTGAGAGCGAGCAGATATACAAGAAAAAAAGTGTAGTAGAGTAAGTTGACAAAATGGATTGGGTGCAGGGGAGGAAGCAGAATAATTATGAGGCACAGAAAGAGAATGAAGGTAAAAAAATAAAAAATAAAAAATAAAAAATAAAAAATAAAAAGAGGATAAGACCAAGTTGAGTTGATTATAAAAAATAGTGCTCTATATTCATCATTCATTCTTGGCACAGCAATCCTTTGCATTATATAAATGCAATTACATGGAAATAGAACAACAGATGCTCAAAAAAGAAAAAGACGAAATGCAGTAGCCGATTTTTCTCCAAAGTTTCTTGTATCCTCTCTTCTTTCTTCTTGATTGCTCCCACTCTCTTGCTCATTGTTTTATTATATTTTTTTATTTTTTTGCTCCTCACAATGCATCACATAATGCGGGCGACCTCGATTTGTGGATATCAACACGACAGGACGTCCAAAGATTGGACACACAAGTTAGATTCTGCGGGACATTCGTCCGACATCAAGAAAAGCAAGATTGGCGAGAAAGGGGCATGCAGGGCAAGGGAACATGTCTCCTCAATTACCCAAACAAAAGGGCAAAGTAAAGTTTGAGTGCAGGGGGATGATACGCCATAATAAAGGATATGTCGAGGGGCTTCGCTACTAACATGCTGGCTTTCTCTTTTTTTGTAGCCTGACTTCCTTGCCCCAATCCCTCGTTAAGATTTCGCACAAACAGCCTAGCTTGTTTAGCATGGCCAATAAAAAACATCTCCAGCCATCATCGACATTTTTTCGCGCTGAATAGGGCGGTTGAGGAATTATATTAAGAAGGGAAGCAAACAAGGGATAAAACAGAACGAAACATGAGTATGGAATATAGGCGGTAATAGCAATGATAGGGGGGAAAGTGCAGTAGATGACTGGTGCTTGCTGCAGTACTATCGACGGTGCTCTTTAGGCCAATAGTCAAGTTTTTTGTAACTCATGAGGCCTGTACATAATAAGGGATGGATTTTGGTTTCAATCTCGCGAAAACACTGAAGCTCTGGATACAAACCTTACAGGAACATACGCATCCAAGAAAAACGTATAAACAAAAGAGATGGATACTAGAATAAACCTTTCGCTTGATAGGCTACTATGAAGACACATAGCTATGGGTCTTTATCCAGAGCTTGTAAAATGATTCAAAGGTCATGCAAAATGCATTTTACTCATTCTAGCACTTAAAAAAAAGTCTGTAATATTGATTGTCTGTGCAAAAAAAAAAAAAAAAATAGATGGTCTTTCCACAAAACTAACTATCACTATACAAGATTCTTGTAGTATCCTGATGATAGATAAAATACATAAAAAATCCCCCGATGAGCTACTGCTTAGCACTGCACTGCAAAAAAATGATATTTCTTGAGATATCTCGTAAGCTATTGACTTTGATGACAGTGGGAGCTAACTGTGTCGTGGATTCGGTACTATCCGTGACTAATAATATTAAGCAGGAACTATAACGATAGTTTTACGTGGGTTTGATCGTCCCATACTTGCTAGATCTAGGCTCTTACCCCAGATTTGATAGAAGCTTTCTGCGGAGCGAATTTTAATAGCCCTAGAAAAACAAAGAGAACCTTTTAGTCTTTCCTAGTCCTAAGATCTGTAATCCATTTATCCCAGGAAAACTATTGGTTCTTTCAAAAAGCCTCCTCTGTCTGTTCTATGCGCTCCTTTTGGACTAACCTATAATTTGTTGAACACAAAAGACATTGGTGATTGGCAACATATTTATGCTTTTGAACGTAATAAACATACATGCATTATAAAGCATGAATGTGAAAGATTTCTATACTCGCTACAATCGTTATTTTTTTTTCTTTTTTTTTTTTTGTTTCTTTGTATGGAAGGATGATAACACATGGGCATACAAAGGAAACTGATATGAAATAATCTGACCTCCACTTAAGAGTCACTCAAGCTGCTCAATACCGATGTTTGCATAATCCACCATTCTGTGGTAAAAGATATGGTCTCAATGAGGCTTAAGTCGCTCTTTAGTGCTTCATAAACGCATTGCGGTGAAAGTAACTTGAAGGAAGGCCGCCAACTGAGCACGAGTAAGGCTTAAAACACCGCCAAAACATATAAAATGCAACGATGGCTCTCCAGCTGATCATTCCTTGTGTTTGCATTTACTTTTTTTTTTTTTTTTTTTTTTTTTTTTTTCACACTGACCTTGAGATGTCCTTGCTTGTTTATCTCAGTATAAATGTCAGCAGGGCTAGGGGGCAAACATTAGGCGATACGAGTCCATGCATTATAGATACGGTTTTGAGTTTGTTGATACGTATAGCATCCCGCAAAGGGATACTCGTGCCCAATCCATCCTTTGTCCCATTCTCATGCATAATGGCTGGACTCATCCTCTTTACCGTTTTGTTACTGCTCTTCGGAATTTGCGGGAAAGTACCATTCGAAACATCTCTTCTGATGTTAAAAACGGCTCGAGATCATTTAATGTCGCTCTCGCGCGCTCCCTCAACCCAATACAACCCTCTACTGTCCTGATGAACCTTGCCTATTTATTTTTTTCTCCTTGTCAAGTTTAACTGATGACCATATATTACGCCAAGCTGTCATTCAAAGATCATAGCAACCTCCTTTTAATATCAGCTTTCCTTGATCCATAATGGCATTGAATCCTTTCTTGCAAATCTAGAGATTCGTAAATTGGAAGAAGGCTGTTGGAATGCAAGGCGAGGGAAGGGAGCGGCAGTAATGCTGGTAATCCCTGTACCGATATCGAGTACATACCATTGAAAATCTCTTTTCTTGTAAAGAAAAGGAAACGAGGTTGATCTTCAACGATTTGATTAAGTCATTGCCGATATCTGAATATTTGCAAGCGTAACATTTTTCTTTTTCTTTTCTTTTTTTTTTTTATTTTTTTATTTTTTTACTACTCTCATTATTAGTATTGTTATTTTAGCGATGATATGAAAAGTATAGGAGATCGCTGAAATACGGATGAAGATCAACTTAAGGAAAGAAAGGAAAAGGAACAACATCCTTGCCCAAAGGCCCACACCTATACTAAACACAAACGGACGTACATGAAAAGATTTTGAACTTGAGAGCAAAGAGCGGAGGAAATAAAATAAACATTCGCACAGCACGCTTTTGCCACGAGGACAGGAAGAACAAGAAAAAGGAGTAATCTACAATAAGCTTTCGGGTCGTCAGATCAGATACAATAGAAAGGTGGAAATCTTCACTCTTTTAAGCACTCAAAGCCATCTTTCTAATTAGCAAACAAGTTGTTCGATAGCACCTTTTTATTATCATTAGTATTATATTCCGGAGTGCTTACAAGAAAACTTTATCAATGTATATTGGAATTTATGATATTATGGGAATAACAATACTCTGAATAAGATCTATAAAGCAAAGTGTTGATATTACCCACCACGTAGCAGGATATAAAGATATATACTATTAATGTATCATTTGTAGGAGACATTATTTTTATTCATAAGTTGTGAAGGTCAGCATGAGTAAGAGACATGTGGCTTGCAGCCCATGGCTGTTTGTTTGCATTTTCATCAAACCCTACCAAATGTAGGAACATGCCTAATTATACGCGATGCATATTAAGTCCAAACAATCTGTGTATTTAATAGACATTCCAGTATGTGTCAATATCATTGCTTGTGTGTAAAAAAGCAGTTGAATAGTCTTTACCTTTACTCTTTACTCTTTACGCTTTACGCTTTTTTTTTTTTTTTTTCCCTATTAAATGGTAGAAATGATATTTCGATTGATGCTTTAAGCTTACTGGGTCTATTGTATATCAACTTGTTCTGAATACCTCAAAGTAGAAATAACTACCAGCATTTCTTTTTTCTTTTTCTTTTTCTTTTTTTTTCCTGTAACTGACTACATGTAAGATGATCAAATACGTTCAATTATAAGAAATCGTTCAGTAGAAAGCGAGTAAACATTGCAAGTAGCAAGAATGGTATGGTATTTACACAAAAATCATCCCATTGGGGAGGTTTTTTTTTTTTTTTTTTTTTTTTTTTTTTCGAAGCGAGAATTTCCTGCCTCCATATACACACACATCTATACCATACATGACGACAGCATGTAAATAATGTGGTTGCAAAAGTGCAACCCCCATTCATGCACGCACAGACATTCCCTTCATTTGTCCTTTTTTAATATTTTATTTTTTTTCGTGCACTAAATTTCTTTCTTCCCTTAACCCAACATGGAGACTCTATCGACACGAAGATAGATCAGAATGTAAGTTATAGAACTTGTTCATGTACATCTACACAATGTTTTTTTTTTTTTTTTTTTTGTTGCTGTTGTTTATTTATCCAGCCCCCCCTTTCACCGAGGATTCGGGGCTGAATAAGAGATTCACAGGTCAAACAGAAAGTCAAATCCGCACTGACCATTTTTCTCCTTTTTTTAAATTAATCATAGTTCGCAAATCCTTTAAGTGGGCAAATTTGAAACAGAACTATTTTTGTGCCAATGAAACTCCCCCCCAAAAAAAGGAAGCAGAGAAAAAAAAAAGATCATCATTTATACTTCCATGGGTGAGTGTTTAAACATCTTGTTCTACACCACTTGTAATTAGAGCTTTAATATCATTCTATCGTACCATCGTATCTTTTTTTATTATTAACCTCTACTTTACAATATGTAGCTGAGGAAGAGGAGGGAATGTTAAGAGATGATTATATATAATGGGTATATCGGTGTGTCGTTTCTAGTAGCCATCCCAGGACGGATAAACAAGTTGTGCATTTTTTTTCCTTCTTTCCTTCTTTTTAACCCTTCCTCCCTTTTTTTTTTTTATCCTGAAAATTGACACCGCGTACTAACTACCATGCCATTCACTTCGGCTTCAGCCCTAATCTCTGTAGCTCCGAAATACATTCTTAGCTCAAAGACCATTTTATGACCCGGTTGGGCGCCTGGTACAAACGGTAGTGGAATCAAGAAATCCCCGATCTTCTCCACCAATGGTGAATCCACATACCGAGGCAAATTCATGGATGAACATGCAAACAGGGGCGAATTGACAGGTTTTGGGTATTGATATGTAATGTAGCGTTTCGTGATACATTCATCTACACCAATAGGTTGTCCTGGTGAGACATAGACCGAGAATCGATCCCGAGCTCGAATCATACCCTCTCGGTCTCGAACCTTCTTGTGTGCAGCGTCCACACCTTCTTCAAAAGCCATCAATGAATCCACTCCGTACCAACGACGCGCCACACGTTGAGTAATCGTCCGAGGCATCAGCCCTGCATAGGCTGCTCCACGGACCACAGCTAGCTCCGCCCTCGGAGGCACTCCAATCATCGGCACTCTAGATCCAAACTCGGCCTGGACTCTAGAATGTAAATAGCTCGAACATCCAAACCCTCCGACAAGGAAAATGGCATTACATTGATACTGTGTCTGTTGTAACTGGTGTTGAATCAATCGTAGAACATCATTCACTACAGGATCAAAAACTTCGCGCCTCATTTCTTCGGCACTGATTGTTAACACCCCGTCTTCTAATCCAATGTCATAATCCGTCAGCTCTGCTCTTCCAGGCACAGCTGGCATTGTAATATATTGATCTTCAATACCATCGAACAATGGCTTCACATTATGAATAAAGGTTTCCATCAACTGAACCCAATTTCCTGCTGTCAATCCTTTCTCTTGCCATTTTGCGAATCGTCGTCTCAACAGAGCTTCCATACGCTCATCCAGGAAGATGGATCCACAGCTATGTCCGCTACCACGGGTCACTTCTCGTAATGTCCTCCCCTGAGGTCCTACAGCAACTTCAAAGACAATCAAATCCACAGTGCCACCGCCTGCATCACAGATCATGAAACGTTGACCATGTCCAATAGAAAATTGGTCGCACTTCTTTTCACAGTACAAGGCCGCAGCCTCAGGCTCTGAAATTAAGAGAAGTCGATGAGGTGGGTCTAAAGGTGAGATCATCCCTGCCTGAAGGGCCGCTTGTCGCATCATCGCCTTGGCATTGTCGGTCCACATGGCTGGAACCGAAAGACAGTACTGAATATGCTGCTGATCAAATGATGATCCAAATCCTTTAAGAACCGTCTATGCGGAGGAAAGAACGGAAGAAAAAAAGCATGTTAAGATTGACTTGTACTCAAAAACCATAATATTATTTTCTTTTAAGGTTTCATACCTGAATAACATGTGCATGGAAGAGTCGGAGATAATCCGCGATTGCGTCTACAACTGTCAATCCATTTGGTAAGGGTGGATGCGGTCCTGCAGATTCATCGAGATGCAACTTGTATTTCGATAACAGCACGTGGTTCTTGAACGGCGGTTTTGTGATTGCATGTTTGGCTGGATAACCCCACTCGATAATCTCTTTTGAGCCTGGTCCATACAAATTGCATGTTGGTACTTTGGGATAGTTGTGCGTTTGCTTAGGCCTAAATTCCATTTTTTTTTTTTTTTTTTTTTTTGGAAGGTTTATTTTATCAGAGTTTCAACCAACGAAAATGAAAGATGTGAGATGTGAGATGTGAGCATAAAAGTCGACGATTTTTTTCTTGTCCGATCTGCATAAAGTTCAGCACATGAGCTTTCCTCTCTTTTTTCCTTTGCCTATGGTTTTTACACTCAGTAACAGGACAGGAAAAGTGATGACTATCATGTCCCTTTTCACAGGAACCAAACCCAATTCATATTAAATTAAAGATAACTCTAAGGCAGAAAGTGTGTGTTTATTCATTTGTACTTACCATGCAGACACTTCATGCACTTCACCATCCTGTTGGAACGCATATGCCATGGAGGAATATGTTGTACCCCAATCAATGGCCATGATAATTGGATACGTTTGATTTTCACTTCCTGGAATAACATATGGCCGATGCCCATAATTCTGTGCGCCAGCGATAGAAGTTGCAGGTGAATATGGCTGATGTTGTGGAAGCGAAGTTGTACTAGCTGTACTCCATGGGCCTGATGCACTCGATATCGCATATGGGTGCTGAAGACGATGGAAACTTTGATTCGAAGGTGATGCCGATGAAATTGTTGGTACTGGAGATGGCATTGTAGCACTATGATACATCCCAATAGAATCAGTCTGATTGGGCAATAAGGGAGCATTTGGCGGGGCCACATAGGACATTGGAGAATGGGCTGGCGTGGAAATACCAACACCAGCAGCAGAATTGTTATCAAAGGACATCATAGCAGTATTCGGTGATGTTGAAATATTGGCCAGATCTGGCGACGGTGCTGAGGCTTCATAGATTGTATTATTCCGCGCAGAAGGTGGGAGTGGAATATTGAGACTGTTATATGACGGTGGTAACGTTCCTGATCGATGCAACGTTGTCAAATCATCTGTATCATCATCAACTGTTGCACCTTCCATCATGGAATGATTGCCCCCACTTGTCGCAACCATCTGAATATTCATATCTGGCCCTGGTACTGGTGCACTTGGCTGCTGTCGGGGGTGGAGTTGATGTTCCTGAATTGCCTGCGGTCCACGAGGTTCGGTCTCTGATGAACGAGCGTCAAGAGTTGAAGATCCTATTGGTCCATTCTGTGTCCTGACCAAGGGTGTATTCCCTACTAACTGTGGATTAGAAGGAGCTGGATAGGGTACTCTATGAATTCCCTTTGAAGATGGAACAGTGTTGTAACCATTGGGATCAGCGACCGTTGATTGTGGCTGTGCATATCCTGCAAGATCTACGATTGATATGGAGCTGTTGCTGTTGTCTGGGTGAGGTGTGGAAGGTAAAGGGGCCGAAGGAGAACCTTCATAACGAACAATTGTGTTTGACCTGACGGAACTAGCATCAGATTGATGACCTATCGAGTGTGTTGTGGTACTACCGTTGGATTTAACAACAAAAGATGATGCTAATGACTCTGCATTGGATGGATTGTCATTACCATTACTGATGTTGCTGTTTTTCAAAGACTTTTCCTTCTTTTTGAAGGCATTTTTGATAGAGGACTTGAATGAGTTCATGAAGCGAATGTTTTATTGTGATGCATGCAAGTTGTAAGCAAGCAGATGTTGGTGAGAAAGGGCAAGAAAAAAAAAAAAAAAAAAGAAAGTAGAGAATGAAGAGTGCGGAATAGAGTGAGCACAGTAAGAAGGAGGGTGAATAGAAGAATGAAGAGAGTACGCGTATGGGTTTATGGATGTAAAGAGCGGAGGAATGAGAATGGGAGAATGGGAGAATGAGAATGAGAATGAGAATGGAGAGGAAAGAGCAGGAGAGAGCGTGTCAAGTTCAAAAAATAAAATAAATAAATAAAAAGACAAGAGCTTTGATGTGTGTATCAAAATAAAGAGAGAGAGAAGGAGAGAGAGAGAGAGAGAGAGAGAGAGAGAGAGAGAGAGAGAGCAAAATGGGTCAAGAAGGCCAAGAAAGAAGGAACTTGGATTTGTTTGTTGACACTTT
Source organism: Lobosporangium transversale (assembly GCF_002105155.1). Lineage (NCBI taxonomy): Eukaryota > Fungi > Mortierellomycota > Mortierellomycetes > Mortierellales > Mortierellaceae > Lobosporangium > Lobosporangium transversale. The sequence goes on along the minus strand of NW_019029013.1, from coordinate 86,947 downwards.
TTTAAAGAACTATCTGTTCCTTTGTGCCAGAGACGACATGTAAATTATTATAATAATAATTATCAGATATTTTATCCTATCCCCGCAAACGAATTAAAGGGAATTAAAAGGGATGATCATTCACTGTAGTCAGCCCTGATTTTTTTTTTATGTTTTATTTAATAACCTTTACATTTAAACTCCTTACACCATTGTCTTCTTTTTCTTTTCTTTTTCCATTAATAGGTTTATAATCCAAACAACAGACTAAAGCACTTTGAAAAGTTTCAAAGGTCTCTATCAAGTAAAAGTCTGCTTGCTTCTAGATCTGTGATCTTTGTGATGGGAAAGAAATTCTATTCGAGATTGGTTGGGGAATTAACATCATGTCATGTCACACTTTCTTTAAAAATAAATTAACCGTTTTTTTAATTGGGTTTTTAATTATTTTTTTAATGATTGTAAATGCAATGGATGCCATGTATTATGGATAAAGGATACTTTAGACTATTGCAAAAAAAAAAAGTATACTAAATATTACGTACGTTTCCTCGATTCACTCCTCCCCTTTTCCCTCTTTGATGTTCTCTCCCATTTCCACCACCTATGCGTCTGTCTAATCTCGAGGCCTGAACAGATCTCTCAAGTGATGGTGCCCCGAACTTGAATGTGGACGTGAATGTGGACGTGAATGCTCATGTGGACGCTCGTGTTCCTCCACCCTTTCTTCCTCCACTTGAACTCTGTCCTGTTCTTCGATATCATGACTCACTGTCCTCACAACGCCATTGTCTTCTTCACGCTCTGTTTCATGGATCTTGATAATGGACGATCCTGTTGATGAATCCTTCCCGTGAGATGGCATGAGCTGAGGCCGTGGAGATTTCTGATCGCTAGTCGAGGACGTCGAGCTACTCGAATCACCATGGCGAGATGAGGATGATTCAAATCGCTTGATCTCAGGTGAATATGGGCCTGTTTCATGCATCGCCGGATGGTTCTCCTTCATTTCTTGAGCAATATCTTTCTCACCCTCTCTTTGTGAAGCTGTCTGAGAACCACGGACATTCGGGATGTTGAAACTAATACTGACGCTGTCCCGTGGTGCATTAATATTATTATTGTTGCTGGTGTCCCCATTATTGGTGTTATTGTCCTGGATGGTGCCTTTATTAGTGGTGGCAATGCCGTTAGTGTTATTATTCAATCCTCGCGAATTTCTGTTCACGGCTGCTCCCTTTGAAGCCTCTTTCATTTCTCTGACGACATCCTGGAGTGTCCTAACAGTGTTTTGAGTGCTACCATGGTCCTTTGGCTTGCTCAGGTCTGGAACGCCCGCAATGCCGAAACCACCGTAACCATATGACCGCTGATTAATCGAGCGCTGATTAAGGTCTTGGTATCCGATCGAGCGCTGATTGTCATATCCGATTGAGCGCTGATGGTCATATCCGATTGTCTTTTGCACTTCTCCGTCACCATCTGCGATGGATCCATTGATCGTTGGTGGTCGTAAAATAATCTCGTCTCCAATGTTGATATGAGGTAATCTGGCCACCGCATGGTTCGAGTCTTCACGCTTCCTAGACCACGTCCTCGTGTATTTATACTGCAAGTGCAACAATGGGACAGTGATACCATGGATCAACACGCTTGCAAGTACCAAGAACATAACCACAGGGAAAATAACCTCACGAACACGGTTAATCCTATCGAGATTATATGTGTCTCCACCAAGGTGCTCTGGACTAGTCAACATGGCCGTGACCTTGGTGAAGAAAACTGCACCAACTCCAATAGGACCAAACCAACCCGCGAATGCAGCCTCACGATAGCTAGCAAGTGCAGGCACTACCGGTTTGAGAGCCAACATAAATGGCATTCGACGGAATACAAGGATTACAATCGCGAGAACCACCATGCGCCAGAGCGAGAGACCTAATGCAGCGTCGGCAAAGCTCGCGAACGGGATTGAAGCTCCAATATAGACAAAACAGGCCAAGTTGAGCAACATATCAATAATTTCCTGGATGTGTGCCTCTGCGATTTCGTTTGAAAACCAATCGCTATAAATGTTTAAAAAAAGTGATGTAGTGCTAACAGTTAATAGGCTTTTCCCTTGTGCACCATATTTCTGTCCGAATAATCACAAAAAAGAAAGACATACTCCCATGCGAAAACGTTTCCAGCGATGAAACACGCCAAAAGATCATCTGATGCCAAGATACTGACGACTCCTGCGACTGCTAGCGCCAACGCGATCGAGAATACCAAAAAGGATTCCTTGTCAATAAGGTTTCTATCGTGAAGCAAAAGTTCAAGCCATGATGTTAGACTGATGATATTATATAAAAGTGTATACCAGAGACTATGAGAAGAATATCAAAGAAGAACGTACCTATTCTTAGCGCCCTTGACTGCTTTCCTTGCTGCTGCTCCAATGACGCCACCAATGATGATACTCAGCAAAATCTGGTATGCCCATACCAAGTAGAACCACTTGGCGAAGGCTGACCCAACGGTGTGCTCGCGCAGCAAATAAAGACCCAGAAACAAAAATGGAAGACCCATGCCATCATTGATGCCTGATTCTGCAGACAAAAGATAACGAATACGAGGCGGGACGTGTTTCTCAGCAAAGCGACCCTTAACAACTGAATTGGACAGAACGGGATCTGTTGGGGTGACACAGGCTCCGATGATCATGGCTTGAACCTACATTTGGAGAAAGAAAAAAAAAAGTGAGTAAATTGATGATGTGTATAAAAGCTCAGCTGCCTGAAATATTAAATACATTGCTTTGCGCTTACAAAGTCCAAGTTAGGGATCAAACCCCAGATGATGAGTGCAGAAGTACCCCACATGAGGAACATGAGCGGTACAATAATGATGAACAGCGACAATCGTTCCTTGACAATGTAGGACCTGTTACACATTTTTTCCGTAGTACAGACAAAGTAAAGATTCTTCGGTAAGTTTTATTTGCGTGTGGCATCACATGGATTATCAGATGGAGCCCAAATAGGTGACACCTTTGTTCCTCTTACTGTATCTGGTGGAATACAAGAACAAAAAAAGAAAAATACTCTAGTCCATATGCCAAACAGAACACAGGACCCTAGAGTTGATAAGGGTGATGCTTCCTCAAAAGACTATTTAGCAAGTGCTCTTTGAAATTCTAGTGCTGTATAAATTTCGGAATAAGATTGTTCCCGCATTCCTGTAACCACACCTGCCACATTTGACTACTAGAACGACCACCTTTTCGGATTTTGCTCTTTTTTTTTTGCCAGATAAGATGAGATACTTACCTCGGTAAAGAGACTCCTGCGGCCATGACCTGAACAGCAATGACGATCCTTGTAAACTCAAGCGTGACAGTGTCGTAACCCTTCCAACCCACAGGATCAAAAATACCAATAGCATAAGGTCCAATGATGATACCAAAGGCCGTCGATACGACTACGCGTCGTTTGAGTTTATAAAAAAGTTGTAGAACAATATGAAGGGATAAATATTGAGTAGTTAATGTCAGGCCCAAGTAGAACTTTTTCAATAATTTATACGCTATCATCATGCGATGTTGATGATGACTTTCAAGCTTTTCTAATCGTCATTTGGTTTGGGTCAACTGCGTATGTGTACATGTCTAAATGAGCTTGCTATGAAACATCTCACAGGTCCCTGACCCAGTTGCATGTTAACCGTCTCTCTCTTTAGATGATTATGACTCCAAGGAAAGGGAAGAAGAAAAGAAAAAAAAAAAAAAAAAAAAAAGAGAGAGAGATGAAAGCGGTGAAACTACCAGGTCCTGGCAAGGATGATGACAACATCATTTGAAAAGGGAGCCAAAATAGTCTTTACAAGATTACCCTCATCATTAATTTTGAAAGCACAGACGCGTAGAACGGCAAGAAAAGAAGCAGTAGAGTGTCTAGTTCTCCCATTTCCTCCTGTCTCTCTGTGGTTGGCATTTTTTTTTTTCTTTGTGCATGGAATTCTGCTGCTCCTGCAGGTTAACATTCTCTCTTGGAGGGTCCATCAAATAGGAGAGAGCACATGGCGATGTGATGTGGGCTAGTCTCATCAGGTAAGCTTACTACTCCCTCTTCACTCAGCAACAATGGTTCCCTTACTGCTCTACCCCATCTGTTCTCCCTGTCAGATTGTTGAAGATAGAAGAGTACCCGTGTGATTTCACTCGCCATTTCTCATCTCCCAGCAACCTTTTAATTATTTTCATCTCAGTCTCTATAAACGGTTGGCGGATCAAAAAAAGTAAAAAAATAACCGTGCATGCATTGAACACGCATGTCACAGATCGCAGCTCAACAATTAAAGAAAATCCAATTGAACAAACAGGTTAAAAATCGGATGATAAAGCGATAGAGAGGTTGCTGTTGTGGTTTTTGTGACAAGAATGTGTTGTAAGGAAGGGTATGGGCGAACTGGGAGATGTTCCCAGCGTAAAAAAAAATGGGTGGGAAAGCCGAAATGCTGAGCAATTGTGCTTGTGCTTCTGTTACACTCATTTTTGCTCACTTTTGGCAACCACCCCCTACCCACGTTGCTGTTGTCTGACACTCCTTCCATGGATCATCACACCACCCAGAATTATACGGATCTGATCCCGAACGGAAAAGCATATCGAACAAGGAGAGAAAAAGGGGAGAAGAGACTAAAAAAATGTAAGAATAGAGAGAAAGAGAGGAAGAGAGAGGAGGGGATAGGCTGAGGGCAGGGAAAAAAAAAAATAGTCGTCTGGTCATGGTTCTTGATTCCATTCATGACAATAGTTCTTTTTTCTTTTTTTCTTTTTCTTTTTTTCTCTTGTGGAGAAGAATAATTAACAGGAGAAGGATGAATAAAATATCTTGAAATAAAGGAGACTGACTTACAAGCCTCAGAAATGAAGAGTTTCTCTTTGACAAACAGACTGACAAGGCCAAAGAAAATGATGAAGCATCCCAATAGCGCATAGGCTATATGCTCGGGCGATGCCTCGAAAACAATGCCACCGCCTGACATTCAGAGAAAGAGATGTCGAATGAGAATGGATGTTTCAAAGCAGAGGAAAAGGAGAGAAAAAAAAAAATGCTGATTGATGCTGATACGATAACGATGATAAAAAGGCGTTATAATTAATGAGATATAGAAAGAAGAGCAAAATCAGCTTGCAAGTGCCCGTGGGTATCAAAGAGTGGGGAATAAAAGGAGAGAGGATAGGAGAAGATGATGATGACAGCGAAGAATCTTCGAGTGTGAGTGGTAGATCGCACTACTGATAAGGAAAGGATAAAGAAGGAAAAGAAAGGAAGGGAAAGGAAGGAGAAGAAGGAAAAAGGAAGAGAAGGAAAAGAAAGGAAAGGAAAGGAAAGGCGGCTGAAGAGAGGAGAGAAGAAGAAAGGAAGGAATGAAGAGATTAGGTTAAAGTAATAAGAAAAGCGAGGGAGTGAAAGAAAGTGGGAGACGGAGACTTTAAAAAATAATAATAATATTTAATAGTAATGATAATAATGAGTGACAAACCGTTAAACAAGCATATGACGAAAGCTCGTTCATGTCCATTCATCTTTGTAAATGCCAAATGAGTTTCATTGCAAAAAAAAATACATACATTAATGAACCGAAAAATGAAAATGAAGTTCCATGATGACACCACATCATTCTGATTCAACCTTAGCAATGGATTAATATTGCATACTGCCTTGGTGACAAAAGAGAGTATATACTCAATGAGCGTTGTTTGACTGCGTATCCCCCACATTTGGCCACTCTTTAGACATCAACAAGGGCAAATTCATTTTGCATGCCACAATCTTGAAGTTCTCTAATATTATCAGAAGTGGCGCAGTTTAAATGCAACCATCACAAACATCAATCTCCGCATTTTGATTTACAATACAATCTGTAGTATATAATTTGGGATGTCTTTCTGCAACAATTATGCACGATGTAAAAAATAGGAAACTGCAAGCTTCACAACGTTCGGTGGCGTGGAAGATGGGGATGGCGATGTTTTATTGGAATCAACTCACATCTGCTTCTGTTTCGTTCTTTTGAAATACATAGATTATACATACTCTTCAACATTAGATTGAAGTAGCTCGTGTTTAGGCGCTTGGTCATGCCCTCCTTGCCTCTGTCTCTGCTCAAATTCCAGACGGAGAGCTTCCTTCTGTGCTGAAGACAGGTCATGAAACACTACCTGGGTCTCCACTTCATTTCTATTCCGATCCCCATCATTACCCCCACATGTCACCACTTTCTCTATTTGTGTACAAGGTTGATTAGGATAGATGTAATTCGACACTGTCACGCCACCTGAACCTTGTCGGATCACCGATTCTGGATATCCAAATTGTAAGGGTGAATATCCCAGCTCTGCCATTCGTTCCAAGATTGATTGTGGATGCTGTGTTCTTACTGAGGTAGTGGAGTACCGTTTCGAATCTCGCCGTTTCCTGCCACGTCCATCACGCTCTGTACGACTCTGATTGTTGGATATGGTTCCAAGACTGAAGGCTTCAAAGAAACCTTTTGCTCCATTACGATGGTTGGCTGATGATGACGAAATTGCTCCTGCTACAGATCGTGATGTCGTAAACTGATCAATGTTTTCTTTTGCTCTCTGATTCCGAGTCCTGCGTTTCCTCTTCCGTACCAGTAACCAGAATACACCGCCTACGATCGCAAGAGTGACCACAAATCCAAGGCCGAGAACCATGCCTACGCTCATAGGTCCCTTTCCTTCTCCATCCACATCTTGTACGCCACTATCATCGTCATTATTGTCGCTGTCATCATTGCCAGAATTCCCAGTGCCAATATTCATGACTTGAGGATCGAATTGAGTGATCCAGGTGTTGGTCCTAGTGTCTAGTAATACAACAGTTGTATTGCCAGGTGATTGTCGCGAACTTAATCCTAAAGATGTAAAGAGAAGAGGCCAGGATATCATGGAACCATTATTCAGTAAAATATTCAAATGATGCGCAATGACCAATAACAGTGCTTTAATTTCCTGTACAAAACCAAAACCACAAAAAAGCCTTGATTTGAAACTAATAAGCTTTTAATATGTGGGCCCACACAGAAAACAGAACCTTCCTCCTCCTCCCCAACAAACAAGTGTAATTCTTCGACCTACCAAATGCAACCACCATGACGTTCCCAGCCATAGTAGCAGTATGTCCCCATCGTCTAGGAGTTATTCCTTGTGCCATTGGTGAGGTCCATGTCCAAGTGGGCAAATCAAGATAGAACGTGGCCCAGTTTGCAGATTTGAAATCCGAAGTGCCACCATATACAAGCATTGTAGTTGCGTTCACCATAACTGCCGTAAACTCCATCCGTGGGGCCGGGGGTTGTCCGAAAAGAGGTACTACTTTCCACTCTGCAGTTGTTGCATCCGCTTGAGTATCCAAGACATAAGCCTGTGTCAAGTTGGTGAGGATTCCTTGGGAATTAATCCCGCCGAGGATGATGGCACGGCCATCTGGAGTCAACGTCATGGTGTGTCGCGCTAATGCTGGAGCATTCCGAGCTAAAGAGATGATTGCTGTTGTCGTCTGTGAAATGCTGCTTTTATCGAAGTTTGGTTTCAGTGTAACCAAAGATGAAACTATTGTCCTATTATTATTGCCAATCAGCGACTGATATCCTCCCTGCACGAGGATTCCATCCTTCCTAGTTGATGTTGTGGCATGATACATGCGATGAATTGGGGAAGGCATTGTTGAGCCAGTGCTGTTATTATTATTATTATTACTATTATTATTACTATTATCGTTATCATTATTAGTATTATTGCTGTTACTGCTATTAGAAGGGTATTGGAGGAGGAGTGTTGACCAGCCGGTTGTGTTTGCGTGCTTTGTGTCTACAAGTAAAATGGACGAATTCATGGGATCGGTGCTATTCTTATTGCTTTTGGTGGTGTTCCTGCTGTTATTAATGGACTCTCCTCCCACGATCACTAATTGAGAGGTGCCTTGGATCTTATTCATGGAATGGCCGCTGAGTGGTATGGGTAAACGGGCAGTGTCCAATATTTTGAAAAGAGGATTGTCGATACTCCATGACTGGGTCAAATCTAGCATTAGAGTCTCATCTAGGGAAAGTAATTTCCCCTGATGATCCCGGGTTGTGCCTCCTGTAATATACACCATGGTATTGACAAGTGTCTAATATTAAAAAAGAAAATATATGGCATGAGACATGAGGCATGAGGCATACATACTGGATAAAAGCTTTTTTAAAAAAAAAAAAAAAAAAAAATTACAGCGGCATGAAACCATCGTGGTTGAATAGGTTGAATAGTAGTCATGAGTGATGCAGAAGGTAAATGATGAACAAAAGTGAAATGAAATGAAATGAGAACGTCTGAGTGTGAGTCGTTTGTGAGTTGAGTATTTAGCCGTGGTAGAAGTACAATTCCTGTGTAAGTTAATATTTATATAAAGTATTAAAATAGACTATTAAATAAAATAAAATAAAATAAAAAATAAAGAGGACAGGAAGGATGAGAGGAAAGAGACGAAAGAAAGAAAAAAAAAAAAAAAAGGCAAACGGGGTAAAGGGTTGTGCAAAGGCTCCATCATTTGGTTCCTGGTCCGAATAGAGAACAAGGAGCAAAAAGTGTATAATTGAGGTTGAATCGTAAAAGGGCTGGTGCTAAAAACAGCAAAACTCAACTAAAAGAAAGCATTGAATTGTGCCTGTTCATCTTGGAATTGCTCAACTGGCTGTGTTTCTCCGGCTTAAAAAAAACTTCCTCAGACCCCTACAGCCAGTTGCGGTTTTCATGTTACATGTGTAAGGGTCAAGGCGGCAGCTCTATGCACAATCACCACCAAAAAAAAAAAAAGAAAAAAAAAAAAAGAGTAGAGAGCAAAGCATAATCTAAAAGTCTAAGTATCTAAACATTCCTCTGTTGGAGTCCTGTTGATCTATATCTAGCCCTGCTCATGCTCAAATATTTGCTGTTGTAATCAACTTTAAACGGTGGGTGGCTCGGAATTGAGAGAGGTATAAAGGCGATAGAGGAAAGTGATGAGAATAATAAAATGCATGCGAACTTCGCAGGACAATGTTAATCTTGTATATCATTTACTGCATATGAACATGGTTGAAAACCCTAGTCAGCAAACCCAAAGCAATAAAACTAGACCACTAGATTATACTTTGATACGGTTTAGTTTGTAAAAACATGCGCAGACGGCTCTTGAAGCTAGTCATTTTAGAATTTGATCTTGTGAGAGTCACTGTTCACTCAGACAACGTAACTTATGATATGACATTAAAAATATTAATGAACAGAACTGGTCTTATTCAGCATCTACTCACATGTACTCTCTGTCTTAAACAAGCTCCTCTTCTTTTCCAGTATAGAGTTCATTGGCTGTTGCTAGATGTGCGGACTAAGGCAGTAGCTGAATAATCAGTAATGGTTGGACATCATATCTTCCAGTCTTCTAGCCTTCTCGTCTTTGGATTTTGTTCGACAAGACATTGTTGCCAAAAATGTCGTATCTTACAAGATCTTACAAGAAGAAGGCTTTCATGGGCTGATAGTGATAAAGAGCCTCCTTCTAATTTTACAGTTTCAAACGATCCCTAGTATTTGCAACATCTATTCTCTACACAGAATGCATCCTACAATACATAATTATATACTAATGTATATCGTACTGAAGTCAAGTAAAAAGATAAAACTTAAAGACGACTTGCTTTGTCAACTCAACAAAGCAAAAAAAAAAAAAAGGCAGTTCTGCAGTTTTGATGATATATTTTTTTTTTTTTTTTTTTTTTTTTACACAGCCCTTCCAGATCAATGTCCATATTTGGCCTAAAAATAATTTTCTGTGGGTTGATCAATAAACAACCAAAAGTCAGGGACAGGAATCAAATTCAACACACAACGCGTAACAACAACAAAAAAAAGGATCTTCTTACCAATTTCGCTTGGTTTCAATCTTTGTTGGTTCAAATGATGTTTGAAATCACTTGTCAATTCGTTAAAGTCAACTGTAAAAATGTATCAAAGCTTCATAAAGTCTCTTGAATCTTCCATAATCCAACCATTTCACTGCTTTAGTATAAGTGGAAAGGTGGGCACAATTAAAACACTCTGTCTGTTACAGCAATCCCCGACTTTTTATTTTTCTTTTTCCCCTTTTTACTTCCCCTTGTATCTCTCCTCTTTCCTCTTCTAATCTACATTCTTTTCTACAAAGTATACATAATAGAGAGGATTCATTCCGTACACTCTTACAGTCTCAAGATCATATCCTGTATATGACAAATATTATTAGAAACTAGACTCTTTACTTTCTTTTACAAATGTCCTTCGTTATCAGGCCCTGATTCAGATCTGCAGAAAAAGAGAAAAAAAAGAGACTCGAATGCACACTTTTACTCTCAGAAGAGAGAAATCGTCTCGATGTAGGAAGAGACAGAAATTATTAGCGCGCCGATTATCTTCATTGTCAATGAGCATTTGCGTGGTCCGGGAATCGAACCCGGGTCTACCGCGTGGCAGGCGGTAATTATACCACTAAACCAACCACGCTCTTGCTTGTAATATCTGAGAATTTGAACTCTTTTATTGTTTTGAAAGTCAGGTGACGTTTGGTAGAAATATTCTTGCGCATTCACGTGATTATATCTGCGACCTGCGCTTAAAAAAAAAAAAAGAGTGATGTAAGAATTCGGTCGTACAGAAATCTGGAACAAACGGTGTAAAGTCACTGACCTCGTGGGTCCTTGTTATCAAAAAAAAAAAAAAAAAAAAGGTGTAAAGTCACTGTTGAGTGGGAAAAGGCTCGTGGAATCATTGCTTTGAGCAAACGCGCCAGAGGACGCAACTGTGTTGGAGTAGCGATGATTTCCTTGCCCCTTCCCTCAGACAAAGACAGAAGCTGAATGTAAAAGAGATCTACAAGATCGCGGATGACCGAGTCCGGGACAGTTACCTTGGGAAAACCAAACTGGACGTGATGGAGTGGCTAGATGGAATGAAGTTTTTGATGACTATGGATAGCGGATAATTTGTCGCGTTGCGCAACAGGTCACGTCGGAAAGGTGGACTTTGAGTACCAACCACGGCGGTCAGGGTTTATGAAATCATGGATGCAGCGGCTCTCGCCGTTTGTGCAGTAATAACTGTTTATTGACTATAATTTCTGGAGCATTTTGTTCATTCATAGAATGTAGAAAACAAATCCCATGACCCTGAGGGTCCTTGTTATCAAAAAAAAAAAAAAAAAAAAAAAGAGTGATGTGTATATTTCAACGCTAAAAATTAGAGATAAGAGGTTTCGTGGGGTCAAAAAAAAAAAAAAAAATAGAGATAAGAACTACAAGATACACCTTAAATAAGGGTCAGCTCCCTTCCCAGTCTTTCAGAGGTAGAGAGCAGGCCCTATGAGACCTTCCGAAAGCATCTTTGTCTTTATAAGCAGACACGGACTATAACTGCTATAATCTTTAAGTATACGTCGTTTGATAAGGAGCTTATGAGAGGACAACAAAGGAAAAGGATTTTTTTGATTACCAAAGATAGTGGGTTCAGATGTCGCTCTTTGCTTCAATAACTCCAGTAAATTAGCTTTAAAGCAGAGACATTCGCTGGCTCACAGGTCCCCCCGGCATCAATGAAGAGGTAAGAGGGACGTTGTTGGTTATGAATATTGATTGGAGTGAAAGTCATTAATCGCCCTCTTTTCGCACTGGGAAAAAAAAAAAAGATCTTTCAAGATTCCACAGTAGACAAGAAGCAAGCATTATGTTTCAAGCTTTTTTTTTTTTTTCTTATTTTTTATTACTATTATTACATTGTTTTACATTACTAAAATCTAAGAAATAAGCATTGCGAGGATTGGGGTTGGGTGAAAGCTATTTACACAGAAGGATTTGCCCACATTTCATCCAAAGGGGCCCATGGTCTAGACAGCGATGCAGAGTTCTGCTGCTGACGTCGAGCTGCTTCAGCTGCTGCGGACTTTGCCATCGCAATTGCCAAGGCATCACTGATGATAGTCTTGACATCAAACGTGCGATCAGAACTAATGATTGAGTATCGCTCGGCAGCATCATCGGTCCCACCGATATAAGGACTATACAGATAGTTGGGAGAAGTCGGAGATGTTGGAGACGATTTGTAGGCCCAGTAGCTATCATCTGCACCCGTAGACGAAGAAGCCGCAGTAGGAGTTGCAGTGGAAGCTCTGCTAGAGCTATCCCAGCTGCTAAAGGACGCTTGTCGTCCTTGGTAGGTAGCAAGCGAAGGTCGAGGGGGCTTCATCAGCTGAGCATGCGAAACAGGTGAAAGAGGGAGATGATCCGCAAGTGAACTTGGTGTCGACATTGGCGGGGTATTAGGCGTGAACCTTGAGGGAAGAGGCATGGATGGTGAACGAGGACTACAGCCAACGGTCATCGCACCTAATGAAGATGACGCCAAGATGCGTGGTGCCTCAGCCTGGCTGATGCTCTTGCTCTTGGCACGGCGGTATTGAAGCTTGTTGCTCTTTACGACGGCTCCTTGCTGCGAGACTGAGGTTGGAGATGGGTTGTTCAACCCCGCAGTTGGACTATCTGGTCGGTTTAGGTTCAGGACATTGGTAGTCGTGTGGTGTGGGAAGGGCTGACCTGCCGTTGCAACGAAGGAAGAACGCGATGACTGCATTTTGCGCGGGATCTGGATCGTCATGGGCGAATGCGGTGGAGATAAAGGCGAAAGAGGCGAGCGTTCTGGGGATGCAAAGAAACCGGTACTCATGATTTGGCTGGGTGTTTTTTGGTGTCCTTTTCTGCGAACATGGACAGGAATCTGAGATTGCTGAGGCTTCGCAGCGGACATTGGTGTGGATGAAGAGGGAGAAGCAGGAGGAGGATTGCTTGGAGGCATGATAACCCTTTTAGTCTTGGATTTGGAATGAAGCTCAGAGTTCTCCTCTTGACGATTTGAAGAGTCGAGGCTGATGCTCCTAATCGAGGCGTTCGACTCTGTTAAAGCCCTGGGACGTTGTCCTCGAGTGGGGGTTGTGGCATTAGCATTAGTGACATGAATGTTTGGTCGAGACATTGCCTCGGATGAGATTCCATCTGTGCTTCCCGAAGATGTAGACGGGATAGCGGGTGGAGGTACAGATGGAGGTGGGGGTGGTGGAAGATGTGACATGGAGATGCGTCCAGAAATATGATTGTCAGTACTCTTTCGCAAGACCAATGGAGGTCGACGAGGAGTGGGCGTTGGCATGATTGGAAGCATAGAAATGATTGGGTCATTAGGTGAACTGTCGTTACTCTGTTTGTTGATCATGGCACGGTCTTGTTGTTCATTTAACTCCATTAATTCTTGTGGTGTGTTTTTTGGCTGCTGTGCCTGAATTGAACGAATGAGAGGAGCAGGAATTGGGGTATGTATTTCTTCACTAATGATGATGGGCATAAGTGTCTCAACATCCACATCAAGCATATCAATATGGCAATCCGTGGGTTGGTCTCGGATAGCATGCTCCACCATGGACTTGCGCCGAGCCTCGGCAAACTCCGATGCGGATGATATTGATGGAGATGATGGTGGTGTGCCTGATGTAGTAGAGCGTGTGGGTGTAGGTGGAGGAACAGGAGAAGATGAGGGAGAGGGTGTTTTGGAGAGAGAATTTGTTGAAGCTTGTCGCCTGTGTTTTTTCTTTTCTATTGAGCGTGGTCGGTCTCCAGTGCTAGCTACACTGTGGATAGAGGGAGTTCTAGTGCTTTGAGCACTGGAAGAAGTTCGAGGAGGGATTTCATGTGGTGTTTTGGGAGTGGATGGTCTAGAAGATTGTAGGTTGTAAATATTGTCGATTTTCCGTGTGATTTGTGTGCTATTCCTTGGTACTCCATTTGACCTAGCCATAGCCAGCTTCTCATCATCGATTGAATGGAGACTATGCTGTTGTTCAAAGTCGTTAATTTTGGATGGCATTGATGGAGACGTCTTTGTCTGCTGTTGGCGACGCTTGCGAAGCATCGTCCAGAGGGAAGTAACCATGTTTGCAATCGACGGATTTGTTGCTTATAGAGATGAAGAAGGGGAGGAGTTTCTGAGTGGTAGGAACTAGTTGTGATTGGATCTAGTTTTGTGTAAGAGACATACAGCCAAGATAAAATAAAAGTTAATCGAGATGTCAAGTAAGAAGGAGTGAAAAAAGAGAAAGAGGGAAAGAGGGGGCTTTTTATATAAACAAATAAAAAAGGGTTAGAAAGTAATCGAAGTAAGGGTGAGACCAAATCAATCGTTTGTTTTTTGGCGGGCAATGGTCTTGTGGAACAACATCGATCGTTCCGAGGAAAAGGAAAAAAAAAAGAGAATGTGCGTTGTTTGACTGTAAGCAAGCCCAGCATCATCATGCTTTTTTTTTTTTTTTCCTTCTTCTGGCGGAATGTGGTAAAAGCACAGAAATAAACATGTCACTGAGTTTGGATTACGTACATGCACACCAAAAGAGTAAATTTTTTTTTTAGTGAACAGGTGATCGAAAAATAACTGAGAATGGCGGGAAAATAATTTTGGATTCGGGAAAGAGGGAAGGAAGCAAGGCACAGCAGGAGGACAAAAGGGGCGTACACTGCGGCACTGCGAAATTTGCAAACATGCAAACATGCAGCCCATGTAAATGACAATATAACCTTTGCATCAACTGCAAATTGTAGAAACTGTATGCTGCTATGCAATATAGGGAAAGGTTGGGAAGCAATGAAAGATGCAATGGCTGGAAACGTAGGGGATGGAAATTGAATATTGGAAATTGAAACTGGCGCTGGTAAACGTCCTTATTTTCTGCATGTCATTTACTTTTATGCCTTTATGTTTATCACCTGTACTGTTTCTCGCGTCTTTTTTTTTGTCCTATTATCCTATCACCCTATCATCCTATTATCCGGTCTACAATGAGTAGTACAAGCTTTCTAATATTTGTCACATTTTTTCTTTTCAGTAGGACAAGTGATCAAGAAGGTTTTGTATGGTATTGCAAAATATTGAGCCCCTCTTTCTAATCAAACCCAAATCCTCACCCCCATATTTCATACCCTCCGACTCATTAGGGTTGTGTAAAATATTCTGGCGGGAAAAACAAAAAAAGCAAATGGAGAAAAATTATCGACCGCAATATAACGTTAAGCATGCGCACAGGAAAGTGAACACAGGAACATGCGTTGTTATTTCGCCGAACGATAACACAAATTCAATGCACAAATATGAAGAAATACGCCGCCAAAACAGATTTTGAGCAAGCGATCAGGGCGAGCGAGCAAACTACCAGTTGCAATTGGCAAAATTTGTGTCCATGCGCGTATGAGTTAGGAAGCAAGGATTGAGCGAATATAATAATGCAAGGATTTAAAGGGGTAAGGGAGGGGTTACTACGAAAATTAAGTTTACCTCGTCGATAATGATCGCACACCACTTTGACCGTTCGAAAAGTGTATTGCTGTTGGTCTCGCTCACAATTAGTCTTTGAGAGGAAAAGAAAGAAAAAAAAGAGGGGAGAAACGAAGAGACGTTTTTGCTGAAGTGTTAGAGATGGAGTGAAAATGTATTATAATGGGTTGTAGTTCTGTTGACAGATAGAAGGAAGGAGTGTTAGATCGAGCGAAAGAAAGGATGGAGAGTGTGTGAAGGAGCGAGAGAAGAAAGAGAGGGTATATGGTATATGTCAAAGTCTCTTGGCTGCACTCGAACTATAAAAGCTGAGAAAGAGGGATAAAAAGTGTAAAAGTGAAAAGGATAAGTGGTGGGAGAGGGGGGGTATTTGAGGAAAACGAAGAGTAAAGGCCAGAAAAAGAAAAAAGGAGATGGAGAGAATAGTATAATACAATACATTAAAATTAAAATAAAAGAGCATAGTATAAAGACACAATAAGTATATATATCGATTTAATATATATTGTATTGAGTAGTATTTAGAATTGAATAGTTATAAGCGTCGAGTATTGAATACAATAAAGAAAGATGCCAGGAGAGAGAGGATGGGTAAATACAGGTAAATAAGGTTCAAATTGTAAATAAAAATTACCCCAAGCGTCCAAGGTTAAATTTCTTTATTTCTCGTTGACCAATCCTTTTTCACTCCTACAGCACCATCCGCTAATGATTTCTCACTTGTGTCTCTCCTTCAATCAAATCAAGTAACAAAAAAAAAAAGCGATACGGTGTAGGATCGTCCTCGCTTCGTTTATCTGATTCTGTTAATGTCGCATTGTCCGTCTCTAGAACACGGACTCAGTTCCTCTGACCCGGGACTTGAATTTTTTTTTTTTTACAACACGTTCATTGATCATCTCCGCCAAGAAGGAAACACGAAATATCTCCTAAACAATAATAATAACAATAACAATAACAATAACAGCAGCCATAGAAAAAGCACATCTCCATCTCTTCCTCCCCTTCCTTCTCTCTCTTTGACAGATGTGAGTCGTGGTCGGAAATTTATGGACGAACAATTCTTTTTTTGATATCGATTGCTTTTCTTTGCGCCACTACTACAATAACCGCTGTAAACTACTGAATTATTTATTCTCGTTTGTAGATGTTACTCATCCATATGTATATATAATATATACTTGGTTCTTTTCTTTTTATACATATATTTATTGAATCCCGCCTTTTTTTTTTTTTTTTTTTTTTGCTATGCTCAAATGCCCGGCAAGAGCTGTGAAACCTAGATTGTCGCTCTCAATAATTGGCATAACAGCCTAAAAAAAAAACCAACAAGGTACTACGGCAAGACCTACTTGTATAAATCAGCAATGAGTACAAAGAAGCCACCAAAAGAGAGGGTGAGAGAAGTGAAAGAGTAAAAGAGACCGTTAATGCAAAGTTACAATTGCTCTTTTCTATTCAATGCTCACTACTCTTGTACAAATAATCCCAGTATTTGTGTTCATGTTTTTTTTGCGAACCAACAAAAAACAATAACGACATTATATAACATGAACCACAAACAACATCTATACTATACCAAGTGAATAAAAAATAAAAAATAAAAAATAAAAAATAAAAAATAAAAAAAACGACCAGGGTACCTTCATGCATGCAATCCAATGGTGCCGCAATTGATAAATATATAGTTACAGAATACTCAACTACCACGTTTTTGATTCATTGCTGTTGTGTAGCCATGCTCATGTTTGTTTTTCGTTACAATTGCTTGAGATGTGATCTATTTGTGTGCCTTGGTCTCTCTCCTTTCTCCCTTCAAGTCTATCCGATGCGATCCCCAAACTTTGTATCTATGGTTAAAAAGGCTATGCCTATGCTCCATAGAGTTTGCGTTTGTGTAATTGAATGTAGGGTCACCCC
This sequence comes from Lobosporangium transversale, assembly GCF_002105155.1. NCBI lineage: Eukaryota > Fungi > Mortierellomycota > Mortierellomycetes > Mortierellales > Mortierellaceae > Lobosporangium > Lobosporangium transversale. Next base: position 69,615 of record NW_019029013.1, on the reverse strand, counting down.
CTCTTCCTTCCAAGCACCTTAAAAAAAGTTGACAAAGACAATAATTAATAGAAAGACAGATAGGAAAAAAAAAAAAAAAGGTGGGAGAGTGAAGTATGTAAGAGGAGAAGTTGAGGGATTGACGTTTTGGCAAAGTCGGATGAATGTGCGAGGATACATTCTTGGATCGGCTGATGGGAGATGGATTCACACGCGCCAATTCACACCCGACCCGGCGGATCCATCTCCTCTTTTCTTCTCTTCTCTCCTCTCCTCTCCTCTCATATTTTTATTTTCGGTGTTCAATGCGAATGCAACAAAAAAAAAACAACATGTGTATATTTGTATTTGTATAAATAAAGATGTATAGAAAACCATTCAATCAAATTAAGATTCCAGGCTTTATAGTATATATCTTTTTATTTTTGGTCTTCATTTGTTCTCTCTCTTCTCAGAGAGAAAGTGAGAGGAAAAAAAAAAAGAGCCATGCTTGACTGGGTAAGCAAAATGCAATAGGTTGTAAGCAAAGTAAGCAGAAAACCTAATATGCAGGTTTAAATTATGCATACAGCACTAGTCGCTTTCTCATCCAACCAAAGCGAAGAGAAGAGAAAGTAAGAGGAGCAGTTTGTTAGTATACTCACTGCTCTGGGTCTCTTGAGTGAAGGACATCTCAGATCGATCACCGATTCAAAACAAAAATAAACCTTCGGAGAATGTTCACAGACGAAGGATATCACCCCTGCAGTTTACTGTGCAACATACAGACTCTCTCTCTCTCTCTCACCCTCTTCCTATCTCTTTTATTATATTATATTATATTATATCTATATATATTTTTATTTTTTTTATTTTGTTGCTCAATCTACTCTTTTTCAATGATATAGATCGGCGATATTGATTCGATTTTCCGATTTACTTTTACTTCCTTCCTTCCTTAGAACAAGGTTCCTATATTTAAATAAAAAAATAAACGCTCATTTCGAAACAAAGATAAAAAGAAGCAACTCATCAGTAAACGTGTACGAGTAGACTCATCTTTTTTTATAATTCTGAAGACGCGCCGTAGCAAAAAGAAACAATACGAGACCAATCAGAGTGGATTGAAAGGCTCGTTTTTTAGATCGCCGTGTTCTAAATGTCTCATCTCTCTTTTTTTTTTTTCTCCCCTCTTTCTCTCTTAAGCTGTGTGCCTGTGGACGGACGCATATGCGACTCCTGGCTTTTTTCCTTTTTAGTCAGATCACATCGCAGAAGCCATTCATCATCAGGCATTAAACAATAGGATGGAGTAAGAATAGTTACTGAATACATACACATATATATTTGTATATACTATATGTATACATACTTTGGTAAGTGTTGCATAGCAAAAAAAGAAAAAGTTAGAAAGGATCGGTTATCTAGAAATACCCATCGAGTTACAAATGGCGTAATCGACATTCATCAGTATAGAAAAAGGTTTTTTGTTCATCTTCCATAAGCTGCACTGGGTATTAGACTTCAACTAATAAGGATAGTTTTTTTTTTTCTCCTTTATCATTCTCTGTGTTCTTTGTTTACCTCCTATTCACCTCATACTCCAGTACACATGTATATTATTTAGCCCTCTCTTTCACTTTTTACTTTTCTCTGTGTTCTTTATTCACAATCCGACCGTTAGATGTTATAAACTTTATTTTATTTTAAAACGAGATCTTGATCCTTGTTTGGATGCATGCATAGCAATCTGTTAGAGTGATACAAAAAAAACCAAAATGACGCTCTTGGACATTGTTTGGCTGACGAACAAAAAAAAGAAAAAAAAAGGTTACACGACATTGACATTGACTTTGACATCGAAATCGAAAATGGGAGTACCATGCAAGGCTAAAAAAGCGTTGGACTCTTTTTTTTTTTTTTTTTTTTTTTCCTTTCTTTTTTTTTATGTGCCCCATGGTTCCATAAAAAAAAAAAAGAAAGAGTAAAAGAATGAGAGGGAGAGTAGAAAAAAAGGGGGAAGGATATAAAATGGGGAGTGGGAAGGAACCACACCCCACCCAAAAAACTATAAAATATTGATAAGGGGCTCTGGCCTACGCATTCTATGGAGCAGCAGAGAGAGTGGTGTTTTTTTCTTAAAAATGTTCGAGGAAGCTGGGCGGATCATTAGTTACTTAGTTATGCAACTTGCACGACACCTGATTGGTCGATTGACCCTAGCAACAAACGCGTGGTCCACCAGAATGTATTATAAGGCGTCTTTAAGGGGGGAAAGATGGTCAGGGGAAGAAGATAGGAATGGGGATAGGAATGGGGATAAGATGTGTCCAATAGTTATTAGTATACTAACACATTATGCATGTTGATGAGTTAAGTGTATCCCAAATTCAACCCAACCCAATCTCAACTTCTTCAATATGTCTCCTGCTTCTGTGCCAAGCGCAAATGTAAAGCGCCAAGTGTGAAGTACTAACGAGCAAAGCATCGCAAAAAAAAAAACTCTCCTCTTACAAGTGATCTAGGCAACATAGTATCCAGCTCTATTCTTATTTGTTTCCAGGTCTCTTTTTAAACTTTCTTCATAAGGTTAGATATGTTCCAAAGATGTGGAGGACTCCTAGTGAACGCAAGGTGCTTACTAACATGTCGCATCTTACATGTACAAAGGTATCCTTGCCCTACACACATATATATATACATATATATACAATGCACCTCTTTTTTTTTTGTTTTTTTGTTTTTTTGGGTCCCCTTTACCCCGTCGGAGCAAAAAAAAAAAAACAAACATCCCTATCATCTTCATGGTGCATTGGTTTGTACAATTTTTTGCTGTTTTTTTTTTTTTTTTTTTTCTTGATGTAAAAAGCGGGGGCCATGTTCTGGAAAGGCAAAAGGTTTAGTATTCCATAGCCCCTTGGATACATCTTGATGTTTTTTTTTTACGCATATGAGCACTCACAAGAGGGCTGCGGAAAGAAATATGTAGCGGAGGTAATCCTTCCCCTTTCTGGATATCTTTCGATATTCTTTTTTTTTTTTTTTTTTTTTTTTTTGCTCAAAAAAATATAATATTATATATATATATATTTATACATATAAACTGCTCTATTTTTATTGCCATTATTGTCGAGCCCTTAAAGAGCTCTTTTTATTGTGCCACTAATTTTTTGTTTTTTTTATTTTGAAAAGACACAGTCTAAAGAGTGTTTGATGAACGTGTAACTGTACTGGAATCAATGCATACAAGCAATAGATAATCAGAGGTGCAAGTTCTAAGCGTTCTGGTTTTTTTAAAATAAAAGACCGATCAGCCCTTGATCAGATCCCGCATGAAGAGAGGGTAAATGTTTTTTACAAGAAGCCGTGCGGAAAACTTGGCTCATATATTATTGCATCGTTCTTATTTGTCAAATTACTCTTTCCTGTTGTTTGTTGTTACATATTTCTCTTTAATATGATTACTCTATACTATCACTCGTCACTTTATGTGCGCCTTTTTTTTTTTTTTTTTTTTTCTTAGTTCATAAAGGATATATACCATATTTGAAACGACTCGGGAACCAGGCAAGGAAAAAGCATTCGTTGAAGGAGACCGTGTGTAACCCTAAAAAGCACTAATACATTTATCCTTTTTTTTTTTTTTTTTTTTTTTTTTTTCCTCTCCTTGAGTTACAGATCATATGCGCAAAATTCGCTAAAAAAAAAAAAAAAAAAAAAAAAAAACGACGACATACGGCGCCGACATTTTTTTTAAAAAAAAGGGTGGGGGAGCCACGAAACTTGGTGATGAGATGGATAAAAGGAAAGAGCTCGAAAGACATTAACAAATCATGGGCGGAGATTTAACAGAGTAAACACAAAAGCAATAAAGTAAAAGGAAGTAAATGTATAAATGCATCGTGACTTGACGAAGCAGAATAAGTATACTTGGTATTTATATATTCAATAACACATGCTGACTATAATGTATATACTCATATCTTCTTTTTTTTCCCTTTCTTTCTTTCTTTCTTTTTGTATTTAGATGAAGCTAACAGCGAAGAGGAGGACGTAAAATGGGACCATATAACGAGCAATGTTCCAAAGATCCCATCCTACCATTTTCCAATATATGCTCGTTCGCAATGGGTACACAACAGCCTTGAAATCCTTGCGCCAACTAACGCCATCGTATTCCCCACCTTTGAAAAAACTATACTCAAACGAGTCCCTCTCGATATAATCATCATCGTCCTCATAACGCCTATTGGTGTAATCATCTTTACTGTTCATATGATGGTAATCTTGGGGTGGTGAAGAAAATGCTGTTGCAGTGGTTGAACCTTTTGGAGGTATCACTGTATCATTCTCCTTCCTCCACTGAGCCAAAAGGGGTCGTGTGCCCTGCAAACGTCGGCTTCGCGCCATCCAACGGTGCCGTTGAATGAGGAGCACACCTAGAGAACCCACAAAGAGCAAGCCATAACTCAGATAAATCAACAATTGGTTGGGAAGCATGCACTCCTCATACGCGAATGTTGCCTCCCCAAACGGTCTCTCTATGCTACCAGGGGCTATTCCTTCTCCTTCTCCCATGGTTGATACTGGCAATCTAGCAGCAGTAGTATTTGTGTTAACAACAGGATAGAGATTCTTGGTTTTGTGATCTGGATTGTAGAGTGAAAGCATGACAAACCCAGGCTGTTGAATGCCCTGTGCAAAACTAAACGTTGGAAGTGTAACCTCGGGTGTGTAGCTATAGTGCTTGTTGCTATTGCCTCTGCTCTTGACATTACTGTTCTTGTAAGCATGAGCTACTTCGCACCAGTCATGGTCGTCACCACTGAAAACCATGTCTGGTTGGATGCCTTGCAAGATCTCTTGTGTGAGAGGTGCATGGATCATGTTCTGGTATTGTTCTCCCATTCGGTCTAAAATCAGCTGTTTCGTCTCCCGAGCAGCTCCACAGGGAGTTGTCTCGATACGATATAAAGGGATATGGGTAAATAAGATCCTTGGAAGTGTAGGGGTTTCTAGTCAGTTTTTTTTTTATAAAGGTGCCAATTAGACTGGAGCATACATTTGTACACGTGAAGAGCTTACTTGTAGTAGCTTCAATTCGGAAATACTTTAACCAGCATGGATATTCATCGATAATGATAATAGTAATATAAACAATAATAGTAATAATAGCAGAACCAAGTATAAAGAAAAACATAAATCAATACTTACCATTCATCAGCTGTGACAAAAATTGTTGAGACTCTTGTCGGATGTCTGGGAGCTCGGAACTCAGTGCCAAGGTATCTAGTACGACTAGCGAGTGATTCCCGATCTTGATCTCATAATTTACAGAACCAAAGATCCGTTTATAGCGCACCATGGAAGGTCGGACCAATTTGTCGCCAAAGCCTACATCGTGATTCCCCGCCACATACAACCGTACACTCTTGCCCGCATTCCGTATCCTTTCTCGTTCTATGGAGCTTAAGGGAACATCAACCAATTGCTGATAATGTCCTGTGATGTTGAAGGCAGTTTCATCAATCCCCATCTTCTTAGGGTCTTGTGTGATTTCTAGCCTCGTTGAATCTTCTAGATCCACGATAACCGGCCGCTGGTTCCATCCACTGGACAGAGTTATAAAGACGCGTTCAAAGAAGCGACCCTTGTTTTTATCAAAGGTCTTTCCAAAAGTCGTTCGCCCCCCATCTAGTAAATCACCCAAGAATATGACAGCATCAGGCCGTAAAGAGGCATGTAACCGCTTGAAACTACGTCGCATAAAAATATCAGTATAGATCTCGACTAGGGCCAGCAGCAGCCCAGATTGATGATATGACATCCAGTCTGTGAGCTGTGGGTCTGCAATTAACGCAATCCTATAATGTTCCTTTCGAGTCTCAGAGCTCTGATCCTATTGAAAGAGATAATCGATAATTGCATACCCATCCGATAATGTCGGAGAGAAGTTAGATAAATCTATGCTTGCTTTGGTATTCACGTCATGTTTACGGAACGCGACTGTAGGAACAAGTGGGACTGTTTTGGAAGGATCATGTGAATGGCTTTAAAGAGACCACACCAAGTATTCTTTCACACACACACCCCTTCATTATCTCCATGTGATATTGGCCTGGTTTCTCTCAGTTTGAATATGAATGAACGTTTTTTTTTTTTTTAGTAGGATAGTATAATATACACTTTGCTCTGACACGATTCACATCATCCAAAAGGGGTCACAGGCTTCGAGGTTAAATAAAGTCCTCTTCAATTCGGAAAATAAAAAAAGGGATCACTCGTAACTCAAGGATATCTTTTCATGTCAGCTATGAATGAAAAAAAAAAAAAAAAAAAAAAAAAAAAAGCCAGTGCGCATTGGAAAGAACTGATGAAATAGAATATGGAGATGGGGATTTGGGTAAGGGAAAGTATTAAATAATAAACTTACCCATGACGAGTTCTCTGGCCAAGAGCACCGATGTATCAAAACCCAGTATACACCGTGTTCACCCATCAGCAACACCATAGACCACACCAATCGCAGTAGGCGTACATGGATCGATTGATGGCTAATGGTTCTTAAACGCCTGCTGCTGCTACCACGTCTAGGACTGCTTCCACTACTTGTACTACTTCCAATACTTGCACTACTGATACTACTGCTATCACTACCACGGCGTTTATTGGTATAACGATCACTATCGCTGATAAAGATGATGTTACTGCTACTATTATGGTTTTTGTAGTTGATGTGGTTTTTATTGATGTTGGAGGATAGGCGATTATCATGAAAAAGAGATGAATCTGTTGAAGAGGGCAAAGGACATTCATTTGAAGTCGAGGCAGAGGAGGAGGAAGATGATGGATTTCCAGACATGGCTATTGGTATGTTGTCGGAAATGGGGTCCTTATCGTTGTTGCTGCGTTTGCTTGGTGTCGCTTCGCAGCCAGGCTCTACTGTGCTGCTGTTGATATTGAGGTCATCAAGAGGCTTTAGCTGCTGTGCCATGGTTTTATTGAAAGGGGTTCGTGGAGAAAGAAGGGAAAAGAAAGATGAAGAGCTGAGAGAGAATTAGAAAGTGTGAAGAAACAAAGAAGAAAGACGGGATATAAGATTGAGGGTGAGAGTAAGAGTGAGAACGAGAACGAGAACGAGAACGAGAACGAGAGCGAGAGCGAGAGTGAGGGAGAGAGGGGTGTGTGTAAATGGGAATGTGCGCGAGAGTAAACGTTTTGCTAGAATGTGTGATTAAAAGGTAATGTGATTATAGGGAGTAAGGAATATCCATTATCAGCCTAGCAAAAGTGAATGAACCACAACGTGAGTGGGATTATTGCTTTACAGCAAGCAACAAGCTATAAAATAATTCCCTCCACCTTTTTTTTAAAGATGGAAAAAGGGGAGAAGGAAAAAAAAAAAGCTGACTTCCAAAGTACACGCGTAAGTATATTGCTTTTATTAATCTTTGTATTTAAATGAATTAGCCCAATTCTATGTATTATCTCATATCTTTGAGTTGGGTCGTACAATATCGTATCGGAGGAGCAGGGGCCAATTGAATCTTATGCTCCGAGGCGCATCCTACAAATCTCGAAAAACAGACGCAACCTTTTTGTTTTCCTCTCTTTTCACCTCTTGACCTCTAGACATCTAGACTTCTAAGTACATGGTCTAAGCCAAAGGCTACCAGGGACAAGCAGGTAGCAATGACAGACAAACAGATTGATATATCTATAAACAAACAAACAGACAGACAGATAGACACGGCGCTGTATCCTATGTAAACATGACATACACTTACAATTTTATTTAAATGATATAAGCGAGTCGAGAAAAGAAAGAAAGAGAGAAAAAAGTTGAGGAAGACTGGCATAGATAAAAAAAGAACGATGCATTCGTTAATTTTATTTAGGGCCTAGTTTTTTGCCATGAATAGTCTATTCTTGTTTATACTCCCATACATCTTCTCTTTCAATCGACCTATATACACTGAGAGCTCTGCGGAGACAAAGCCATGGGACTCAACAAAAAGGCTACCTGTTGGTAAAGGGTAGGTCGGTGAACATTATAGAGTGAGACTGGCAGATAGGCAGAAAAACACTTACAACGGCTTGTTTTTGCAACCAGTATACATTACGTTTTAAACACGTCTCCCCATAATCTTTTTCTTTTTATATATAGATACATATTTTTATCTTCTAATATATGATTCTTCACCATTGAGTCGACTTTTATTCATGCAATTATTTCATGTTGAAAGAGTCTATCGGAAGCTTACAAGAGCGTTATCATATCGGATTTCGAGTAGAGGAGCAAATTGACCCGTTGTCATCTTTCGCGGTCCAACATGGATCCCATAGATCATTGATAATGATGGAGCTCCGAGATCACCATCTCGCTCTCGTTACCGTGCTTCATTCGTTGATATTGGGTCAAACTGAAACACTTATTTGCTTGAGGCCATCAAATGTTATTGGGTTGCTTGCACTTTTAATAGTTATGGTAGTTTATTTTTCTTTGGATGGTCACCAGTCCCGATATCGATGTTAACTCACCTATCAAGGATATCCACAAACATTATGGGATCACTCTTTACCTTACAGGATAGACTTTATGTATCGCGGTAGCGTTTATTATTATAATTATTATCATCTTTTTAGTTGGCCTTCATTTTTTTGATCAAACCCAGATTTATTGAGCATTTCCTGATGTGAAGGCGAAATTATGCTTCAGATACTGTACTGCTGTAGTTCATGTTGCTAAAATATGTTGATTATTTCATTCTTTTCAATATATTCCAAGCTAAAGAAAACGGTTACGAGTCGTGCGATGTAACATGCTCTTTTTACTTATAGTAAATAATACCTAGTCTATACATTTTTTTTTTTATCTAACGGTGCATCCCCCAGTTTATTGCTGTTGGACGAGGTTGGGCAATGTATTAACTCCATTTGCTCCCTGTACCACGCCAGTTCCTGTTTCTTTTGCTGTAGGAAAATTTCTCCAGTTTAGAAGCAAGCCCTTCAAGGAACGGATCTCACTCTTCAGTGCAGACTCGGGTGATGTAGGGTCTGATAAACCGCCCTTTCCAGAGGCTGCTGCGCCTGCGGTGTTATAGCCGTAGTACCGTGAGGTGGGGTAAGCAATGGAGCTTGTCAGTGCATATGTCTCCTTGGTGATATACTCTGCCAAGTCTTGAGTCACGGCCCGCGTTGCCTTCAATTGCTCAAAGTTTAGGCTATTAGCGTGCGCCTCCAATTTCTGTGAGAACGTATCAAGCTGTTTAACGGTCGATGGTATTGCTGCTGCTTTTAATGTTGTTGTAGTAGTAACGCTAGTGGTAGTAACCCTCTTATCACCATCCTTTGATTCAACCTCGTGCTCCTCGTCTTCCACAGTGGTCTTGGTGTCTTTGATCTTCTTAACATTAGGCGTAAAGCGATTGCTTCCCAGTTGAAGTCCTAGTAAGTAACCCTTGTATCCCTGCAATTTCTCCTTAAGTTTGCTGAGTAATTCTGTCTGTGAGATCGCAAGCTTTTGGCGTGCATTCGTGATACCACGAACCATGGGATACAACAATTTCTATAGTAGCCAGTTAAGAGAAAAATTGTCACGTTAAATAAAAGGTCGTTTCGCAGTATTCAAGCTATTAGTATTATCATCATCATTTACCTGAATAAGGACAGTCGCCAAAACAGTAATACCTCCAGAGAGAATCATCGCAATGACTAGCTTTCTCTTGAAGGCATTTGGATCAACAGGCGCAACTTGTTGGGATGGGATGAGAACGGGTTGAGGATGCATTGGTGCTGTGGTATAGGTACGAGGTGGGACTGGAGGCGGGGTTAGGCTGCTTGGTGGTGATGCGGGTGCAGATGACGGCTGATACGAGGACTGTTGCTGTTGCTGTGAATGAGGAGCGACGTTGGCCGTGGTCTGAGGATGTGATAGCATAAATGATTATTATTGATATACAAATATTCATATATACTTGAACAGCAAAATAAACAAAAGTTGTGCACTTACAGTAGCAGTGGTCTTTCCAGCGGCAACTCGGGCTTTAGCAAGCTCGATCTCTTTGGCCGTCAAACCCTTTTTCTCCAAAAATTGAATCTTCTTGGATTCTTCCGCTGACTGAACATTCGGAGAAGATAGGAAAGCAACAGCCTGTTGGATCATGTTTTCCCGTACAGGCGCTTCAGGGACAGGCGCTGAAATGGCTGGCGGGATGGCTGCTGGTACTGGTGCCGGTGCTGGTGCATTGGCAGGTGTAGATGCTGTAGCCACTGAGGCTGCACCACTGGTTGAAATGGATGCATTTCCATTTCCAGTGGCAGCATTAGCTCTCGCAGCCTGAGAAATCTGCTGAGCTTTTTCCCTCGACTCCCGTTGACGCTTCAAAAGCGCTTCACGACGTTCATTTCTTTGTTCGGCTGTCAAAGCCTGTCCTGGAACACTGTTACCACCATTGCTTTGCAAGAGCTGGTGGACTGGGTCAACTGTCTGCTCTGCAGTGCTGTTGCTATTTTCGTTGCTGCTGTTGTTGTCGCTCATCGGATCCTGTTGGTATGGGATTTAGCCGCAGTTGTTAATGGACAGACCAAGTGTTAACGATGGGAAGAGTAAAGAAGAAAATGAGACAGAAACGAAACGAAACGAATGGGTCAATAAAGTGAACGGCCAAAGAAAATGTAGCGGGGAAAATAGTGGTGTCATGTGACGATGATCGGAACCGGCAGACAGGAAGTGAACAATCCATTTATGGAGTTGCTGCCTATTGGCTCTACGAATCAGAATCATCGACCAACAGAAGCGAATGTTTTATCCAAGATGAATATTTCATTTTTATACTTTTTTTTTTATTTAGAGGAAGAATGGATTTAGATGTGTATGATACAAGAGAGAACAGATCAATGGGGTTCTTTATGATGACAAAATCCCATATTTTACTGCTTGAGAGACTTCATGGCTTGGACCTTCTCTTTAAAGAGAGCCTCAGCGCCACCCCAGACAGTGCTTTCCTCACGACGCTCTAAATCAATGATGGTGGGCAAGAGATCTTTTGAGAAGGCCTCACTGGATTCCCTCGGCAACAGTGTGGGCAAGTGATCAATCGAGCAGACATCCAAAGGCAAGGGGTTCTTGGTGGAGACTGGCACGACGGGACTGTCGAATGTGGTGTTGATACTGTAAACAGGGATAGGGTTATGGGGATTGGTAGTATCGCATGAAACGTCAACAATGACCGACAGGTTGCGTTCTCCGTCAAGCATAGCAGGAGTGAAGAAAGGAGGGATGGGCTTGTTCAAGTAGATGCAGTTGACAAAGATCTCTGACTCGAGAATACGAGGGAAAGGACCGCCATCTTTAGTCTCTTCCAAGTCCCACTTGATGATCTTCTCCTCAGGAATGCCCACGGCACGAGCCAAATCGCAGGCTCCTGTTCCGCAGCGACCCAATGCTCCCATCACCATGACCTCAGGGACTTTACCATGATTCAAGGCAACTATGTAAGTGGTTACGTACACCACGCAGAAAAAAGTTAGTCACTGGCTAGGAAAAAATCAAACACACTCAACCGAACCAAACAAATGGTCTAGTCGTGGGAAAGCTCATAACGCCAAGAGTAATATCAATCAATCTATCTATTACCTGCATGCTCCAAACGCTCTTTGATATAGCTGATCAAAGAGGCATCATTAGGGAAAGGCGTGTAACCAGGCAAGGGCTGACCAGGATGTAGCTTTTGATGGCACCAGTTGTCAACTCCAATAGCTGCCCCAGCAAATCCAGCATGGTATCCAAATGCAGCAACACGGCGTCCATTAGAATCGTTCAAGAACTCAAGATCCAAGACGGTTCCGTTTCCAGCATCGAATCGCCCGAGAATGTCGGTCCATCCGCTCTGATTCTTAAAGCAATGAGCGAAGAAAATGTGGGTATGGCGCAAAGGGTCGTCCTCGCCTTCGGGCAACTCCTTGAGTCCGACAATATATGCATCCTCAGGAGCCTTACGCCACTCTCCAATTGGGACCATATGGCATCCAACCCTAAAGAAATATGGAGTTGAACGTGGTTAGGATAATATGCGATGAAAGCTTCAAATCGGATTACGATCACTGTGGGAAAAAGAAAATAACATGGAAAAAAACTGAGGACATACTTTTCATATTCCTCATCGTCAAAGATGCGCTCCGGGGATCGCTCCACGGTGATCTTGAATCCTCGATCAAGGAGTATTTTGCAGGTAGAGGGAGTCAGAGCAGCTCGGTGCTCCATAGCCTTAGTCTCAGCTCTTAACCAAAGATAAACCATTGTTGTGAATGTGAATGTGGATATAGATATGAATGGATAAGTGAAGTATGAGTAAATGCGAGGGCAAATCAAAGAGAAGTGAGTTGATGTGTGGGAGAAAAGAAAAGGAAAAAAAAAAAAAAAAAAAAAAAAAGAATCGAGCAAGAGATATTTATACCAGGGCCGCAGCGCATGTGTTGTCCCTGATGCGATTGATACGCGATGATAACTTTCGCTGTAAGGTTTGCGATGCTGAGATGTGAGTGTTCATTATCATATCGCTCTTCCCGTCTCTTGTCTGACTGTGTGTGAGTGAAAAGTGATTGATAGTCACATTCCACACACACACCAAAACCAAAGAGGAAATGAAAAATTATCAGTCCCTGGTAACTTTATCGATCTATCCCCATCTGTCATCCTTGTGCCATGGACACCTTGATATTATTGACGTATTGATCGGATACATCTGCGTCCATCGATCGACATTAAAATAATAGAGATTACAAACATATGGTTTCCATGACAAACGTTCACACAGTAATGTACGGGATTTCTCCTTAACGTCGATAACAAACTCATTTTGGTGGCGTATCGAATTGATCTTCAATCTTCGTCTCCAGCTAGATACTATAACAGGCATTTTGCAATCAGTGCATAGTACAGTACAAGGTCTCTCTACATTTTATTTTTTATCGGACGCTTTTGCGAGAATACGGATTATTCTGAATCTGCATTGAGACTGAATGATATTTTTTTTTTCCTTTGAACTCGGGTGTATGTATGGTTTGTATGCATTTTGATATCATGCCAGAAATGGCAATGACACACATGCACCAGCTAATGTTTTCCCACGATGCCACTAAAGCTAAACATACAGGAGATGATTTCTTATCGGAATGAATAAAAAATTACTAAGAATAGTTCATAAAACAGAGGAGTCTTGAAGGAGCCAGAGTGCCAAGAAAAAATGGGCGAAGCAATGAACCGGAATTGCTTCCGGGCTCTTGATGAATTTTTTTATAATCTCATATGAATAGAGCAGGACATACGAGTAGAATTTGGCTACCGACCGATGATTATTGCAGAAAGAACCCATGGAGGGGTATCATATTCGGGCGTAGACCCGTGTTTGTGCATTCTCGAATAGGATGTGTAACTTTTCATTTTTGAAAGTTTCTTTCCATTGGTGGACCGAAAGAGGCAGAGAGGAATAAAGAATTGAGGGATAAAAGGGTGAAAAAGATGCATAAACAAAAAAAAAAAAAAGATACATCCGTAAGCTGAGAACAGGTCGTACTTGTGTAGCGTGTGGGCTTTTTTTTTCTTCCCTTTCTTTACCCCTTGTCATCCTCCTGTCGTTGCGCACATACCGCATCGAAACGAGCAAGGCCAATCAACATGAAGCAAAAAAAAAAAAAAAAAAAAAAGACGAACAAAAGTGGATGCATTGTCACCTCTTCTGCTTTACCATCCTCAGTAATGACAATGATTGTGAGAGCGTTTTATCTGTCTCCCTGTCAGGTTGTCAGCTGGTCTGGTTTTGGGCTTGGGCTTGGTGGTCAGGTCAATTGATACCATTGTATGCACATGTATATTCCAAGAAATAAGCTCTTTTCTCCTTTCTTTCTCTCTTTTTATTACCTGCAACTCAAAAAACCACTCGCTCATTTCTCTCCAACAACACACATTCATCAGAACAAGCCCAGTTTAACAACTACTGAAATCCTCACAGGACACTAATACCACAGACATCGCCGCCATAAATAAAAGCACAAAGCAGACGCGCGACAAAGAGTAAAAAAAAAAAAGAAAAAGGCGTTAAAAAAAAAAAAAAAAAAAAAAACAGTACATACCATAGCTCAAAGTAATACAACTCAGCCGGCAGTTACAAGAAAGAACCATGCCTGTTTTTGCACAGATATGCTCTGCTAATCCAGTTGCAGACCAAACAGCTGTGCTGGCTGCTTGCACTTGTGGAGATGAATTGTGCATGGACACAGACGATGTCATCGGCAAGGACAACAATGCATCATTCATTCACCCTGACGGTGTTTGTCACCTCCCAACCTGTGCTCTCTACGCGTCCGCGTTCAGTAGTCTCAACGGCAAAAACGCGCTATCCCAGCTAAAACAGCAACAAACACAACTCAAGTTGGTCGGTGGGCTGGCCTTGCTTCGGAAACCTCCAGTTTCGACTATCCCTCGGCGGCACGATCCTTTTGCGCCAGTACGTCTACAACCCTCAAGGTCTTGTCATCTCTATCCAGGGAGTCAGTTTAAAGGCGAGCAAATTTCTGGAAGTAGCAACTACGTTGTCATGGTCGACATTAAGGTATAGCTTTTTGATATTTTCATTGCCGAGTAATCAGTTGGGCTGCTGAAGCCTTTTTTTTCCTTTCATTATTGACCATGGCCTTATTCTTTTACTGATATCACGGCTTTTTGGGACAATCTATAGGATGTTAATCTGAGAGGTTCCTCATTATGTGGATATCTACATATCAATGGACTCACTAAGGAATACCCAAAATTGACTACATTCTTTGATGCCGAGATCGTAGGACCAGATTATTCTTTTGTTACAGAAAAATGGGATGCCACCGTTAGTACAGACAAGGAGCATTGGGTAAGGCTTCAGAATGAATTCAGCTTCTATCGTCTTGAGAACAAAAAAAAAAAAGAAATGGATTATGGCTTTGAGTTCAATTCCTCCTTTCTTGTTCCCGGATTCACGGTAGCAACTTCTCAAATGCACACATGACCTTTCCTCATTTAATCCTTCTCTTTGTGCCACCATCTCTTAATCTACAATTTACTCAAAACATTTCATTTTCCAATATTAGAATAAGTTCAGCCCATTTGCACCAATGATCGACACTTTTGGTGACAAGGAGATCAAATATGACTTTCATAACAAGGATGTGATTTTTATGCGTTGGAAGGAGCATTTCCTAGTGCCAGACCATCGTGTTCAAGGCATCAGCGGAGCAAGCTTCGCAGGATTTTACTATATCTGCTACAATAAAATTACAGGGGAGATTGATGGCTACTACTTTCATCGATCAAGTGAAAAGTAAGTTTTTTTTTCTCCTGAACAACTTGTAATGCTTGAATTATGTCCAAATTGTTTATTGAGATGTATTATATCCTTCTATAAAAAAACCAATAGGTTCCAAAGACTGATGTTGAAGCATGTTGCAGATCGACCATCGTCACTTGGATCTTTTGAGTTTCGTTAATTTTTTTTTTTTTTTTGGAAAAAAAAAAGCTTCTGACCAGTCATACAAGTATTCATTGACAGTTTACTACATTTGTATCCTTATCGTTTTACTCGTTTTGTATATATTGTCACGACGTACTCTTGGTCTTTTATAAAAGAAAAGAACAAAAAGATATCCATATGTCGTAAACGCAAAAAAAAGTAAATGTTATATTGCTTTTGGTTATTTGTTGAAGTCGAACTTTTTCCATTCTTGTCCTCTTATACTTTGGTTTTAGTTATCTGTTATCTGTACGGTTTTTAAAGTTAGTCCAGAAATTTAGGGGCAAAAGATTAGAGAGGATGGATACAGGAGACGAAAATAAACAGAACTTACAAATTTTTTGTGGGTGTGCCGGCACCCAAATACTTGTGTCTAGCGTCGTGCGCGCTTTGCAGCCGGAGCAGGTGACTCTTCCGTGGGCTTGTACTTTGCAGGTCTCTCTTGCCTCTCAATTTGAGCAAGACCGATTCTTGCGATGTTTTCCGCCCCTACTGCGTCACGGTCGAAGAATGCCTTACATGCCCGGCAATATTTAGAGCGAGGGTACACCGCCTCTAAAAAGTAAAAAGCTATCGCAGAGGGGTCGGGGACAGTGGGCGCTGGTGTAAAATTCGTGCGCCCCTACAGCGAAGTGTCCTCGCGCTTTGACCTAAGCGTTTCAAATGGCAGTCGTTTATTAGCAAGGGTTCTATGGCTTTCCAGCTTTTCTTACTTTTTTTAAAAAAGTCATACCTGTGTGGCAAGGTGTCTCGTTATAGCAGTGTGCTTGCTGGGAACTCCTTTACTACTTTCAAAGGACCCTAGGCCGACGACAAGCACTCCTTTTTCCCCGAGCATCTTCAACACTCGCTGCACCACGTAGTTGAACGTAACTCGTTGAGCCTTTCATAGGTCCCATTTTTTTTTCAGGTGCCAACTGGACTCGTAGAACTCTTGAAGCACATCCAAATTCTTTGATCCTGTCTGTGTCTGGGACTCCTCGTTCATCCATTGAAAGTACTTATTGTACGTATCCCTTCCAAACACAGGGATGGCGCTCTCAACCTCAATCATTCCTTTTTCACGCTTCCTTTTGTTCAACAGGTGATTGAAGCGGAGGACGGGGAGGTACAAGAACCTGCTCCTCACCTTTACCGTTTGCCGCAAATTAGGGTTGTGAGGGTCCAGCGAGGAAAACGTAAGGGCGTTAACCATACCAGGATCGCATCCGACGATAGTTGTGGTGTTTGCGGATGGGCATCGCTCTGGCTCGTTGAATGTGAGCTCAACATTTTCAAGCAGTTTGGAGCTCCTCTTCCAGTTTGTGTTTACGTAGTCTTCATCTGCCAGGACTTCACCGGCTGCCTTTGAACACATCGTGTTGAGAAATCCCTGAGAAAGCTCCAGTTCTTGGCTGGCGTCTTCTTCATCTACGTCAGACTGCTGCTGTCTCTTCGTCTGGGTTGTGTCATAGGCAAGTAGATTCAGGACTAGACCGTTGGTAGAAATCGTTCCTTTGAGTTTGAACCGAGTTATATCTTTGTCCTGTGACTGCAGGGATACTTTATCTCGATATCCATGAACCAATGTCACAAAAGAGAGCCTGTATCAAAACCCCTTTTATTCCCTGTATGTACACACTCAAACATTGCAGTCTTGGAGGGATTATTGGGAGGCAGAATACGCTCCAGCAGCTGCTTGGTATCTTCGTTCGCCCAAAGGATGTCAACTAGGGCGTGTTCAGACAGATACACATACCCGGGTGAGCAGGGGGACGTAGGAAAGTCTGAGTATTTTTTCACTTTTTTATTCTCCCGCAAAAAAACTCAATGTCGCTCGTTTGTTTTCTCGACATCAAACTAGAAAAAAAAATAAAAATAAAAAAATAAAAGAGTCTAAATAGAGAGATTTGATTGCAGAATATGCATGAAAATACCTACACAAGGTTATACAATTGCGTTCCTGTAGTGCTTTTTGGGATCAAAGCCTTGCACGTCCCCCAATGTGATGTCTATTTCCTTTATTGGGGAAAGTTCAGTGGTGGTCTTGAAATGTTCATAAGCGAGGAGATAGTGAGGCGTTTCTACCGCCCTTCCTTGGTTTTTTGCCCTCGCGTAAGCTGAATTGGGGCCACCTTGACCACTTAAAAGAAGGGTGGCGAGACGGAAGGAACAGTCAGTGCTATCCAAGACCTCGTCCAGTGCCTTTTTCCTCGACCTTGCTGCCCCTGGTAGCCGCATGATCCTCTCAATGTCCAAGGCAATCGTCCAGTATGCATAGCGGCGTAGTCGGTTGAAGACAACAACTGCCCCTCGAATCTGGCTTGCAATATTATCCCTTTCATCTGCGTCCAGTCTGCCTTTCCTTGCCATGGAAGCCTTGAGGGACCCAATTGTTAAGGCCTTGATAAGGTGCTTACTGCTGTAGCTGTGATCAACCTTCGTAGCATCCTTCAAGTTCCTAATTGGTGCACCTTCTTTTTTAGCCCTGTGAGGCTTCTTGTCTTTGTGCTTCCGCTTTTGTTTTTTCTGTTGCTTCTTTTTTACCTTTCTCCGACGTGGTGGATGCTTAAGGCCCGGCCTATCGTGCTTACGGCAGTTACTGATAGCAACTGTGCGCCGATTCGATATACTCGGCTTGTCAGAAAAGATGGGCCGCAGCTGGTTTCTATGTGACCCTTCCGCTATATAGAATGATAGTGCGTCTCTACAATATCCGAGAAAGGGACTAACGATTAGTATTGGGGACGTTTGGTTTCAAGACAAAAACTATAGCTTGAGCTTTCTTACGTTCTGCGGCGCTGCGCTCGCCTTTGCTGAGCCATTCTATGGCGAAGATCCTTTCCATTGAGTAGACGCTGCTTGAAGTTATCGAACTCATTGTTCGATGATAACGCTTGGGCAGACGTTTGATGGCCGGAAGTAAAAACGCGGAAAGCTACTCTGAAACGGCCTTCTTTAGAGGCTGCATCCCTTCCCAACACCTTACTAGCTTCCCTTAGGTAGTCTCGAAGCATTCTATTGTAGTGCTTGCTCCGTGCAACCTTTCGAATTAATCGAAGGTTATTAATCGGGCCCAACATCTCGAGATTCCTTGAGTAGTCATTGCCTGCGATGGCACAGAATAGCACCAGATGTTCGTGTGATGGCAGTCTTAGTGATTGGATAACGTTGTCTACATCGTAAACCCCAAACCTCCGTCTACGGTGTGGAAGGGTCGCACTAGGATGCAGACTCGTTCGTACGCAAAAAAATTAGAGTCTTGGGATATCACGATCCTATCATTCTCCTCATTATGGCGCCCTATGCATGGATCCGCTTCATCTGCACACAGACAGCCATCGAAGACAGAGCCAAGGCCTGTTGCCAGCTGATTCTTGTCCTGGACGCTCAGGGTGTGGACATCTCAAAGACCCTTCTGGATGCGCCTCATGACTTGAGGGCGAATCCATACCCCACTCCGAGAATTTCTCTCGAAAGTGCTCATATCGTTCTCCAAAACGTCCATATTTTTTTGTCTTATGGCTTGCCGTTCTGTCCTTGCTGTTTCTTTCTCAGTACAAGGTCTCCCATCAATATGTATAGTCAGATTGTCCGTTATGAAAGGATCCTTTATCTCGAGAGCCAGGGACCTTCCTACATCAACGTTGGGTTTGTTTTTCATCTTAGCATGGACGACTCTACGGTGGATGTCGTAATAAAACGTACTGAGAAGATCTACATGAACAGAATGGTCAGGATTTGCCGCCAAGAAAGTGCCCACGTCAGTCTCCGAAGGTAAAATCCCACGATCCGCAACCAGTTTGAAGAAGGACTTCAGCCCCATGGTCAATATCTAAGCGAAAGAGAAAGGAAAAAGGAAAAATGGCGGTGATGAAAAGAAATGAAAAAGAAAAAAAAAAGAACGACAAAGGTATAAATGAATGAGCTTTTTATGGTTTAAAGATCCATAGTGAATAGATAAAGAATATTGAGAAAAAGATACAGGAACAAGTAGCAGTGGTAAAAGGGATGGGACTTTGGAGTGAGCGAGCGGGAAAGGAGTAAGACAATGATCTCTTTTTATATCCTGGATTGATGATGAATTTTAACATTGTCTCATATAGTTTTTTGGAACAAGTAATTACATCCTTGTCAAAGGTAACAACAAGAGAAAAAAAAGTCTTTTTTATCAGAGAATGGGTTCAGATGTCGCTCTTTGCTCCAACAGCTCCAGCACTATTGCGTTAAAGCAGAGATATTCGTTAGCTCTCAGGCTTCGGCATCAATGGCGGAGATAGGAGTGATGTAGTTGCATGCGCTTATTGCTTGGAGTAAAAGCTATCTAAGCACCCTTTCTTAGTGCACGGTGCCTTGTTAATGGTGATATTGTGCAGCGCCTTGTGGATGGAGGGAGAGCAGAAGCGAGAGTGGTGGTTTTTAGCGGTCGTTTGGTGTGTGTAGGTCTGAATTTGATAGTTGATACCAATCGCCAAAATATATGCATCTAGAATTACAGAAGCGAGATTAATACCGACGCGTTTGATCCTTTCCAAGGGATTATTATAACCATGGCATGATTGTGGAGTGGCCGCCAAAATAAAGTTTGTTTATTTCTTCTGGAGGCACTAATGGAAAACGCATATGTTTTGGAATTGCAGAAAACAAAAAAAAAACGCCGCGATGCAAAATGTGTTTATCCATGTACAGAAACCAAAGAGACACTTCAATAACCTGGTGCATGTTCGTGCACACAGTGATTGACGAACAAAAAAGGAAACAATATTTGCCAAATATTTTCGAAACAATAAAAAAAAGCCTGCGATGAAAGAAGGCATGTGCAGACAACAAATAAGCATAGCAACTGTTTGCTCACATTCATTTTTTCACCGTTGTGTCTGTATGTCTTTTAAGCTTTTTGTCTGGCCGTTTTACACAAGGAACCCTTAGAAAAAGAAATACCTCGCATGATTGGTGCCAGGTCTGAACACAACAATAATGCAATGCTGTGCGTGGATGATAGGGTCTTGAAACTATACCATTGTTATGCTGACTCACCGAAATCAACTTGTGATCATAACTGCTACTCATGCTCTGTTGCCAAGGACTTGAACAGGCATACCAACCCCTTCTTCCTTGCTCTCATAACCGTTTGCATGCCTTCGATGCATTCTTTCGCCGTTTATGTCCACTACATTTGAACCACACACAGTTCACCATTCACTCCAACAGAGATATTTGTATCACCTTGGGTATGATATGTTGCTGTGGTTCCCTCTGGTTTCAACAGGCCCAGCAAACTCTATTAGCAGTGTTTACCAACCCAGATATATTAAGGGAACGCAAGAAGACGAGAAAGCAAACGATGTGACAAATCAAGTCTTGCCGAGCTGTACAGGAAAAGATCAAGTTAGTCAAGCTCCATGGTGCGGTAGATTGAATCAACTCAGATTGCCCTCCTTTCAAGTCGATACTACGGCAGCGAATATTATCGCTGTTATATTACATCCGCCAATAAATAAACGATACAATGAACAAAAAAGTCATTAGCTTTCCAAATGAGACAAGCCAATGTCACAACCTATGACGTAGACGAGAGCTTATTAAAGCAAAGTATGAGAGTTGTATGCATATACGGTTTCTAGAAATGAAAAAAAGAAATTTACATTGGAATGAACCATTGACTCAGTTTCGCATTTTCACTAACTGTGAGAACTCTGTATTCCCTTAAAGTGCTTGAAATCTCAGGCCCCAGGTCCCAATCTTGAATGAGTAAATTAATGTGATACAGAGGTGACATGATGAAATTTTTGTTTCAGATTTTTTCTAGCGATGTATTTAATGGCAAAGGGGGGTTGTCGTGTCGGATTTTTCGAAATTTGGCGGATCGGTAGCTCTGGGTATTCTCTTTCGAATGATCCAGACCCCAGGCCTCAGTTCCCAGTATTTGAGGAGCTATGGAAGCTTAAAGTGCCCGGTCGAGAGTAAAAACAATAATTTTTTTTTTTCATCTCAGTAAAGCTACTTTCTCTAAGTGCTTGATGATCTTAGCAGCCGGTTCTTATCATGGTTTGCACTTGGAGAGATCTTGCACTTAGGGCGTCGTGTCCGATTTTTTGGAATTTGACTGATCGATAGCCCCGAGTATCCTCTTTCGAATGATCTAGGCCCCAGGCCTCAGGTCCCAGTATTTGAGGAGATGTCACAGTTCAAAGTGGCCGGTCGAGAGTAAAAACAAATTTTTTCATCGCAGCAGAGCAGCTTCTTCCAACAGTGGTCTGGTGTAAACGTACGAGATGCAGAACATGGTGTACATGTACTTACTGCGGATAAACATCCTGCCGAGATCAGAACTGAGAGTTTGTCCTTCATTTCATTTTTTTCTCACGTTGTTTATTGTCTGCGCCTCCCAGAGAAAAAATTTGGTTTGTGCTTCTTTTTGTCACTGTTCCACAGCTCACCACTTTTCTATTCCTTATTTCTTCAACACGTTTTATCTTCGCGGCAGCTGTTACCTTACCTTCAACAGGTGTATCCTCTCGTCTCTTTTTTTTTTCTCTCTCTGCAACAGGCGTTACCTTATTTTAGCTGCCATCTCTTTTTTTTTTCTCTCTCTCGGCAGTTGTCACTCTCTTCTACAGCTGTTGCCCACTAGCCCACATATTATTGTTATTATTTTTTTGTTATTTTCGAATCTGCCCACTGTCTTTTTATTTTCAGCTTTCTCTGCAACAACTGTTGTCCCCTTGTTGCGGCAGTCTAAGACATGGCTAGTTTAATGTAAGAAGTCCTCCTTTGTTATTTGCTTGTCCACGCAGGATTTTTTATTTTGCTTGTCCACGCAAGAATAATTTTTATTTTACTTGTCCATGCAAGAATAATTTTTATTTGCTTGTCCATGCAAGAATAATTTTTTATTTCGTTTGTCCATGCAAGAATAATTTTTTATTTTGTTTGTCCATGCAAGATTAATTTTTTATTTTGCTTGTCCATACAAGAATAATTTTTATTTTGTTTGTCCATGCAAGATTAATTTTTTATTTTGCTTGTCCATACAAGAATAATTTTTATTTTGTTTGTCCATGCAAGATTAATTTTTTATTTCGTTTGTCCATGCAAGAATAATTTTTTATTTTGTTTGTCCATACAAGATTAATTTTTTATTTTGCTTGTCCAAGCAAGATTAATTTTTATTTTGCTTGTCCATGCAAGATTAATTTTTATTTCGTTTGTCCATGCAAGATTAATTTTTTATTTTGTTTGTCCATACAAGATTAATTTTTATTTTGCTTGTCCATGCAAGATTAATTTTTATTTGCTTGTCCATGCAAGATTAATTTTTATTTGCTTGTCCATGCAAGATTAATTTTTTATTTTGTTTGTCCATGCAAGATTAATTTTTTATTTTGTTTGTCCATACAAGATTAATTTTTTATTTTGCTTGTCCATGCAAGAATAATTTTTATTTTGTTTGTCCATGCAAGATTAATTTTTTATTTCGTTTGTCCATGCAAGATTAATTTTTTATTTTGCTTGTCTTGTCCACTCAGGATTTTTTTTTTTTTTTTTTTTTTGCTTGTCCACGCACTAATATTCAGTCTTTTCTTTCCCTTTAGGCGTTGCTCAAAGAAACGGAGAAACGATGACTCAATTACAGTACTTTCAGAGAGTAATGATGTTGGATCTGAAGATGATGTCGTTGATGATAAGGAGATCGAGAAGATCGTGTGTGATTATTGTTCGAAGATACGAACATTTGAGTCTATCCGAAAGCTCACTGTCCATATCGGTGATTGTCATACCGTTGATGGCGTTGTTGCCTTGGGAAAGAGGTGTCTGGTTATAAGAAGAAGCGGTGATGGTCAATTTTACTGCAAGGAGTGTAAAGCCTCATTCGAGACGAAATCTGGCTTCCGAAAGCATTTGTTCGGGTCCCAATCGTGTTACACGCAGTATGAAGCCAAAAGAGATTCAGACGCCCACCCTGTCCCATCCTTTCAGTCGGCTCGGCCACCTCAGAGTTGGCGTCCATTTAACGAAGCTCTGATACACGCATGTGGACTGGAGTCATCATCAGAACAGGAAAAGCAAAAGATGCTGTATTATTCTGACAGAATGGGACAATTTCCAATGGGGATATCCATCTCTGGATGTGAGTTTGATGCTCTTGTTTCAGAAACAGTTTATCATTCACTCCCAACAGCATCTGTCCTTGCTTTAGTCAATAAATCTGTCCATGCCTCTGGATACCTGCCTCCATGGAAAATTCAGGAGAACGAACGATCCGATGCAGTTCCTCCATCGATCGAGGGAATTCTCCGCCACTCGCCATTTGCGGAAGCTATCAATAAAAGGTCCTTCACGGAATTGACAGATTCAACGAGTGAGCAATTAAACCTTTCATGGGAGCGAACACCTCAGGCCTGCCATATTGCAAGTCATTTGTTATCAGGGACACTACTCCTTAACTCAAGGAGTGAAACACTCCTCCTCATTAACGAGGTGGAGGTCTATGGAAGAGGAAGACTCCATGATTCTCATCATGAACAAACAGGGATAGTGAAGGATGTTCCCAAAGAAACATCCATGCCAAAGACAACCGGTGAGGACCATTACTTTGGCGTTCGTCCAATTACAATGGAAAGGAGTGGTGGGAAGCACCTCGTAATTGGGACATTCAAGTGTGATATCTTAGTCACCAGTTGTTTGCGTCTCGACATCAAGTGTGTAGAGTCAATTTCAGCTGGCGGAATCACACAAAATTTCAACATTTCTGAGAGCGAATCGAAGTACATCAGGATCTTCCTTGACAAAGAGCGCCTACAACAAGTTGAAAAGATGGAAAACTTGACTTGCGAAAAAATCACCAGACAGATGGGAACCGAGCAACTACGACAAGTGAGGACAAAGTTTCACCTGATGGACACTTACCAATTGTCAAGGCGTTCTGGACCACTCACTGATTCCACATTGTTCCAGCCAATTACTGTTTTTACTTTTGCGAACCACAGCAATGTTAAGGGTTCGAGCTTTGCAGCTGGTATAATTCTTAATGGAGTCGGAAAATCGGTGATTGTCGATGGAGAATGTGCTGTTCTCAGACTGGATGATGTGAAGCGTGCACTCCCCCATTGCAAGCCCTCCAGTGAGGTTCTTAGGTTAATACAAAGTATCCATGCACTCTTCACACCTGGTGTACAATCAATCCCAATCATTGAAAACTCTGAGCTCAACACTGTACTGGAGAGCCTTGCTACTTTCTTGACCCAAAAATTACCAAAAGCCAACATGACGAAAGTTAAAGAAATCAAGAAGTTGTTTATTTCTTAACTATTCTAAGTGTTTATAACTATAGTTGTCCCTTAAGCTTACGGCCCATCGCAACATAAAGAAATAAATAGGAGGTGTTTATAATTTCAGTTGATCGTAGCAACAGGGCTAATCTACAGCTTACACTACCCCGTTCAATTAAAGTCGTCTGCAATGGATTTATCTCTTCCAATATTTGAAATTAACATCAGCAGGCATGCAAGCGAAATTGCTATTATGATTTTGTACTGTACGACACAGCATTTCGCCCAATTTTCTAGAGCATTCCTTGCAGCAGGACGTTAGCTGGTATAAATAGACTCACTTTTCTATCTAGTCCTGCAGCAGAAATTCCCTGAATAAAAGACACCTTTGTTACAACCTTAGATCCCCTAGAATACTATTTGACTTTTGCAGATAGCCCTTCCAAAGAACGAGCTGCTTAGAGGTCTTGCCAAACATTTTGAAGTCAATGATTTTGTCGACTTCATACTCCTCCTCTCCTTCTACAAGCTCAGGGGCAGGGCGTAGTGGTGAGCGGCCGCCGAATTCACGAGATAACTCAATGTAGGGCGAAGCAGATCGGCATTAAAAACCGGATGCTGATGCATGTCAGGTGGTAATTCCAACCTGTAGGCGTTTTCGTTGACCTTGGAAATGATCTTGTAAGGGCCTATGTATTCAGGTTCCAGTTTCTGCGACGATCTGTTTTTATGTCCGGCGCCAGAGATGTTTTCCGAGCTTAAGAGCACCATGTCACCCACAGCAAATGTAGCAGCCTGACGAGTTTTGTCCGCTTGAGCCTTTTGCCTATTCTGCGCTTCGATGATGCCATCCTGAGCTAGCGCCAAATTCATCGACTGGGTTCGAACAAAATCACTGACAGCTGGAACATTGGTATCAGGCGGCTTTAAAAGAGATCCAGGGACTAATGGATGGTAGCCATAGTTCAGAAAGAACGGAGAGAAACCTGTCGTAGGATCAACAGAGTTGTTGTATGCGAACTGCATCATAGGCAGTAAAAGATCCCAGTCGTTTTGCTTGTACGATATGTAAGAGCGGAGCATTTCTTCTAGTGTTCTGTTGGCACGCTCTGTTTGTCCGTCTGATTGTAGATGAAAGGCAGTAGACATGTTAAGTTTGGTGCCCATGAGTTTCATCAACGTTGTCCATAACTTGCCAGTGAAGCGCGAATCTCGGTCTGATACAATTGTCCGAGGCATGTCGTGCAGTCTAAAAACATTGTCGAAAAAGAGTCGTGCAACGTCAGAGGCTGTGTCGGTAGTTCAGCTAGCGGAGAAATGAACTTGCTTGGACAGTTTGTCCACAAAGACTATGATCGCGTCATAACCTCTGGTTGTCTTCGGAAGCTTGACAATGAAGTCCATTGTTACAGTATCCCATCGTTGACTTGGGATTGCCAAAGGTTGGAAAAGCCCTGCAGGAGGCTTTAGTGAAGGCTTGTTACGCTGGCGTTGTTCACAGGAAGCAATGAATTTTTTTATATCTCTCGCCATGCGTGGTCAAAAATATGTTCGCCGCATGCTACTGTACGTTTTATCGAATCCCAAGTGGCCTGATATAGGAGCGTCGTGAGCGTCATGCAAGAGTTGTGAACGGAGTCCGTCGTCCTTGGTATGCAGAGGCGAGGGCCTTGTCCAGCGTTGATCCAGAGTAGACCATCAACCACAAAGTAACGATCCGAGGTGGAAGCATCCTTGTACTGATGCACGAGGGGACCTAGAATTAGATCGTGTAGGTAGCAACTGGCCAGTTGTTTCCGAATGCCAGGGTCCAGATTGATATCCAACGAGTTCAAAGTAGTAGGGGTAGCCTCCAAGTCCTTGAGGTCAGGTCTTCGTGAAAGAGCATCAGGAAAGACGTTATCTTTACCAGGTTTGTGCTTGAATACGAAATCATACTCTTGAAGCAGTTCCATCCACCTTGCTTGCCTGTGAGTTATCCAGGGCTTGAAGGCTGAGGTTAGAGGGGGCGAGGCTGGCCTGGCTTACTGCTCGCCCTCCTCTTTTCCCGACTCAGAAAGCGTATGGTCATTGTTTTCTATATTGAAGACAGAGGTAAGTTGGCATTGTTCGGCTCTATGGCCTCGGTTCCGGCATCTGAAACAACGTCCCTCACGGACGCAGCGTTCTCGTTCAGCTGTTATGAGCTTGGGTAGCGAGCTTGGCTGGAGTGGTTTCTGTTTGGTCGTTGCTGATGGAAAGAGGTGTAAAGGTTGGCAACCAACACTCTCATGTTATCAAGCTCCATTGGTGTACGGCCAGAATTATTCTCATGATGGGTGATAAGGCGTTCGGGGCAGCGGACACAGGAGTGGCATCGACGGGAGGTAGAATGTTATGGATAATGGTCGCCTGCTCAATGGCATCGTCCAACGTCTCTGGCTGTCTAAGTCTTACCTGCTTGCTTGTTTCGGGCTCGAGGCCTAGCATGTATTTTTGCAAAGCAGAGTCTTTGTCGAGATTTGTAGCCAGACGTAGGTGGCTTCTAAACTTGCTCGTATACGCTGCCACACTCATCCTTCCTTGGCGAAGTTTATCCAACTCACGGCGAGCTGCATTCGCAGAGTCTGGAGGGGTGAACTGACGGAGGAACGCTTTACGGAAGTCAACCCAAGGTGTATCGAGATTCAACCCGGAGTCTCTCCACCATGCCTTGGCTTCGCGATTGAGACTAAGGACAGCGTATCGAACCCATTTGGATGGTGTGAGAGTGACAATGGTATAATGCTCCTCCAGGCTGTCGACAAAGTTTATTGCAGCAACAGCGTTAATAGCTCCTTCATAAGGCGTAGGCTTCCGTGGCTCAAGGATTGTGGCAAGGGTTCTGGCTAGGTCATTCTCAGCGGCTTCGTTGGCTTTGGCAGTAGAGAGAGCCTGATTAAAAGCAGTGGCTATGGCTTCGCGAATGTTCAGGGTGTTGCATATTTCACAGTACACGTGTTACATAAAAATTAATATGTGTATTCATGTAAAAAGATAATATAGTTTTTGTACACAAGATTATCAAAACGCGCCCCATGTGTAAATAGTAACAAGCAGGGGGCACAGTGCGAACATAGTGGGGGCGTAGTAATTCACGTTTGCACCGTGGTTACTCTATGTATGGTGCCCGTAGACAAACTTATAGTTACACTTAGATATATACGATTTTGAATAAATACCTCATGGATGTGATGTGTGTTCCCACATCTTATTCTCACTTACTTCTATTCCTGATTACTACTTGTCTATCCAAAAGTTTTCACAGGGAAGATCAATGGACGAAAGGGCGTTATCCAAGTGTTCCATGGCGGGGGTGGAACTCAATGGGTACTTGTAGTTCTCTGGATGTAGTCGTGGTGTCCTTTGCTACCAATGCAAAAATCAAGGTAATATTCTAGGGGGCTCTAAGGGTGTAATAAAGGTTTCTTTATTCAGAGGATTCGTGCTGCAGAACGAGATAGAAAAGTGAGTCTATCTAACGTCCTGTTGTAAGGAATGCCCTTGAAAATTGGGCGAAATGCTATGTCGTACAAAATCATAACAGTAATTTCGCTTACAGGAGTCGTCAGGTGTAATTTCGTACGCTGGTTCTTTTGGAATCAAGTAGGGGTTAGATCGACTGGATTCAGAGCTAGTCGAGAGAGCCTCAAGCCGGCCGGTGAGTGTAGCCAGCTGGCTCTGGAGAGAGTGTATAATTGGATTAGAAGTGTCATACTCGCTCATTTGGAACTTCAATACGCTGGATGTGTTCCTGAGTGAGAAAAAAGAAGATAGAGAGTGGATCAGAGCGAACACTAGATTTTATTTAGTTTTCTCGGTCGGATTATTCTATTTGGCAGTCTAGATGCCAAATATTATTTAGCAGCCCATTACCAAATATGATCAGTTTTGAAAACTCTCTTTGGCAGCCCAGCTGCCAAATAGCACCCTCATAAAAAAAGGTATTTGCACGGTCCCATACACACCTTACTTACACTGCTCCTCCCGTGGAAATAAAAAAAAAAAAAAAAAAATTATAACGGAGTGTTTCTTTATGGACATGTTGATACCTTGGTGCTGTAAGCAAAGTCACTCATTTCAAGTCCAATTTTCGTCGCTCCATCCGAAGCCGCTAACAGGCATCGAAGCGCAACTTATTCATATGGGTTTTACTCTTTCTGATAAACACTAATATTTGTAATTACATGATGAGTGCAACAAGGCGTAGTGTGTGGCCAATCAACCTTTCCATATTAGTTTTCCAAAACATTATTTGGCAGCCCAGCTGCCATCTAAGCGTGTGAAGTTAGGTGGCTGCCTCAAAAAATAGGCTGCCAAATAGATTAATTCTTCTCGGTCAGAAGAGATAAAAGGATTAATCTATTTGGCAGCCCATTGCCAAATATAATCAACTTTCAAGACTCTCTTTGGCAGCCCAGTTGCCAAATAACATTCATTATTTACTTGGCAGCCTACCCAGCGTTATTTGGCCTCTAACTATTTTTTTTTTTTTTTTTTTTTTTTTTTCATTCCTAGGAACCGTATATGTTTATAACGCTCATACTTCAAATTAATAAAGCTCCCGTCTTCTACGTCATAGTTATGTGTAGTGACATTGTCTTGTCTCATTTAGAAAACTAATGACTTTTTTTTTCAAGTAGGTCGCTCATACAGTTTTGGAGGTGCCATTTGGAGATCAATGCCTATGAGAGGTTTTCGCTCGGAGCAAACGCGTCTCACCTACTACCTAGACGTCTTCAATAAATCATTCCCTAACCGTGTACATTGAAGGCTGTTTTGTGAAGATGTCATCGCCGCTGCCCTTAGTACCTCCGGCGGCATTAGCTGTGCAAGGCAATGTATCCACAGAACGCTGCTTGTTTTACCACTGATGTTATGACCCTGTTTATCAAAAAAAAAAAAAAAAAAAAAGTAATGTATTTGGCAGCCCAGCTGCCACCCAAGAGTGCGAAGTTAAGTGGCAGCCCCCAGAAGTAGGCTGCCAAATAGAGGCAAAAATTACTATATTTGGTATGGGCTGCCAAATAATATTTAGCAACTGGGCTGCCAAATAGATTAATCCGAGATAAAAAGAGGTCTTACATCTGGATCATGGCTACGAGGATAATGATTGCAATCAAAAACACGAAAAGAAAACGGTGTAGGCACCTATTCAATACAAAAGAGAATGATCTACGCAGGGGTCGAACCTGCAATCTCCTGATTCGTAGTCAGACGCCTTTCCATTGGGCCAGTAGACCATAATAACACGGAGGAGAGAGCCTATTGGCTCGGCATCCGATGAAATCTTCGGTTTTAGGAATTATCTAAAGTAGATTACCAAATTATGAGTCACATGACGTTGAGAAACTTTTAGGAAAAAAAAAGTTTTCCGCTGGTTTGTTGGCAGGAATACTTATCAGGCCCAATGGCTGAGTAGTATACTCGTCAGGGCACCCTCCTGTCTAGCCCAGGGGCCGGGTTCGAGTCCTGGTTAAGGCACATAAAGTGAAGCAAACATGTGCCAGGTCAGGAATTTGCTTGAGTTTTTATACTTTCTCTCCGAGACAGCCTAGTGTTCTCCGCTAAGGCTAAGATCGTGGGTGCACTACCCTAAGTCGCCTGGCTGGCCACATGTCTTAGGTATATATTCCACCCCCCAGCCGAACCAGCGGTACATCTGGCAGCACATCCCCCCATCCACCCACTTGACTAGGACAGCGATGATCACAAAGTTTGACGGAGCCCAAAGTAGAAATTTCAGACCAATCCCGCAAGATTTGGGTCCACATGCCAGTGGATTTGATAGAAAAAATTAAAAGTCGTCCTTAGCTAGAGTCGGCACGCCAGCCTCCGCGGCTTTTCACGGGCGCAACAGGCCACATCGGAAGGATGGACTTCGAGTACCGATCACGGTGTACATTGGTAGAGAAAAACATGGATACGAATTGGCTCTTTACAGCCATCCCGTGCGAACTTTGAGAGTTTCGCTTGTTTCATAGTTGAGGGCGATATCATTACTTTAGAGCGAGATTATGAAATAAAATTCCTCACCTCTGTGGGTTCTTGTTAACAGGAAAAAAAAAAAAAGAAAAAAAAAAAATTGGCAGGAATACTTATCAGCCCACGAAACAGACCTATGGCAATCCGACTTGATAACAGCGCAGTTGTGACTCAATTCCGAACATTGGTCCGAGGCAGAGTAGACAGCACGATGCGGCAACGTATTAGGTCACCGTATGCAGTATGGTGGGCAGCTATACACAACGCATTTATTCAACAAGGATAGGAAGTCACGGTTGAATGGGTCAAAGGACATGCCGGCAACAGAGGGAACGAAGAAGCGGACGAAGCAGCAAAACATGGACATTATGGCGAGCTATGGGATATCAACATAACGGAGCATAATGACATGTACTGCCATGCAAAGTTCAACGGTGTACCGGCGAAGATGACTTAAGGCAGATCCTTAAGTTACAGTCAACAACTCGTACACATCACACTTGGATCGCCCAGAACAGGACGCAGGAGCATGTTAAGGATTGGACAAAAATTGATTGGCGAGCTACTATGAACATTGTTCATGATAGCAACCTACCAAAAGGACTCTTCACCAGCCCAGCGGACTGTCAAAAGCGAGCGCACAGAATCAAGAAACTTCATGGAATGCTGCCTACACACTCATATATGAGACACTGGAGACCGGACCTTTATGACGACGGCAACTGCAGAGTGTGTGGGACAGAGGATGAAGACACATCGCACATCTGGAAGTGTCCAAGGACGATGAAGACTCAGGCCGAGAAGTGGAAGGAGATAATCCAAAATGTGAATGTGATAGGGGAGAGCACATGGAGGAAAGAGTTGAAAGCAGTGTAGGAGCAAGCACAAAGGGCCAGGGAGAGAGGTGTTGAAATGTTTTATGGTAAATCGGAAGTCAAGGAGATCAAAAGTTGTTTATTATTTTAGCTAGGTCGGAGCCTTATATAGGCTCCAACATAGCCGTCACTAATTGCTCTGATCTATGAATAAAAAGGGGAGTGCTCCATTTGGGTACACTCCCTAGCCTCAGGACGTAACAACTCCCCCCCAGATTTTATGTAGGGTTTTTGGCGTCTTGTCTAAAGGCCTTGAGGAAAAATAAGAAAAACCTCTTGTTGTTGAAAGGTAGGAGGAAAAAAAATAAACCTCTTGAGGACAAAAATTTAAACCTCACGTGAGACTTCACAGTGTCTATTCTTAAAACTTGTTTTGATATTTCTTTTCTGTGATTAGAGAGAGACTTTATCTCAAAAAGTAATGTCAGCAAATGGATCATGGAAATATAACAGCCATTGGATCAGGATGTGTCATACAGGAGATGTGGGTAGTAATTATTCAGCATGTCAAAAATGTAGAAATCTCATTGGTCCTTTGTCAAACAGGGATCACAAAAAGATCACGCCATCCACTTCCCCAGAAGGACGAATCAGGATTCACGAAGCAACTGAAGAAGATTAAGGTCAAAAGGAATGAAGATTGGAAACTTCAAACGCTCACTCATTCCTTCATTCCTCAGTATTCACTTTTGCTACTCAAACACCTTCTTGCAGGGACACATACTCATTACTTACTTTCCTTATAACAGCCATCAGCAGACAATTATCAATATGCCTTCTAACAATTCTCCCTCTTCCCCCCTGTCTGACTCTTCAACTCTACATGAGTATGAGGACTATGAATTTATCCCTACGGAGCTTTCATCGCAGTAACTTCGAAGGAGATACTGAGGAAGAGAGCAGCTATGACGCTGAGGACGACGAGGATTATGAGGGTGAGGAGGATCTGTGGGATAGTGACGAGGAGACTCGTGCCTGGAAAAAGGCACACTATCAGTTTTACCACCCAGAGGCACGGAGCCGATCAGCCTCTCTGGAAATCCCAGGACCTCGTCCTATCAGGAAGCGAAAGGAGCCCTCTGGTGATGAAGAGTCATCAGGCAGCGAAAGCAGTGAAGCAGAATTGTCAAGCTGTGGAGTGTGCACGACTCTTGGGGAGAGAAGACGTTTGATGGCGGAGAGTGGCGATGATTCCGCGAAGAGCCGCCTCCAAAGAGAATTCGCATGGGCTAAGAGGTATGAACGCCTCTACAAGAAGTATACTAAGTTGCGCAAGCAATCAGAGAAGTATAAGACTATGCGCATACGGGTAGAGAAAGTTGTAGATTCTCTTAACTCTCAGTTGCCATCACATCCAGTTGCTAGTTGCAAATGCTGCAAGGGAAAGAATAAAGTTGATGGTTGCTAAATTGAAATTTGTTGACTGTTGCGTTGCAAAAAAAAAAAAAAAAAAAAATATTGAAATGAGGACGAGTGTGTGCTCTCTTTTCTTCATACTGGAGAAAACTTATTTGTACAAAAACTCCAGTTATCTCAACCCTACTAATATAACAGCTCTCTGCACTTTACAGCTTTGCCGCTACATGACGCTTGTGCCGTTTGGTCTGGTTATGGGTGAGTTGTCTCTGCTTCCTCTTAAGAAGTCTTGTTGACTCTGATGCGTTATTCTTTTGCTGCTTCTTCCTCTTTCTGTCATTAATATGAGGATTTTGCTGTCTTAGGTTCTTCCAATATTGACGAATGATGATGTCCGAGTCAAAATTCTCATAGGGAATTTGCTCGTTGTATGAGGAGTCATAGCCCTTCCACTTTACAGTATACATCATTCCTTTTCCCGTGAGTTCGTGGTCAACGATAGACTCTATTTCATACGACTCTTCACTGGGAGCATCAAGAGCTTGAGTGACCATTTTGAGCTGGCTCGGAGCATAATTACGAGCCAATTTCTGGTTGGTAGCGTCTAGCAGAGTGTAGGCACCATTTTCGGTACGAGCCACTACTTGTATGGGCCTTGGTATTTAGGTGCTAATTTACCATTGGGCAATTCTTCTTTCGCCATGACAAACGCTCCAGGTGGGAACTGAAGGATTTTGTGTGTCCTGTTGAATTTCTCCACCATTCTTTTTTGCGTGTCAGAACTCTTATCATCGATAGCAGGGAAAACTAACGCGGTGAGATATTCCAATCTGTTCTGTAATTCTTCTTCAGACAGGAGATGTGACTCGGCTGAGGAAAAATCCGTTAGTCCTGCAAATGAGCGTCCATAGAATAATGAGAATGGCGTTGAATGATGTAGACTCGCGACTCTAGTATTCATTTGGAGCTGAACCATTGGAAGATGGATGTCCCAATCATTCTGTATGCCTTCGAGTTGTTTTCTGAGGATGTCCTTAAATGTGCGGACAAACCTCTCCGCTACACCATTCGAGCGTGGATGATATGGCGTGGAGAGTCTATGCTCTATTTGCAACTTTTGCGTTATGAGACGTGACACTCCATTGACGAATTCAGTGCCATTATCAGTTTGGATAATTTTAGGGAATCCAATAGAGCAGAATAGCTTGAAGAGGGTGCTGGCCACCGTAATGGCTTCCTTATCAGGCAGAGGCTCCAGGAATACAAATCTTGTGCAGATGTCAACCACTACTAAAGCGTAGTTATTACCCCTGGAACTGGTTTCAAATGAGGCTAAATCGAATGCTATGTGTTCCCCTGGGAGTCTGGCATGTATGGCAGTTAAAGGATGATACCCCTTTCTAGCTATGTTGAATCTTTGGCATGGTCCGCATTGGCTAACCCATTTGAGACAATCATCTCTCAATTTAGGCCAAGTAAAGCCTTTAGCATGGATAGCAGTAACCATGGCATTTCCTCCAGGATGACCGAATTCGTGTGCTAGGCGAAGATGCTGAAGCTTTTCTTCAGGATCTTGGATGATTTTTCTAGAAGCATCCTCCAACTGAAGTTGATGAGAGTAAGGAGCAGTTATATCAATAACCTGTAGAGTGGAAGGCAGCTGCTGCGAATTAGATGACTGTGGAGCTGCCTGAACATTCTCGGTAGTCTCTGTTCCTCGCCTCATAGAAGCAATCTGCCGACTCGTAGAACATTTAACTTGTTCTTCTTTAGGAGACTTCCACAATTCCTCAGGAAATGCGCGAGATAATGCGTCTGGAATAATGTTCAGCAGGCCTGGACGATAAATACATTCAAAATCATAGTTGAGCAGAGTGGCCTTCCAATTCAGGATTATTTGTGGCAACTCCTTCTGTTCATGAATGTACGTCAGAGGTCTGTGATCAGTATATAATGTAAATCTTCTTCCCCAAAGGTAATGGTGAAATTTCATTAGTGCAAAAATAATTGCTAAGAGTTCCTTCTTGTAAGCTGGGTAATTTTTCTCATGCTTATGCAATGCTCTGGCTTGAAAGGATATGTAGTTGACCTTGGTTTCATCTTCCTTGCCACCTGGTAGCTGATATAGGACAGCTCCTATGCCTACGTTAGAGGCATCTGTGGCTACAAAGAATTGCTGAGTAAAATCAGGGAACGATAAGGCTGGAGCTTGGGCTATAAGCGATCTGATGCTGTTAAAGCTTCGCATTTGCTCCTTATTAAGATCAAAAGTGCCTTTGGCATTGCGCAGGGCATCTAGAGGTGCTGTGAGCGAGCTGTACAAGGGTATATACTCCCTAAAATAATTGAAGAGGCCTAAATAGCGTTGAACCATCTTCTTATTGGTAGGTGGTGTCCATGAATGCACATTAGCAACCTTGTTGATATCTATTTTGCGTCCTTCTTTGTTGATTATGAACCCCAGTAGTAGCACTTCTGTACTAAGGAATTTACTCTTTTCTCTATTGATTATCAACTTTGCAGCTGTAAGCCTTTCTATGACAATGCTGACATGAAGAATATGATCCTCTGCTGTGTGCGAATAGACAATAATGTCATCCACATAATTGTCAGCAAAGTGCAGATCATCTAAGAGTTGTGACATTCCTCTTTGGAAGATACTCGTGAGGGGTTTTAAACCAACAGGTGCTCTAGCAAACATATATTGCTTACCACCGTACGTAAATGCAGTTAGTGGTTGGCTTGATTTCTCTACAGGCATGCGATGATACGCCTGAGACAGATCAATTGTGGTGAAATACAGATGCCCTGCTACCCTCTGCTGGATATCAGTGATTAATGGTAGAGGGAAGACATCAGTATCCTCTAGTTGACGATTCAACGTTCTTGGATCAAGGCATACTCTATATTTCAGAATATTACCATCCAGGTCACGGCGTGCTGCCATTGTCAGGGAGTTATTATACGGACACCCCTTAGGTGCTGGAACGATAACACCCGTTTCTTGCCACTTCTGGATGGTCTTTTCCACTTCTTCTTTTTCAATTTGCGAATGGAATGGGCGAGATCTTTCCTGGATGATACAGGTGGGTTTAACCTTTAGCTGGACCTTCATTGTATCAAGATTGCAAAATGAATTTGGCGAGATGGCTTCATTCGCCTGTAAATAAGGCTCCAGTGCTAACAGGAACTTTTCTTTCAATGCTTTGAACTCAGCATTGTTTTCTCTTTCTGGAGTTTGTGACGGAATGACTTGAGGTTTTTCATCATATGGGACCCATAGGGATTCCTCCTCTCGTATCTCCGGCATGGCTATTCCCGTGATGGAAAAGCCGAGTCTAGCGAAGAGATCCATTCCCAACACGAAGTCATAATACTCAATGTCCATGACCGACAATTGATATTCTCCAGATCTATTGTTGCAGACCAATTGGACTTTATCACAAGTAATGACATTATCCGTGCTAGTCCCTTTTTCTATCATTGCTATAGATTCTCCTGGTACTCGACCATAGCGAATACCTTGCTCTATGGCTACTTCCTTACTGAGCAAAGAAGTTGTGGCGCCTGGATCTAACAATGCTGTATATTGTTGCCCGTTTATAAATATAGGCACAGCTATTCTATTATCACCAGGAGCGGGACCTTTGAAAGCCCCTAGGTGCTTGATACAAGCTTTCTCAACAATTGAGTACGAGGAAAAGAAGGATTCTTTATTCGGAATTATGTCTCTTATGAGCGCACTATCACTAATCCTCTTAAAAGCACTGACTGAGGCAAGCGGCTTGCGCACATCAGTTCTCTTGACGTCCTTGGGCTTATCCTTAGAATGATCTCTGACTTGATCCTTAGCATAGCGACAGTCCTCCGGGGCATGTTTGTACGGATTCGACCTACACTTCTCCGTTCCCTTACACCAGACCTTGAATGGTTTAGCCTTCTTGGCTTCTCTATCACTTGACGGATTGGCATTAGGTCGAGATCTTTTATGACTAGATCTCGGAACCTCTCTAGGAGTGTATTCCGATCTGGACTTGATGGATCGCAAATACTGTTCTCCAGCGTCTCCTCCATACTTCTGGATAAACCAATGGGCGTCATCGGTTCGTTTCTCACCTAAGGCACCTGGTGTCTTTTCTAGGGACTCTAGAAACTCCTTCAAAGAGCTAACACTTTTCACTGAGCCGAATTCCTTGATGACAGCCTGAAATCCTACGTCGGACAGATGATTGCATAAAGCTTTGATGAGCATATAGCAGCCATCATCTGGGATTCCAGCTGCCTCAACCAGAGGTAGCAATCGTTGCGCGAACGACCTAATAGTGTCATTCTTCTCAGGCCTCATAACTAGCGCCATATCAGCGATGTAAGCCCCTAGAATGTCAAACTTTAGAGCTTTATTCAAGCATGTAACTGCCCGAGACCAGGTCCTGTCTTGAAGAGGCACTTTCTTGATGAGATCGTCATAGTCTCGCGCCAGGCCGGACACTTTGGAAACGCAGAGGGATAAGTAATCCCATGCTAGTTTGTCGAAAAGAACATCAGAAAGGTTACGACGGAATATCCTCTCAAAGTCATCACGGAAAGTGACAACCCTGATTGCTATTTCCTTGACCATATTCTTGCCGGGAACCTTGGACACGTCTAAATCAAGCATAGGCGCATCCGCAAACGTTTTCTTCTTGACCTTGGTATAGTCTACCTCTTCTGAATCTTCCATCAAAGGAATGTTCTCTTCTTTGGAGATTCGATGAAGTGCGTCATGTTCGGGATTAGCAGGATCCCATTTCACCGTTATACGGTGACTATCTGCTTCAGACACACTCGATCTATCAATCGAAATGTCCTCGCTTGAAGATAAGCCATTTCTGACCTCCTCCATATGTTCAATAGAACTATTCAAGTCTTCAGTTTGTCTTACTAAGACCTTCAAGATGTCTGCCTTCTGTTGAGCGAGATCGCCTAAGGCCTTGGTAAGTGTCTTTTCATCAATGTCAATTTTTCTTAACTTTGATTTGGCATCATTGTACCTAAGGAACAGCAATGCCTTCTTTCTGAGTGTCTCCTCCTTCTGAAGTCTATAACTTCGAAGAAGCATCGTAACATTCTCGATATCGGGAACAGCATCACTGCCGAACTCGACTACACTCTCCGTCGTATCTACGACCAGGCTAGCCACCAATAAGTTCAACTGCTCGACAGGTGTCAAGCCTGAGCCATTCTCTGGTGAAGAGATTTCCATATCAACATCTTCGTTAATTGGTACTTTATTAATATTAGACATGATTGAAATAAAGGGATTGAAATTATGGAAAAAAAAATGGTTGGATGGATTGATAAAATGGATGGATGTAACTCTATGTAGATCCTTGAAAAAATGAAATGTTTTATGGTAAATCGGAAGTCAAGGAGATCAAAAGTTGTTTATTATTTTAGCTAGGTCGGAGCCTTATATAGGCTCCAACATAGCCGTCACTAATTGCTCTGATCTATGAATAAAAAGGGGAGTGCTCCATTTGGGTACACTCCCTAGCCTCAGGACGTAACAGGTGTAGACCCACCACGGACAAAAGAGCCAACTTTTACTGCGGCAGAGGAGGACTACATTTGGGGGACTCTGGAGATGCATATCAATGGTGTTCGAGAAGTACGACGCCATGGTGATAGGAACGGCGATGATGAGGATGAGGAAGAGATAGAGCACACACCAGATTGGTCTGTGCAGGACATTTACCATGGACTTACGCCCAAGTCCATTGCTCAGAGTTGGAAAGTTGGCTTCAAGACAACAACAAGGATAGCTACATATATGGCAAGGCGCTTCGTCAAGGCCATAGAAGAATTCGGTCGTAAAGAAATCTGGAACAAACGGTGTAAAGTCACCGTTGAATGGGAAAAGGCTCATGGAATCACTGCTATGAGCAAACGCGCTAGAGGACGCAACTGTGTTGGGGAGCACAGACGTAGTAGCAATGTCCCTTCCCTCAGACAAAGACAGAAACTGAATGTGAAAGAGATTTACAAGATCGCGGATAACCGAGTCCAGGACAGTTACCTTGGGAAAACCAAACTGGACGTGATGGAGCGGCTAGGTGGAATGAAGTTTTTGATGACGATGGATAGCGGATAATTTGTCGCGTTGCGCAACAGGCCACGTCGGAAAGGTGGACTTTGAGTACCAACCACGGCGGTCAAGGTTTATGAAATCATGGATACAGCGGCTCTTGTCGTTTGTGCAGTAATAACTGTTTATTGACTATAGTTTCTGGAGCATTTTGTTCATAGAGTGTAGAAAATAAATCCCATGACCCTGAGAGTCCTTGTTATCAAAAAATAAAATAAACTGAGGGCGCTTGTAAAAAAACTCTTCTCCGATCCATCAACCTGGAGTGTGCAGAACAGGACCAGCCGTTACATCACAGATTGGAAAGAGATTGGAAGGCGACTCTGCACATTATCCACGACGGTAACACCCCAAGAGGGCTATTCACCAGTCCAACTGACTGCCAACGACGAGCTTACAGGATCAAGAAGTTACATGGTATGCTCCCAACGCTTGCTTACATGAAGCAGCAGAGACCAGATCTCTATGACACAGACATCTGCAGAATGTGTGAATTGGAAAGAGAGGACACAGAGCACCTTTGGAAGTGCCCTATCACAGACGACAAACAGTTGGAAGGGTGGACAAGAGCGATTGAGAATATCAATTGCGACGGACAAAGGGGCCTAGCGAAGGAGAGGAAACTTTGGGAGGACAAGTTGCGTCGGGCACAGGCACCAGGACAGAAACAGGTTGGCAAGGGACCTACGTTCATGCCAGCAAACGAAGAGGTGATATGAGCGTCATTAGAAGCCATGTACAGAGGAGCTGCTGCTATTCCACAGGCGGGCGAATTGTGTTACGACGACGGAGAGGATGAAGATGGCGACGGCGAGAGAGCCATCAGGACAGTCCAAGACCTTTACCATGGATTGGTACCGAAAGACATGGTCAAGAATTGGAAAGATACTTTCAAGACAACCGCATCCATTGCAAAATATGTGGTTTGCAGATTCATCAAAGCTATCGAGGAAATCGGAAGGACCGAGATCTGGAACAGACGGTATAAAGTCACCGTCGACTGGGAAAGAACTGAAGGCATCACCTCTGTGAACAAACGCGCCAGGGGACGCACCTGTGTTGGGCAGCACAGACGTAGCAGAGGTGATTTCTTAGGGCCTACCCTGAGACAACGACGAACAGCTGACGTGAAAGCGATTAGGACGGAAGTTGACCAAAGAGTAGCAGGGAGCTATCGGCAACAATTAGAACTGACAGTAATGGAGCGGCTGGGAGGGTGTCGCTTTTTGATGATTGAGGACTGCGGCTAGAAGATGACTTTCGCGCACAACCGGTCAAGTAGGGAGCAGGGTTCGTCATAGGTTCCGTAGGGATCAAGAGTTACCACTCATGCTGACGTGGTTTGTGGATAGGATGTTGTACAGTGACAGTTCAACGATGCGGTTAAGACCGATTATTGAAAAACGCTTTATTTGCGCCCCTAGTAATAGGGCAACCCATTTATAGTCTATTTCAAATAAATCCTCACGATCTCGTGGGTCCCAGTTATCAAAAAAAAAAAAAAAAAAAAAAAAAAAACATCTAAAGTGTTTAAAGAAAACCCACCGGTAGATGGTGGCAACACGCCTAGAAGCCTCTTTACCGCTCAGTAGATTGTTTCTTAATAAAACCGCTATCAAAAAAAAATAAAAACCATTGGTGAATGGGAACATCAAGTTCACTCTCGGCTGAGCTAAATAGCTCTCTTACTTTTATTGCACTGTCCCATCATACAGAGTGATATGTTGCTACAAAAAAAAAAGACATTTCATTGCCATTGTTGGTGTACTCCAATGGATTTTGTCTTTTTCTGACACGATACTAAAAAAAGCATCTATGGATATTCTAGAAACAATGTTTGTTGGACTTTTGGGGAGGGCAAGTGGTTTTCTTGTGGCACCATGGCTGTGTAAATATGCATGCTCTCCTTTTACGCACTATTTTGACTATTTTGGCTCCATCTTTTTTTTTTTTTTTTTTTTTTTCCTCATTCTCTCTCTCTTTCCATTTCGTAGAAACCCTTACCTATCTGGAGGCCCAGACCTCTCTCTGCTCTTCCTTTCCCCCTCTCCTTGCATCGCTTTCCTCTTCCTCTTTTTATTTACTGACTTGACTACTTTAGTCATTTCCATTGCAGTGGTTTAATAGTCATTGCACATCTACATACTTTTTTTATTTATTTTATTTTCCCTTTCATGGACAAGCACCTTTCAAAGCATTCCAACCCAAACTACCAGCCTGTTCCTACTCTCTCTTCTGGCCCTTTTAACGGCGAAAACGCACTCCTTCAACATACAAAGTCATCATCTATTGAAGGATTGTCTTCTATGTCGCACTATACCCCAGTCCATGATACCAGCAATCACCATAGTGGCCAGTATTCATCCATAGAACAATACCCAAATGAACCCACTTATACCCATCAACGGCAATACCTGAACAACAGTAACAACAACGGTAGTGGCAATGGCAATAATGTTATTATTGATAATCTTGATATAACTCCCCCACAAGGACGTAATCAGTATAGGCCTGAAGAAGATGGTGATCCAACGACGTTACCGGTCCTTGTTGATGAGGAGGCACCACGCGATATTTCTAATTCTTCGTCCCACCTAAATAATCGCTACCCCTGTGTGGACGATTTCAATGACCCCTCATTATCATCATCGTCATCATTATACCTAACACCTCCAGGAAAGGCCCTTACACTCCAATTATTAACGACACTCTCAACAATCATATTTACAGTCTTACCAGTAGTCGTAAAATCAGGGAAAGCTACCCAGTGGGGTCAATTCTATTCATGGAAGGATGCCTGTCGGTTGATTGAACCCTTTGTCAGTGGGTTATTCCATACCTGGTTCTTTTATAATTCTGATCTTATGAGGACAACAAGGGGCTATCATCAATCTATGTCTCTGTCCTGGCAGCAGCAACATTGTGTTTCGAATAAACAGCATGACATTCCGATGACGACCCGAAGACGATTCTCTGCTAATTCAGCTGCGGTTGCGGCTGAGAATCACCATGCAAGGGCTAATGCCAACAACAATGGTAATGGCAATGGCAACAGTAACAGTAACATTGGTTCATTTGCACAATCGCAACTTGAGCCTGGAATCGCAGCCAACAGCAACAGCAACAACAAGAGATCATTTAAAAATTCTTCAAAGTTCAAAACAACTCTTTCATTAATTTTCACGTTCTTTTTGATCCTCTACGCGACTGGAGGGGCGATCCATACAGCAGCAGCGCTTTTCAAAAACGTCGTTGCCTTCTTTTTACAGGAACATTCTCGAGGGATTGGTTTGTCGACCCATCCGTTGACTCAAGGAGATGGCCAACTATCGATGGAATTGGCACAGAAGCTCAAAGACGGTTACCTGTTGATGCAGGATGTATGGGAACATAAAGCGTCTCATTACATGTATGCTATAGGAGCTTTGGGGATGTCGTGGTGTGAGATGATTGCTTATTCCGAACAGGTTTTGCCCAGAGGCGTCAATTTGGCACGTGTTGGACATTTGACGAAGAGAAACCAGGGTCCTAATGTGTCAGTCAAGAGTAGTAAACGACTTGTGTTCCTCTGGATCTTGGCAGGTGTGCTTTACGGAGGCATTGTTGCGGGTAAGGAAAAGGAAAAAAATAAAAAAGTCTTGTTTTCTTTTGATTTCTCGCAAACAATGATCTAACATATATATATATTTTTTAAAAAAAAGGTGTTGCATGTCAATATCCAAAAGGTCTTTATGTGGGTATTGTTTATGTTATTCTTTTGCTCCTGGTGGTCTGTGGGTATATCCTGACGAGGCCTACACGTGGATTGTTCTCGTTGGGGCGCCATTATATCCTACAAACCTATGTCATTGGAGGCGTTGTCGCGGCCGTGGTGATCATTATCTACATGGCTGTCAATGACTTTGATATGCTCACCAGCAATGACAGATCATATCTTGGATCT
Source organism: Lobosporangium transversale (assembly GCF_002105155.1). Taxonomy (NCBI): domain Eukaryota; kingdom Fungi; phylum Mortierellomycota; class Mortierellomycetes; order Mortierellales; family Mortierellaceae; genus Lobosporangium; species Lobosporangium transversale. The sequence continues at coordinate 26,563 of NW_019029013.1, read as the reverse complement.
ATTACTCGGCCTTAATTTTTTTCTTTTTCCATGTTGAAACGAAATATCACTTCAGAGCCAAGCTCGTGAAGAAAGTTGAGAGGGGGAGTCTTCAAGATCTCAAGACCTTCAGGTCAAAGTCCATCATTTTGTCACCATTTCAAATATATTAAAGTACTAGAGCTTTTTAGGTCTGTTATTCGCCTATACCTTTTTTTTTTTTTTTTTTTTTTTTTTTTTTCTTAGACGTGTTCAATAGAGAATATATTTAGAGACGAAAAAAAAAAAAAAAAAAAAAAAAAACGCTCCTTTACATAGTCTTTATTCGTTTTTTCTTTTGTATTTGCTGTCAATCCAATACATGTTCTACTCTTAGAATGTGGTTCCTTCTGCAGGTTGAGGGAGCTTCCTATTGTTGGGTGAGGCCATCTCACTGTAAAAAAAAAAAATTTAGATTGATGAATACTGTGTCCAAATTATTATAAACATGGGCGCTTGAGTGTGTATAAAAAATATAATTAAAAAAAAAGAATGGATAACCTACCGACGCAGATCAGTCAAGATGGTTTCCAAGCCAAAAGTTCTCCTCCAGTTGCTTAAGCAAGTGAGTTTTGAGGGATCCACCTAAATAAGGATTTTTTTTTTTTTTAAAAAAAAAAAAAAAAAAAAAAATAGTTGGAGCAAAAGAACCCATTGATTAATGACTGCAAGAGGGTGGGATATAACGTTTTTTGAACTGATAGATCCGTAGCATCCAATCCTCGGTCCTATAATAGTTGCATGTAAACCGAGTTCCGAGTTCCCCTTCACTTACACGTCCTGTCGACTGATTGACACAAGGAAGATTAATGCGAGACACGAATGATACTGTGGGAGGCACATCAGGATATTGGTCGCCACAATGAAGCTTGAGACTGTAAATCCTGTTCTCATGGACGGTCTAAGTTTGAAATACAAGGAAAGAATCGGGAACACATAAAAGATCAGATAAAAAAAGAGATATCCAGCACATCATTCCTTGATTATCCACAGAGTCCGTCTTCTCGCATAATTGTAATTCCCTCTCCTTGGTTCTTCCATGATAAAAAAAGAAAAAAAAAAAAAAAAAAAAAGGATAAAGATACGCCTCCTCTTTAATCATATCATATTTTTGGTACATCCGATTGTTCATTTATATAAAATAAAAGAAAGAAAGAAAAAAAATAGTAATAAAGGGTGCTACTTCTCATAGGGCACACACAGAGGCATACTACGAAAAGATAAAATAAAACGTACATGTCCAGGTCCAAGAATAGTTCCGTTCCAGTCTGACATAGTCATATCATCGCCATCTGAGAGTCCATAGCTGCAAGTGCCATCGCCAATGCCCTTTTCGCCCTTTTCGAGCTCGTCCATCAGCTTGAAGTTGCGGGGAACTATTGCAATATACATTGTCAAGAGTAGTAAAGAAAAAAACCAAAAAAAAAAAAAAAAAAAAAAATAGAATTGAATAGAGAGAAAGAGATGTAATCAATTAAAGTCAGTTATGATATCGAACATATAAAATTAAGCTTGAGTAGGATTCATGGTGGTGTGCATTATGTGGACTTTGTCTAATAACCATGCTTTTTGGTGTCTTTCATTCTTTTTCTTTTTCTTTTTTTTTTTTTTTTTTTTTTTTGTCCTTGTTGTGTGAAGAGAATAAAAAGCTGATTGCACAAAGGACTCATTCTGAGATGAAGCGAAGAGATTGAAAGGGGTTTGTTTTTGTTGTGATCATTCTTGTAAACTTGTCGTGGATGGATGGGTGGATGGATGGTAATCAAGTAATTGGTCCGCCAATGAACGCGCTTGGATATGTAAACACATCACCCCCAACTTTTTTTTTTATATCTTGTTTCGAGTGTTGTCCAGAGTAGTCCAGAGTATGCTTTATTGCCCTGAGCATTTGGTGATTTCTTGTTTTGAAAAGCACTTACTTTTCGCCATTGTGTAAATATGTTATGAGGGAGGTATGTGAAAGAGAAGAAAAGAAAAAAAAAAAAAAAGAGAATGAAGTTTTTTAAGGGAGAGAATGACGTGAGTGCGCTCTGTCGCGTGCAGACAATCTGTAAAATGTAAATGTAAAAATGTAATGTACAAGTACATGATTAGAATGTTTGACAGACATATCCCTGACAACAGCACAGACACGGGATATGGACGCAACATAATCCTTGCATTCATTTCCTGTGTATTCTACACCTTTTGCTTCCTTTAAAAAAAAACAAAAAGAGCAACAACAACAACAAAGAAGGGAAATATTGAATGTATGTATTTCTATCTCAAATATGAATCAAAACTTACGCGACTCTATCCTCGTTTTATCTGCATGTACAAGGGCTTATTCTTGTCAGTCACGTTTTTATTTTTTATTTTATTTTTTTTTTACTTCTCGGTTCTTAGACCAAGGACTCTCTCTCTCCTCTGTCTTTGTGCTTCACAAGTATATACCTTTCAATTGAAAAGAAAAAAAAAACTTCAAAAGAGAGAAAATGTATGTATTTGTTAACTGTCGTCTTCACTATCCTCATTCAAGTTGACTCTTCAAAAGAAATCATGCACCCTTACTCTCTCATCTTATCGAGCGGTATATTCTATTCATCACAACCAATTAATCGGTTCAGGCCATATCCAACATCTCCTACACCAAATAAGATTACTTTCTCTAATAAAATTATAGGGTTCTCCCTGGAGGAACCATCCTTCGTCATCTAGATATGTAGTTACTGTACATGTACTGCGTATTCGAATACGTCTGTTTAGATTTATAATATACGACTGTTTGTATGATTACAAATAACATATACTGACATTATGGGAAAGCCTAAAAGCTATGGCTATGTTTAGTCAAGATAGGGACTGAACATTGATATACAATATCTCCTTAACAGGCCAATCTGGTCGATCAATGCCTCGCCCAACATCAGGATTGAAACTGGCTTTGATGACAGTCAAGTTTTTTCTATCTTTATTCCTTTCCGATAAAAGAAAAGCTTCAAACTGAAAGAACTATTGAAAAACAGGAGTTGACTGGATTGAAACATTTCGGGGATTCAAATGCAAAAAAAATTCGGCGTTGGTCAAGCGTTGGGTTGGCGGTGATTAATATCATTGTCCTATTGTCCTATTGTCCTATTGTCCTATTGCAGGAACCATGATATACAATCAACCCAACAAAACAGGAAATAAAAGAAATAATAATAATAATAATAATAATAATAAAAATGATTGCGAAACTTTACTGCCCATGGGAGGGCCATGGCCTGTTCTCAAAGGAGCAAAGAATAAAAAAACCGATTCCTGTGCTTGTAAACACAAATCAATATCCGATAGGATTGTTGTCTGAAGTTATTCAGTCGAGGAGTTTTTATTATTATTTTTTATTAATAGTAATAATATTAACGACATTAGCAAGTGTATTCACCAAAACCCCAACCTTTGGAATGAACAAAGATTGTCATCACATTGATCATTAAAGAGAGAAAAAACTGATTCTGCAATGAATGCATCAGTTTGGTTGTTGTGACAATTGCAACTCTGGTAATAACAGGCCTAATTAGTCGAGCAATAACAAAGACAAAAGAATGTTGTTGTTTTTTTTTTTGCTTCCTGCAGGGTAAGCATGTTTATTACCGGTTAAAAATACAGGTTTCTTTCTATTTTATGAGATGATGATGGTTATTTTTTTTTTCTATTCTTTTTTTTTTTTTTGAAGTTGTGAAGAGTCGGCATCGCATTGTAAAGAAAGTAAAACTGATGATGGAATGATAATTGCTGAGGAATTAAAAAGAACTTCATAATCAAAAACGCTTGATCAAGGTCGTAGTGATTGTTTTTTTTTTCTTTTCTTCCTCATCTCTTTTCCTTTCCTCCATTCTTCTATCCTTCCTGTTTGTTGCGACTGTTTCCTGTCAATTTATGATTGCTGTTATTTTTTTTTACAGACGATCACGGGAGTAGGACTTAGTGAAGCCCTGACCCTCCTTGACAGTCATCAACTTGAGTTGAGTCTGTTGGTCAATGTGCAACCAGGGGTGGGGGTTGTTCTTGCGGTCCCAGGTGACATCGGGACCACGAGCAAGGCGAGTGACGTACCAGCCTAAAATCATAAATAAAATAAAATCAGACGTTAGTGTGTCTTTCTTATTTAGTCAAGCCGAAAATAGATCGGAAAAAATTCTCGTTCCGTAGAATGCCGTTGGGAGGGAGGAGAGGGAAAAACAAAAAATAATTCAGGAACACAACAATGATGTCGTGCAACTTTTGCACAGACAGCGAGGAGACAAAAAAAAAAAAAAAAAGATAGGCAGGGGAAATGTTTGAACAGATCGACCAAGACAATCAAGCAAAGTGGAAAGTGGAAATAGAGCAGAAAGAGGGAAGAGTAAGTGGTAAAAGAGACTTACCGGCACCACCAAGAGCAGCACCAAGGACAGCGTAGATGGGGATGGCCTCGACAACGAACCAGGTCTTGAAGACAGAGGGTGCCTTCTTAGCAGCTTGAGCAGCAGCAGCAGCGGACATGATGATAATGTGTTTGGAGAGTGGAGAAGTGTGAGTGGTGGGGAAGAGAAGAGGATTGAAGAGAGAAAGAAAGAAAAAAAAAAAAAAAAAAAAAAAAGACAAAACTGTCAGCCTTTATTCACCATGTTAATTGCGGAGGTTGAATGAAAAAAGATTATTCTATCCACAGGTAGGATATAACCATTGACATCAACGTCGTCATCACCACAGGAGACCAATGGTCACTCTGTCTGATCTTGAATTCATTTAGGCCAAACAGCACATGCTATTCATTTCAGCTCCAGAAGACTAAAATAGCACGTGTATTTAAAGCATGGACAAATGAGGAAGTTTTCTAGATCGCATACATTATCGGCTCGTCATGGTACATGAATGCATGGGCGACCAAAGACAGCTGTGTGCTTTTATTTTAAAAAAAGAATTAAGGCAAAGCAAGGTGTGTTTAATGAGAATAGAAATGTGTAAACAAAGTATATATAGTATTCAGATGCAACACTAATACTGTATACACTTCTGCATTTACATTTCTGCATTTACACTTCTATAATTAAGACGGCCCCGGTTTCATGGGACTCTCTAATGGTCAACAGCAGAGGAACTAGCAGGCACAGAGCATAGATTTAGAAGGCACAGCATTTGGTTATAGGTTGTGTACAAGTCAAGCTCATGAGACGAGGGGATACTCAAGACACGACAGTGAAATAAAATGAAAAGGATGAGAGGATATGCATGACGACAATATAGTGCAATGCCATGAGATGAGATGTCCGACATTCACTCGAAATCTTAAAGGTTGGCTTGATGCTGCCGTACGCTCTGTAGAGGGCCAATCCACCCTGGAAGTCCCTGGAAATTGCTGCAACTCAATCTTGATAAGCGTCAAGACAACTCGAATGAATGGCCAGATAAAATTGCCAAGTCTTGTCGTTCATTGATCTCAGTGAGGATTCCATCCCAAGATGGAAATTAATAAGAACGGAGCACGAAAGGAAATCTGCACAGACCAATTCAGGAGTCATTTTACTTTTATGTTCTCTTTTTTTTTTTGCACCACCCAGACTGGCCTCGTCTCTTCATATTTTCTTTCTGAATCATACACACAGACATAGCTGACAAAGCATACGATCACTTTGAGTACTTACTCACGTAGTACGGACGATAGTATCTCTTAAACCGTCAGACTCTCCTGGCAAATTTGCCATGATAAATTGCGTGCTAAAGCCATTTAAAAAATTAGTGTAAACTTTAGTTTGGGTGAGGGCAATTCTTTTGTGGGTTTCTTTTTTCGTCCCCCCTTTCTCCCCTCTACAGGTGTCGGTTCACGATCACTATCAACCTCTTCGTCCGCTTCGAAGTCCACTTCTGTATGTTGTGGAAAGCAAAGTACAGATGTAAACTCCCCTTCTTCTCCCTTGAGTGAAAAGTCCACTATCTCGAATGAAGTGAATAAGCTCATGAGCGTAATGATTAGTAATTGATGGCCAATTTAAACGGAATTCAGCTATGAATGGGGTTGATCAATGTAGCAACCAAGGGTGCAACAGCTTGCGTACTTCCTTCTGGGCATAGAGATGGGGGGGGGGTGTAACTTAACACTTTAATGAGAAAAACGCAAAAAACATGAAAAAAAAAATCACTTCCTGGCAAATTTGCCAGGTTGACGGTTTAAGGGATAGAGTACACGAGATGTCATCTGTCCTGAAAAAAAGACTTCCTCTCTTTGTCTTCTTGAACTGTAGATTCATATTACAAAGTAAGCTTATACGATTAGATTAAAACATTATTGCACTTTTAAATCCACCAGCATCTCCTTTTTTTTTTTTTTTTTTTTTTTTTTTTTTTTTGAATCCACCAAGCCTGATTAGCGGCAAGAGAGGCAAGATTACGGGATAGTGTAGACAATGGTTGTTGCTTCAACCATCCTTGAGTCATAGGAGCCTAGCTGGGACCAAGCCTGTGAGGGATGTAGAGACATCTAGAAAGTCTTTTATGGGAGTGGAGATCAAGAGTTGCTCATTGTCGTTGCTATGCCAGTCCCTTTTTGGTGGGGCCTTGTCAAGAAATGCATTGAGCTTATCAATAAAAATGGTAAGGCTCAGGACATCATGACTCTTCACCTCATGTGATTCATTAAGGAAATAAGAATCAAAAAAGGATCACTAATAAGCCTTCTAAATATATATATATAATACATACAAACATATATGTATATATATATATAGCTCCATCAACAGGACGGAGGGAAATATATGTTTTTCATGTTTACCAACCTTCTACAATTCCTCATTGATATTCTCACGAAACTGAGCAAAGGTACTCGGAAAGAGAATGAATGGCTTGATGTTCAAAGATACTGCTTGTAGGTTGATAAGGAAGTTAGATGTATGGGTATGAAGGAGTTCGATGGCACTCAAGTGGGCAGACAACGCGCGAATAATATTCAAGATCCTATACGTCTAGGAACTTTTTTTTTTTTTTTTTTTTTTTGAAAGTGTTGTGTAACGTATGATTTATTAAGGTAATCTAGTGTCACATGAGTCGTATGAGGTTTCAAACTTCTAAAATAGACATGGGCCCCAGCCCAACAGCCACAAAAACGGGAGAGGGGAGGCGCGTCTTAGACATGGATGAGAGACTCGCGTCTTAAACGTGAATCACAGTTGAATCAGATTTTTAATAAGATCCAAGACATCAGAGTATAGCATTCAAAAGTTTTATAATTTGTATAATTTGATGTATAATTAGCTAATTGGGGCAGGGTCATTTTGAGGCGGGTGTCGTTATAATGTCGGCTTTTTTTTTTTTTTTTTTTTTTTTTTTTTTTGGGGTGCCTCATTTTGTTTCTGACTGTGCTAAAAGGACCTTTAACTCTGGCATGGTGCAACTGTCTTGAGCTCTTGATCGAGCATTTTGAAAGTCAGTATGTTCATAGACTAGTTCTCAACATAGTTTACGCGTCATTGACTCTGGTCTCTATCTCCAAGATGACTTGCAATTAGATATTTATTTTAGTGTAGATGCTCCCTGTTCAACTTTTTAATTGATCAACCCTCTCCTACTCAAGTGGGTCCCATAGAGAAAAGAGATTTGAAATTAACAGCCACCTTGCATGGTGACCCTGCGTAGTTTTATAGTTCAGGAGCCGAAGCTTTTATTCGTAGTCCATGAGATATGGAGAAAGATGGTTGAGTTCTAGTACAGATTTATGAGCTTGAGAAGGCAGGTGCTTGAAACAATGTCTTTTATCAACAGTGGGGTAGAAAACTCAGTAGTAGGGGACGAAGCTCAGAAAGACAAGACTGAACTATTTCAGTTTGGCAGAAATAGTTCACCATTGCAGGATTAAAGAAAAAAAAAAAAAAGTTGGCATTGCTATGAGCCGATTAAGTTGTTCAGAGTGATTATAAATGCTTGAACACAAGAGAAATGGGCGTACAGATTGAACAGATTGTATACATGTACAGATTACTGCTGAGAAGTGGGATATCTATTCGCCGGATTCGGTTGTGTTTTTTTTTTTCTTTTTCTTTTTTTTTTTGCACATGGGGATGGTTGCTATCCTAAGCAGGCATGCAAACACAAAGTGTAAAAAAACGTGGAAACATGAAAAAGATGAAGAGTTCCCCGTGGAGAGTGGAGAGTTGTACAAAGAAAAATGTACTTACTGAACATTAAACAAGAGCAATATGTACGTGTACATTTCCCTGGTCTCTCAGATGGCATGGCAAGGGATCTTTTTTATTTTTCACAGTGACAGAACAGTCATTTAGAGAGAAAGGACATCTTACCCCGCTTTCACATGCCAAACCGTAAAAACAACCACAAGGACACAATGGATACACAAAGAATGACGTCCTATCCATCATATTTAAGAAATGTACATGTTAAATGTTCCTGCTTGAAAGGACAAGACCTTTTTTTTTTTCTTCTTCTCTCTCTTTGTTCCTTTTCTTTACCCTTTCGCTTCGTATCCCCTTTTCCTTACTTCTCGTTGGTCTTGTTTGTTGTTGTTTATAATCTCCCTTTTTTTTGTATCCCCTCCCTCCCTTTCCCCCTACTCTGCATCGCATCGCATCGCATCAATCGGTTCTCTCTTTATTTTGTTTATTCCATCTCTTTTTTTTTTTTTTTTTTTTTCCTCCACTCCACTCTTTTTTTTTTTTTTTTTTTTTTTTTTTTACGGTGCCATATCGACTCCAAATCCAAATATCCACACTTATCACCTTCTCTCTCTCTCTCTCTCTCTCTCTTTCCTCTCTTCCTTCCCTTTCCGTCTAAATCAATTAAAGAACTCTTATTCTTTCTTTCTCCACACTTTTCACTCCGCTCCTCCATAGCTCAACACCCCTATAACACAACTGCTCAACTCTAAAAATCTCTTCTTCTTCTTCTTCTTCTTTTGCTCCTCTGTTCCTAGTTTATTTTTTATTCTATTTTATTTATATTTATTTTTTTATTTTTTGCATTTCTTTTGCATTTCTGATCATTGCTCTTCTTTCTCTCATCTTGTTTGTTCTGGTCCGGTCCGGTCTGGTCTGGTCATCATAAGCACGATCAGTTTCCAAGCAAATTTTTTTTATTTTTATTTTTATTTTATTTTTATATTTTTTATTCTATTTTGTCTTTAAAACAGGGTCACATTGTCCTCCACACACACCGAAACAGTGAAAGTAGCACAGACACGGACAAATATCATCATTCTACAATATTTTCAATCCTCCTACGTCTGACGCACATACAACAAAAGATACAACATTCTAGAAAATAATAATATGAATACTGCAGAAAAGACGACCATCGAGCTCTTGGAGCTCTATCAAGAGCATATCCAACAAGTCACCGAACTGCAGCATCTTGTTCAGCAGCAATATCCACCACAACACCCCTCATACGATATCGCCACAAGTTACTTGAACGATCGTATCACCCTCTTCCGATTCCTCAAAAAGGCAAACTATGTCATCAAGGAAGCATACAACTTGGTCGAAGCCAATATCGCCTGGAGGATAGAGGTCGGATGTGACCACATCACCCCACGAGATCTGGAGGAGAATCCGTTATGGATAAACGGACTTGTGCAACTCAGAGGACAGGATCGGTACGGTCATCCTTTGATCACTATTCGTCTAGGAAAATACGTTTCTGCTCCCCAGCTGGATTATGACCCAGAGATGGTTACGGATGCTGGTGCAGAGAAGGATCGGTTTTTTGAGTACAAGCGTTATATTATCTTTGTTCTTGAATGCACCCGCAAGCTCTTGTGGGAGTCCAGTCGTCGTCAGCCTCCTCAGGATCATGCGTTACAGGCGACGCTGATCCTTGACCTCCAGGGTGCTTCGGTCTCAGATCTGGACCACCAGCTGATCACATTCACAATTGAGTTACTCAAACATCGTTATCCCAGTTGCATTGCCCAAGGTATGTTGATGACAAATGAATGACCAGTTTTTTTTTCTTTCTTTTTTTTTTTTTTTTTTTTTTTTTTTTTTTAAAAAAAAATAAAAAAAAAAAAAAAAAAAAAAAAGTTGAGCTGTGGAATGTATTTGCATGGATTAATTATACTCCAGTCGGGAGCATGCCCTTGAATACATGCATAAAGGAATAATTAACGACCAAGCTAGATCATGTCTATCCTGATCAGCCGATTGTTCTTTATCGATCTTTAAAGGCACTGTAGTGAATTTAGCATTAATCCTTTTTTTTTTTTTTATTTTTTTTTTTTATCCTACTGCTTGTTTATCTATTTTTAAAAAAAAAAGTATATGTGCTCAACTACAGCTGGGTGTTTGGCGGAATCTGGCAAATGCTTAAGCGTGCTCTCCCGGAAACTGCCCGCGCACGGGTCTCTTTCCCATCTTCCGTTAATGAGCTCCAGGAACATTTCGATCGTGAAGAGCTCTCTACTGGTAAGAAAGAAATAAAAGACTTTGCCTCTCCCCTTTTTTTTATCATATGCTGGCTATTGATTCGGGTTATTCCTAAGGTCGTAAGGGATGGACGTTGATGCGAGCTTATCCGACTTTTTATTAACTAATCCCATCAACCCTATTTCCATGTGTTAACGAAATAGACTTTGGTGGATTAGACTCTTATCAATATGACTCTGAGACATGTGAGGCATTCCACTACTTTGGTTATCCGATGCTCAGTCTCCAGCCAGGAACACCGACTTCATCCCTCAGCCGTGTCAACTCTTGCGACTCTATCTACTTTGACGCCATCTCGACACCACATCACAGTCCCAAATTGCGACCCCATGATGGCCTCAGCTTTTTGTCGATGACGCCGATGATGCCAATGGCGCCTCCTTCCTCTGGTCATAGCAGCCACAACAACAATAATAACAACAATACGAATCTGTCTGTTCGACCTGGTCTGGGATCACGTTCGAATTCGATCCCCCTTATGGATTTGAATAGTCTTAGTCCTACAACTCATAACCATCAACGTCACCATGGTTCTGGTCACCACTTTAATCCTAGTCTCAAATCTACGCCACTGAGGGCAACGTTGCTTAGGCATTCGAAATCATCAGCCAATATCCCCTCCTTCATGATCACACCCTCGATCGAGTCAGATTTGCCTACACAGTATCCGATTTCGCGCAAGGAGAGGAACACTATCAGCCGTAATTCTGGAAGTGATCCAAAGAACCCCCGTGGAAATCGGTTCTATCGGCTGATCCTCCGACCCAACTCGGTCTTCATGCGGATTGCGGCTACTCAACAGGGGGTACGACAGAAGATGGTGAAGGTGGTGAAGACCTGTGCGGATAAAATGATGCGAACGGATATGAGGACGCTGATGTATTGGATCATGGCTCTTATTATGCTTCGAGGCGAAGTGTGGCAACTCATTGCTGCGACTGCAGTCAAGGTTTTGACAGTTGTTGGAGAGGGTGATGAGTTGTTGCTTTAAAAAAAAAAGCTTTTCCTTTATTATTTTTATTATTATTATAACTGATCCTTTTTAGTGTTTTTGAGATGTCCCTCTCTTGCGCTGCCCCAACAGTCATTTGTACAATATATTTTTTATTCTCTTTTCTCCCCTTTTCCTTTTCCTTCTCTTTCCTCTTTCTCTATCCTTTCTCCTTCTTTTTCTCTTTGTACTTTTACAAAAAAAAAAAAGCTTTTTTTTCAAATTGCATCAGGTGTCGACATCGACATGTAGAAATCATTAAAAAGAAATCAATAAAAAAGAGATTAAATAAAATTAATAGCGATTGCATTTTTCATTTTTTTTTTTTTTTTTTTTTTTTTTTCTTTGTGGCATCATGAGTTTGAACATTGAATCATGTCATCAAACAACGTATACATCTACATATTGATATTATACATGCATTATACATGTTCATGTACATGATTGTTACTGCATAAATAGTAATAAAAAAAGTCTAATCCTACTTGGGCGAAGTAAACTGTTGTATAAACGACTATGGAGTTCAAACGTATGATCCCTTTCCTTCCCTTCCCTTCCCGCCTCCTTCTCGTCCTCCTTCTCGTCCTCCTTCTCATCCTCCTTTTTTTTTTTTTTTTTTATTTTCTGTTGATTCCAAAACCACCTCAAGGGTTTTTTTGTTTGCAATGTGTATATAAAATTACCAAGTCAAACAGGTAAAGGTAGCTCCGCTTCCAATGCATCCAGTGTTTTACTTTTATGTAACAGTAACAGTATGTACAGATAAAAACGCCCTGGGAGGTTTTCCAATTGGGTTATAGCTTGTGTACATGGCAAATGCGCAAAATAAACTTTTTTTTTGCCCTTCCTAATCTGCTGATCATTATAATCCTAGAAAAGAACGCCGTCTTTGTTTGATTCGAGACAAGCACCGCTGTGGCAGAGGCATAGTCAGTCCATATCCAAGGCTGGACCTTTTTTTTTTTTTTTTTTTTTTTTTTTTTAAGCAAAAAAAGGCAAGAAGTTAAAAAAAAAAAAAAAAAAAAAAAAAAAAGGCTAGAAGAAGCAAAAGGTAAAAGAAGAAAAAGAAAAAGAGAAAGAAGAAAGAAGAAAGAAGAATGAGCCCAGTTTCCACATTTTCATTTATCGTCCCTTTTTTTTATTTTTTATTTTTCATTTTCACACACACACCGCAGTATCATGTTTGTTTGGTCGATGTGGTGGATGAAGTGTGTGTAATGACATTTAACCCCATTTGACATTTGACATTTGGATCCTACTCTCTTTTCGACTCTTTTTTTTTTTTTTTTTTTTTTTTTTTTCACTACGTCCCCCTTTTTTTGATTTCTTTGCTTTGTTTTTTTGTTTCTTTGTTTCTTTGTTTCTTTACTCTTTTCCATTTCTATTTCTCCCTTCAGTCTATTCGGCATACAAGGTTTTATTCTCACTCTCGTTTCTTTTTTTTTTTTTTTTTTTTTTTTTTTTTTCTCCTTCAGTTAACAAAGGAGCTAATATATGTATATATATACACAGGATATACAAGATATACAAATTATACAAGATATACAAGACATACAAGTCATATAAGAAGCAACCGTATTCTGCAGCACAAAAAAAAAAAAAAAAAAAAAAAAACGCGACAACAACAACAATAACAACAACAACAAAAAAAGCCAATCATGTCCAACGCTGTGACATTACGTCTGACAAAGGAATTGTCTGAATTCACAAAGAATCCTGATCATCAACTGTTTCTTCATTATGGTAATCAATTTAACTTTAAACGTTCTAAACCAGCCATCAATGGTTTTTCTTTCATTGTTACATTGCATTGCCATCTTTTTTTTTTTTTTTTTTGTGTTTAATAACCAAAATAATACTTTTTTTTTCCTTACCTATGGATGGGCTTTGCCGAAACAATAATAATAAAAAAAAAAAAAAAAAACTGTAGATGAATCAAATATCATGACTATTAAAGCCATGATCACTGGTCCTCCTGACACACCGTAAGACAAAATCAATCAATCGATTTATCAACAAGTCCAAAGAAAAAAAAAAAAAAAATTCATTTCAAGAAGCAAGCAAGTAGAGTCATATGAAAGATCCGGAAAAAAAAAAAAAAAAAAAAAAAGAAAAAAAAGTGAGCAGGAACAACAGAGGAAAAAAAAGGAGGGAAAAAGGAGGTGGAGATGAAAGAGGAAAAGCAAAGGGGAATAAAATCCCTACTCTGTGAGCCACTCTCTTGGGTATTCACAGTTAGACTATGGTAGACATATGCATGGACAAGGCGAAAAAGAAACAGGAAAAGAAGCCATGTGAATTCGGTTTCTTCACACATCCTAAACATTCACATCTGACTGACTGGACTCGTCTCCTTTCTACATCTCCTTTCTGTATCTCCTTTCTTTCTTTTTTTTCTTTTTTTTATATCTCAATTGATTGAACGATCTGATCTAATTCTGATTTGTTAGATACTGCCTTGGTCAATTCGAGTTTAGCTTGGTGTTCCCAAAGGATTACCCTACTGCTCCTCCTAAAGGTATTAAATGATCGGAACAAGAAAAAGTAACAGCATGTTAAAGTTATTCCTAACTATGATTGTTGTTTTTTTAAAAAAAAAAAAAAAAAAACTTGGATACATTGGGAATCATTCAGTAACTGCTTTGACTACCAACCATGGACGAACGCGTTTCAATCCCAATGTAAGGAGTATTTTTTCTTTTTTTTTTTTTTTCTCCTTCTCTTTTGGTTAGCGTTGCCACTAATGACCGAAATCCGCTTGCTTTTGCTTTCCTTCATCATTATGATAAAATTGATTTGTAGATATACGCTGGTGGAAGGGTCTGTCTTAGTATCCTTGGCACATGGAGAGGCAATGCAGGTGAACAATGTATGGACACGTGAGACAGTGACAATCCATCTTTAATTTGCACAAATCAAAGAAAGAAACAAAAAGCCAAATTCGTCAGCTCTAATGGTTCCTAGAGATGTTTTCTTAACGATTAGGGTCTTCTGCACATGGAATCACTAGTATTTTGTTGAGCATCCAATCACTCATGAGCGATATGCCCGTAAGTCTGTTGACAAGACCGTTTGTTTGCACATGAAGACAAATGAATCTATTCATGTCAGTCGGGCGATATCATTTATTTATTTATTATTATTATTATTATTTTATTTTATTTTACTTTTTTTTCTTTTTTTCGTTTTTTCTTTTTTTTTTGTTTTTTTTGATTTGACATGATAGTATCGCAATGAGCCTGGACATGACCTTGAGAAGGATATGTCTAAACTAGAACCTTATAACCAAAAGATCCGTCATGGTTCGTCTACTTGTCTATATCCAATGTATTTTATTTATTTTTTAGCTTGAAAAAGATTTCCTGACTGAATAATCAGAAAACTAACGTTTTTTTTTTTTTCTCCAATGGATTGTAACAGAGACAATTCGCATTTCTATTTGCGACCGCTTGGAAGGATTCCTCGGTATCAACCAACCAACTTTATTCAACACATTTACAACAGATCCAGCCGCAACCTCCTCTTCCTCCTCCTCTTCCAGCCCATCTTCGCCTCAAAGCTCATCAGCCAATAACACCCTTGTTACACCTGTGGGCACACCAAACTCTTCAGGGACACCTACAGCCTCGACCTCTGCCATTTTTGAGCCTCTATATGCAAATAGCGTGACATCGTATGACGAGTTTAGTGATCTATCCAAGCGTTTATTCTTGGCGTACTATGATATTTATCAACATACTGTACAAAAGGAATCCGCAGTAGTTTCTGATGGGACGCCCTTCTATAGAGCACCCTTTGAATTCGGTGGAAACAAGATGGATGGCAAATTTGGATATGCATCCCTAGCAAAACGTTTAGAGGTGATCAAGACAGCAATCGAGAGGGAGACATTAGAATGGATTTCACAGTCGAGTCAATGGATCAAGGACTCCACCCGGATGTCAAGTAACTTGCGGCGTCAATATGAGCAAATCTGTGAATACTATCGTGAAAACAATACAGGAGGTGTGGAGGTTGAGCTTGTTGAAGATAATCCGTTTGTCTGGACATTTACACTTTTCGGTAAACCAATGAGGTAAAGCCATTATCAGTTTTGTTTGCTCAGTATTTCTTTTATCATTATTATCACCATTATCATTGTTTTTCCCGAAAACTGATTTCTTCTTTTTTCTTTAAACATATATAA
This sequence comes from Lobosporangium transversale, assembly GCF_002105155.1. NCBI lineage: Eukaryota > Fungi > Mortierellomycota > Mortierellomycetes > Mortierellales > Mortierellaceae > Lobosporangium > Lobosporangium transversale. The sequence continues at coordinate 10,935 of NW_019029013.1, read as the reverse complement.
ATATACATGTATGGTACTGATTTAGTAACTATGATGGAGGCATGTTCAAGGTTCAGATGGTATTCCACGACTCGTTCCCAGATATCCAGCCGCGTGTCAAGTTCCTGACACCGATGTACCACGTTCATGTGACGGTGGATGGTGTTCCGTTCTATGCTGTTGGAAAGCCAGATGATGTTAGAACTCATATAATAGCGATCACTCGCCTGATCCTTGAAGATGAGCCCTCCACCAACCCTTCGACTCATGTGAATTTGGAGGTATTGTGATTATGAAGAAAAAAAGAAAAAAAAAAGAACGGATCAAATTATTATTATTATTATTATTATCATTTTCCCATGTCTCATCGTCATTCATCATGGGTTTTCATAGGCGGCCAAGCTTCACTTTGGTACCAAGGAGCAGCGTCGTGAATACAATAGGAATGCACGACGATGCGCTAGTCGCTCAACTGAGTATTTCGAGTAAAAAAAAAAAAAAAAAAAAAAAAAAAAACTGATGGAGGAAAAAAAAAAAAAAAAAAAAAAAAGTTAGAGCCAAAGGAGGACGCTGTACACAATACTTCAATATTATAATGAGTCGAATCAAATCAATGAATCAATCAATCAAACAAGTAGCCGACCAACTAGGCAGCTATGGGACGTCGCCTCGTGTTTAATGATATCGATAAGAGAGACTTTAGGATTAAACAATCTAGGAAACTCATTCAGCCGTGATCTTTGGCTTAGTCCTAGTCCTGGTTCTAGTCTTTTCTTTTTCTTTTTTCTTTTTTTTTTTTTTTTTTTTTTTTTTTCTTCATCCTCTGCTCCCTAATGGCACCTCTCCCCTTTGCATAAAAAAAAAAGCAAAAGAAAAAGAAAAAGAAAAAGAAAATGAAAAAGAAAAAGAAAAAGAAAAAGAAATGGGTCCGATATATGTGAGAGTATTGTATTGAATAGCTCGTTTGTTGTTAATACAAAAAGCCAGGGAGTATTGTTAAATAAATAATTGCAAAAAAGAATGAAAATGGAGCAATGTCATAAGTGAATTCTGTTATTTTCTATCTTTTTACTTTTTTAATTTAATAATTGTAATTAAATTTAATATTTTTGTACAGTGCAATGAGTCTATATCTTATGCATCAAAGAGATCACCTTCGACCTTGATCCCATACTCCTGTTCCAGACGTTGCTTCAGAGCGTCGTCAAGCACAGCCTCGAATCCATCAGACTTGCGTCCCAAGATTTTACGTTCAAACAGACTCTTGAGTTGAGCAAAGTGATACGTCAGAGACATCAAAGCCAGGGCAGCCTCAAAGAACCAATAATCCAATTGTGCCTGGAGTGTGGTTGAGAGTAGTTTCCAGAAACTTGATGGTTGTCGTAAAGAAAGGCTGTTGTTGTTATTGTTATCATCATCATGATGACCGCTTCTGCTTTTTATCAATTGATCCGATGATGATAATGACGATCTCTTGATCCAGAATTTAGAATCGTGACTGAGACCTCGAACGGCCCAACGGGCCATTCGGTTGATCCTGTTGACGGGACTTCCCAAGGTCTTGTTGTTGGCACGGACGATGGTCATGTTTCGACCGATGAAGATCAATTCCTTGGGCAGGAGTTCAGAGTTGACCAAGAAATCTTTGAGGCTGGTCTTTAGTTTCATCTGGATCTCATAGGCATCCAGGACAGAGGTATTGGTCGAGGGTTTGATATTGGGGGATCGATCCATGTTGTAGGGTTTAAGGAGGGTGGCATTGGCCATCATCTGAGAATCGCCCACGCCCCAGAGTTGACAGATGTCGGCAATGGTTTGTTTGTCGAGTAAGAAAAGGGATTTCCAGAAGAGACAGTACTGTTGACGGAATTCCTCTGATTCACGCATATACAGACCGTGATCCAGCAGAAGCTAGCAATGGAAAATGGGAAAGAGAAACGTTGTACATAATACGTGTTAAAAAAAAAAAGAATAAAATGAAATGAAAGAATGGGGAGAAGGAGAGAGAAAGAGAGAGAGAAAGAGGGAGAGAAAGAGAGAGAGAAAACGAGACAACGAGAGAAAGTGTGAGAGAGTGTGAGAGAGAGAAAAGGGATCCATTTGCTTACCAGTTGATGGCGTTTTGGATTATCAGGATGTCTTCGGACGAGGATATTTCCAGGATGTGGATCACAATGGACAAATCCAGAGATAAAGATCTGATGAGCAAACACATCGACGACGCTCTCCATGACTTTGGTGATGCTCAAGCCCATTTGCTCGATAGCCTGTTTATCTGTTGCTCGACAGCCATCGACCCATTCTGCGACCATGACCTGTTTAGTACTGTATGCCTTCAAGACTTTGGGAACATAGACCTGTTGCCGTAATTTGGAATCAGTTTGTAAGAAATCGTTGCACATTTCCGCGTTCCGGGCCTCGTTGATAAAGTCGGTTTCTTCTCGTAGGTGTTTACAAGTATAGTCGACAGCGAAGGACATGGGCAGATCAAAGAGATATTCATAGACCTTGATCAACCAACGATAGGCCTTCAGGTCCCATTCGATCTGGATCTTGATCTCGGGCTTTTGAACCTTTACAGCCACGACGGTGCCATCGTGTAGGACAGCCTTGTGGACTTGGGCGATTGAGGCAGCTGCGACGGGTTCGGGAGAGAAGGAGGAGAAGATTTCATGGATAGGACGACCCAGTTCTTGATGAATGATCTTTTCTACGGTTGAATAATCGACCGATGAAGCGTCATCGTAGAGTGCGCGAAGGGTTCTACAAAAAAAAGAAAAAAGAAAAAAGGCGATACATTACATATTGATACATTCGCGATCGTGCGATATCAGCAAGTAAAATTTCAAAAAAAAAAAAAAAAAAAAAAAAAAAAATAACAGTCCACTTACGTCAAATAACAAGGAGGAAGGACAGAAGAATTGGTGGCGATTCCTTGTCCTAAAGGTAAAAGTAAAAGTAAAAGTAAAAGAAAAAAGAAAAAAGAAAAATTAGAAAGAAAGAAAGAAAGAAAGAAAGAAAGAAAATAAAATGATTAAACAAAGAAAGAAGATTGCTAATACCTAGTTTGATATAAAGGCCTCCATTAGTTTGACAGACATGCAATATCCGATTGGCAACTCGTTGATGTAGATCATTGATCTGATCAGCTTTTCCAGGCGTGAAATTGAACTTGTAGTCCCAGCCTACCAAGACACTACATCAACCCAAAGATAGGAAGAAGAAAAAGAAAAAGAAAAAAAGGTTTCCCATTACAGAAAATATTATGTCAGATAAGATCAGATCGGATTAATAAAAAATAAAAAATAAAAAAAAAAAACATGGATTGTAATGGTTTAATCATGAAATATTCATTATGGTTTATGATTAAAAAAGAATAAAGTACCCGTTCCATGCTGTGCGTGCTGTGCGTTGGAATGCTTTTGCGTTCATATGGGTGTCGATCAGATAGAGTCCTGTGGCTGTGGCAGACAACATGGTAACCCGCCTCAGGGCTCTATGAGTGAATGCGCGTTGTAATATTGGTATTGACATGGTAGTATGTGTATATGTGAGAGAAAGAGGACAAGAAAGAAAAAAAAAAGGTTTACAAGGTGCTAATAGTATATATTAGGTCTAAATATTATTTATTCTTATCATGGTTTTTAAAGGCACGATCTCTTTGAAGGAGAAGAGATGTTTAAAGAAAAAAAGAATGAGACTGAAAAGAGTGAAATGAATGAAAACAGCGTGAGAAACAAAGGAGAATGAGAATGGGAGGAAAAAAAAATAAAAAAGAGAGAGAGAGAGAGAGAGAGAGAGAGGGAAGGAAAAAGAACGAAAAAAAAAAAAAAGACAGACTTGCTTTTATTCCCTTCTTTGTCCTTGTCCTTGTCCTTATCCTTCAACATATCTTGTGTTGCATGTCTGAAATATTTAAATAACTTGAATGCGTCAAGAGAGGCGATCGATGGGGTAATGGTTAATGCAATAGAAGAAACGCGGGCCTTGTGGATGGTCCGTCCTAAAAAGGAAAGTATGCCATTAACAGCGCAGCAGTCACTCTCATCCTCAATTAGCTTTTTTCTTCTTTCTGGATAAACATTTTTCTCTCTCTTTTTTTGACTCTGCAAAGTTCAAACACGTTTTTCTTGGCAAGAAAGGAGCAGCAAAAAAGAAAAAAAAAGAAGAAGAGAAGAATAGGATTTTTTTTTTTTCCCTCAAATGGCAGAGGAGATTCAGCAAAAGATTGCTCGTTACGAGACATTTGTGAATGAAGGCTTACGAAAGGATCTCAAGGATGCATTGGATGCAAGAGATGCTATTTATAACCAGATCTCTGAATAGTAATGACACCTTTTCTTTTTTTTATCCTTCCCGTCTTCTCTAACGGGTTACTCTTGTTTTTCCATATACTTTTTTGCTTTTAGGTGGAACTGTTCATGGAGGAAAAGAAAAGAAAAGAAAAGAAAAATACTGAGTATGCCTACTTTTTTTATTTTTATTTTTTTTTCTTTCTTCTATAACATGTGGATAGTCTTAAATTAGCAAAGGATATCGAGGTGATCAAGGACAATGGACTCACAGAGATGAAGACTCAGGTTGATCTCGGATCAAACTTCTATGTACAAGCAAAGATGTAAGGATTTATAGATGTGCTTCTTTTTTCTTTTTTCTTTTTCTTTTTTATGAGCAAGCTCTCTGATAAATGTGTTTATATAATTTTTTTTTTTCCAATAGTCCAGACACAAAGTACATCTATGTCAATGTCGGATTTGGATTTCATGCGCAGCTGACATTGGACGAGGCGTTGACATTTATCACCAAGAAAGAGGCACATTTGCAGGGGTAATGACAAGGAGGAAAAAAAAGAAAAAGACAAGAATTTTTGTCTTGGTTGATTGATCTACAACATATGGAAGAAAGAAGAAAAGAAAGAAAGAAAGAAAAAGCATTTTGACAAAGGACCTTTTTTTCTTTCCTCTTGCGCGTGATATAGAAAAGCTGAAAAGTATACTGAGAAGGCAGCCCAGATCCGTGCTCATATCAAAATCGTAAGACTTGTCTTGGGGTCCAGAAAAGACGTGTTTGACATTATGAAATATATGGCTTATCTTTCTTTCTTCCTTCCTTCCTACCTCCCTTCCTTTCTTTCCTTTTTTTATTTTTTATTTTTTTTTTATTTTATTTATTATTATTATTTTTAGGTCCTGGAAGCCATGGCTGAGATTATGAAACTGAATAACACGCCGTCACCAAGGAATCTGGATATTTAAAGAACTTATGCTCTACCAGTCATTTTTTTTTTTTTTTTTTTGGAGAGAGAACAACATTCACACACTTATATTATAGAACATCAAACATCTTTATGCATACGCAAATAAATGTTATTAAAAAAAAAAAAAAAAAAAAAAAAGTGCAAAAGAATACTGAGCATGTTGTATGCTGTGTATGTGTACGTACCAGAGGAATTTCCTAAAAAAAAAAAAAAAAAAAAAAAAAAAAAAGGCTTTATGAAATATGTATAGTATATGTATGTGTATTTATAATATATACAAAAGCATACATGAACATTTAATATGTTATAGTTCTCCGCGGATATTTTTATTTCTTTTTTCTCCGTTAGGGTGGCGAAGTATGGGATCTCGTCAAGGTCGCTTACGAAACCTAGTCAGGATGTATATATAAAAAAGAAATCTTGCCTTGCCTTACCTTACCTTGCCTTGGCTTATCTTGAATTTTTTTATCTGTCCGGATGTGTGAGCAAATATATCTCAGGACAGATTGTTTGTTGGTTCAGACACAACTTGGATGTATCCATCTACAAAGAGTATATATATATATATATAAATGTATATGTATATGTATACCTGGATTGTAAGGAATGTTGATGATGGCCTGTAGTGTAACAACAAACAGAAGCTCATCAGTTGTAAATATATACATGTTTGACCTTTTTGTTCCATGTGTCGATAATCTTTGGAGTGTGCTTTATTATTATATATATATGTATTATTATTTTTTATAGATGTTTTAAAAGACAAAGGCTCTCAATATCCCCGTGCGCCTTTTCTTCATGTTGTGTGATGTGATGTGATGTGATGTTGTGTTGTATCATGTCATCATTCATCCATTTCAGAATCATTTATGCAGAGCAAGGCGAGTATAAAGAAAAAAAAAAAAAAAAAAAAAAAAAAAAGGATGATGATCAAGTAAGGGTCTAACATGTTTATTCAAGTATCGAACATGAATATCCCTTGATGATGCTTTTTACTTTGTGTTCAAAAAAAAGTTTTTTTTTTTTTTTTTTTTTTTAGACATTGAACGTTGGATGGAACACAAAGAGTGTGAACACAAAAAACTAAATGCTAAATAAAAAAAAAATAAAGGTCTCCATAGCGGTGTTTCTGACGCACATTCTCATCATCTTTTTACATATACATTCGTATGGATCCTCCATAGCATATAGCATCATTGTTGCCTATTTGTTGTATGTAGTAGTTGGTATTTTGTTACGGCTCTATTCCCTCTATCACTCTATGCTAATGACCCAACATTATAATATATATTTGCATAACGTGTGTGTAGAATGCAATGTGTGGATGTTTTACTTTCAAAGACCCCCTTGAAATTGCTTCAAATTGCTTGAGATTTGCTTGAGATTTACTGGAGATGCTTGAAATGGGGTTGACGCCGAGTTTGTGTTTGGGTTTGAATGAGATAGAGTTTGTCTCCTGTAATCAAATCATTTGTGTCTCAGAAGTGTCTTAAATTCTTTTTTTTTAAACTCACTTCACACTTACATTTCACACTTGCCCACTTTTACACTTCTCCGTTTCTGTTTCTTCGCTTTTACTTTCTTTTTTCCTTTTTCTTTACTCCTTTTGTCTTTCTTTGTCCTTCTCATCTTTTCATTCGTATCTTAATTTGTATCATTAGTCTTATTTTTGACCCCTCATTATTATTACATTCTAATTCTCTGTCTATACGAGGAAAAAGGAAAAAGAAAAAAAGAAAAGAGTAATGGAACGAATCTACATGGCACAGGAATACGACCCTCGCATACACCATGTTCGCCAACCTGGCAATCACAGCAATAATCCCTACAACCATTTCCAAGACGGTCATGTCCCTGCATATACCGATAATTCAGACTGGAATCGCCACAGAGACCCAACGGTACATTCTATCCTCCTCTCTTCTTCTTTCTTTTCTTTTCTTTTCTTTTCTTTTCTTTTCTTTTCTTCTTTTATAGCAGCAACAATCACTAAGGAAAAAAAAAAAAAAAAAAAAATCGTTGAATCAATTCAACGAATGAGTTTGTGGAAAACCAATGAACTGACCTTTTCTTTTCTTTCATCCTCTTTATTTTTTCTTTTCTTATTTGGCTTTTCCTTTGGACAGAGGCCGTCAACTGAGTCTGCAAGTTCGATCCAGAGCTGGACTTCCGATACTCAATCCCCAATACCGAAAACTAATCGCCCTCCTCCACCCTATTCACTTCAACAGCAACCACAGCAACAACAGCAACAGTATCGTACAGAATCTTCATCCTCAACTTCCTCCCCAGTACGATATCGTAATGATCATAGCCTGAACGGTCATCGTCAACAATTCGCACAGGGACATATCACTGACCACCACACTGACGTCAATTCCAACCATAACAGCCTTATGAGCCAAGTCAGCGCCTCCAGTCAGCCTCGGACTTCTCAAAGAGCTCAACGGAGGCGTGACCCTTCTGCTGCTCCTGCTGCTGCAGGAGAAGAACCCAAATTACGCTCTTTAGATGATTATGAGGCTATGCTGCAGGAGATGGCCTCTCCCACTCTAGGTCCAAGAGGAGCCAGGGAATCCTCACGCTCAACAACTTCAACCCGTGCAACACCAGCATCAGCATCTACATCAACATCAACATCTACACCAGTCACTGCAGAGCCTTCATTAGATGATTTTGAGGCAATGCTGCAGGAAATGGCCTCGCCCACTTTAGGACCTAGGGGTCAAAGTAACAATCCCTTTCGATCTGCTGCTGCTGCACGAAGGCAACAAGAACGTGAAGCACGCACTGATAGGACCTCTAGACAAAGTCAAAGACAACAACAGAAGCAACAGCAACAGCAACAGCAACAGCAACAGCAACAGCAAGCATCTCAACAACAACCACGACAGCCAGAGCAGCAGCAAGAGCAGCTAGAGGATCCTTTACCACAACCACGAGCAAGAATGCCTCGCAACAATAATACACCCGGAGAGTCATTTGAAGATCGAAGGTTGAAACGCAGAAGCAGCCTCCCTGGTAGACTCAAGACTGAACCCAACCTATTCTTGAACCTGCAACGACGTGGTAGTGGCAGTAGTTTACACCCATTGACTTCTCCACGACACAATAATGCCCCTGGCTCATTCGATGGTCCATCCTTGATTACTGAGGATATGCCCCCCCTCCTTCCTTATCGTGAAATTCCTCAACCTCCTCCTCCATTTGAAGCCCAGAACGCTCATCATCTTCCGCCAAGTCAAGAGAAGCGATTCTCATGGGAGAATGAGAGTGTGGCGCCTAGAGAAGATTTGTTGCGGAGCGGTCATCGTCGCCCGCAGCGTCCTGGATCCGATGAAAGGTCTGCAAGTGTGCAGCAACAACAACAACAGCAGCGAAAAGGATCATGGCAGGATATGACCTTCCCAGGAGAAGATGGGCAGAACCCGAATCGCCAGCGTCCCCAAAGACTATCGCAGCAAGGCACCAACAGGGCAACTGCATCCACCAGATCTCACCTTAGTGTTGAACACCAACGACAAGCCGATCATGGAGTGACTCAAAGCCATTCCCCTGTACCATCTTCTAGAAGAGGCAGTAACAACAACATCAAAGTCGAAGTCAATACCTCTCTGCCCCATCCTCTTTCTCACCATCATCCCAATCGACCTACAACACCCAATAGTAACCCAAGGTCAAGACCCAGTACACCTTTGGGAGGTATTAAACCACCTCCAGGTCCAGCACCAGCATCTGCCTCAGTCGCCGGTGCTGCTGCAATCAACTCCCGAAGGGTTTCCCCAAGGAGTGCAACAGGTAAACGATCCAACAGCAACGACTTGCTTCTACCGTTCTCACAGGGAGGAACTCGACCACGAGCGGGATCTTCAGCATCAATTAATAATATAGTATTGGATCGAACTCTAACGCCTCCTCCTCCTTCATCACCTTTACCATCCTTGCCTCCCTCAGCTGCAAGCAATGAGAGTAGTCCTGGTGTTCATGGACTCGGAATCGATTCACAGACCCAGACACGAACTCGTGGACGTAAAGGTTCTGTTGGGACGAAAGATCAGGGCTCTACTCGCCAAAGGGATGGCCAAAAGTCATCGGAACTTCCTACCCCTACCCCATCTTCCTCCATAAGTCCAGAACTCGGTGCTCAAACGACGACGACGACCACCACCACATCAGCGCGCTTGAGACGGGAGAACCGACTGGAGAAAAACGGGTCGGGGCTCCAGAACCAGTTCGATCCATTGGCTATTGAGCATGATATCGAGAAAAAACTCCAACAAATGTTCTCGCCACCCTTGTCATCATCACCATCAGGACCATCTTCCTCTTCAGCTTTTGCAGAGGGCGTCCGTACATTCAACATTCCAATGTCACCAGCGTCGTTGAAACACCTTTCTGAAGCAGATCGAGCCTCGATCCAATCATTCCATGATCAAGAGTTAAACCGGGCAGTGAAGCAAGTTCAAGAGGAGAAGGAGTCGATTATTGGGGCAATGAAGGAACGTGAAGAACGATCCCGAAGCGAGATGTCGGCCCAAATAGAGACCCTTCGAGCAGAGCTGGCGACCAAAGAATCTGAATTGGTTCAGTTACGGTCGCAATTGGAGTTGACCAAGAATGAACAGATGCAAGGTTATAGCACACTGGATCAACAGGTCCAGAAGCTCCTTGTGGAGAAACAAGAATACCAAGAGCAACGAACAAAGATGGAACGAGAGATGGAGACGTTCCAGGAAAGGTTACAGCAGGAGGCAGTCCAATACCGTACCTTGCAGGATAGTGTTCAGCGTTTGGGCTCCAAGATGGCCAGGCTGGAATCTCAGCATGCGGTCGAGTTACAAAAGATCCACATGGACCATGATCGCGTCTTGGAGAAGATGATGGCGGTTCAGGACCATGAGGATGTCATCACTCAATTGACAGCACAGCATCAGAAGGAGATGGAAGAACGGATAGAGCAACTTCGACAGTCGATCCGACAAGAAATGGAAGCATCGGTCGAGCAAGGCCAACAGGAAGCGAAGGCCCGAGATCGAGTGCTGAGAGAGAAGCTGGAACAAGAAAAGTTGTTGAATCAAGAGTTGGAAGAACAGGTGTTTAAACTGCAACGAGCCCTGGAAGATAAAGATGAGATCGTGGAGAGGTTAGAAAGGGCGAGCCGCTCAGTGGAGAGACAGACCTCGATCTACCAGCTCAGAGAGCAAGAGAATCAGGACAGGATTGAGGAATTGGAACGGCAGAATTCTAAATGGCAACGCCTCCTGAAGGATCTGGACAGTGCTGCAGTCCTCGCTTCGAACCTTGATGCTGATAAGGATGGTGATCACGAGAGCAAGGACGATCAAGAGAAGGAGAAGGAGAAAGTGTCGCGTGTTGTAGAGACGTTTGAGCAACAGCAGCGCAAGTGGACAGAGCAGGCCGAGCTGATGGCCAAAAAGCTGACGAGAGCAGAGGAAGAGGCACGTAGGATTGAGGAAGAAAACGAAAGACTTCGGGTGGCTCTTGAAATGCAGAGTCGCCAGAGTTCGTCCTCGCGTTCATCCTCACGCATGCAATCCCAGCTCCAATATCAGCAACACTTCCCCGAGCATGATGATGATCATGAGCATCGTCATCTTTATCGCCGTGACTACCAACCCCAGCCGGATTATGAAACCTATTCTTCAAGAGCTAATACTCCCTCTACCTCTTCAATCGCC